>NC_137112.1:12786464-13358964 GCF_949357685.1 Gobio gobio | reverse complement strand
TAATTTTTTTTTTTTTTTTTTTTACGATTCTCTAGTCTCATGTGATCGAGTCGGTCCAGAGACACGAGAGCACAGAGCGGATCATGTGATCGAGTCACCGCAGATCAGAAAACGTATTGGACCCTTTTGAATTCTGCACAGAATGCTGTATTTTAAAGCGATATGGAGGAGATCAGGAGGAGAAACGGTTAGAGATTAGGAGGAAACTGCGGCTTTACTGAGCTCAATGGCTCTGGCCGAGCTGTGATATAAATTAAAAGCTATTGGCTATTTTAAAAAAGGGGCGGAGCTGTTCGATATGCCCTGCCCTCTCTTCCTGTTTCAGTGGAAATTACGTCAACACATTGAATAATGCTGCGCGTTTCATGGCACTTCAATGGGACTTTAGTTCTTCAGTTCAACTTGTTTTACTCAGATTGTTTACTCAAGTATTCTAATAATATAATTTGTAACTAAACATTTTGCAAAAAGCATCTTCTCTAGTGGTCTCTGACCTTTGGACCAATAATTTAAATAATTACGGAAAATGAACAGAAATTAATAAAACTACATCATATGTCTTGGAAACACATTTAATGCTTTCTTAATCTATAAATTGTAGTTTTTTCCACTTAAAAAATGTGATCTCTAAACAATCAATGGAGATCAATGGTGATGTGCTGTGATAGCCTTTAGCACTTTAGTGCTGCTTAATCAGTTATAACATTTAAAATGTTCATATAACTAAAAAACAGCATAGTATTTCCATCTGCAGTATTCCTCCCTCTTCTACCGTTCGATTCCTGTCCTTTCTCAAAAAAAAGTGCTTTGATAAAAGCGGCAATAAAAGGCCAAAAATGAAATGAAATAGTTTCCATCCAGTTCAACAGAGAAGAAATGTGTTTTGGTTTGACTGCAAAGGTTTATGGATGTACAATGTGACTATTTGTGACCTGTGCTGGCAAAGTGAGGCGCGATGAGCAAATTGTCAAAAGTGAGGTAATTTTCACATTCTCTATTAAAAAACCTTCAAAATTAAAAATGTATTCAGAGAAAAAATTACTTATCTACACCTGTTTCAAGTCGATAGAGTCAGCAAAGTTCGTTTTGAGAAAAATCGAGTAACAATTTTCTGACGGTTCCAAAACAAAATCACCTAGATCAAGACTCAAAATTTGGCACACACCAAGTCAAAACCAAATATCTATGGAAAAAATATATATTCCCCATGATACCACAACTGTTTGATCAACATTAATGAAACAGACAGCCTATATATTAAGACTTACTGTACTCCACGGATCGTACACATCAGATGTGTCACAGACACGTCAGGTTCCACCCTTCACCAATCACAGCGCACTCCATCCCCAGAGTACTGATCACTATCACCTGCACCTCATCATGGCACTCATCACCAGCACCATAAGAAGCACACGCACACAGCACTCCACGTCCGGTCTCGTTCGCATATACTGCTACCTATGCTTACCTCAAGGACTCTCCTATCGATACTACCTGTCTCCAGCGTGTATCCCTCCTTCCGTGTTTCCTGTCTGCTGTGTGGGTGTGTTCCTGTCCGTTCCTCTGACCTCCAGCGATCTCCAGTCTCCAGCGATCTCCAGTCTCCAACAATCTCCAGGCTCCAGTGTCATTCTACCTTCTATGCAAAAGACAGTAACTCTCTCACTCATATCACCTTCCTAACTACCATCAACCGCTTAACTCACCTGCTCCACTTCCCATGCTCTACTGTGGTCAATAAACTACCATTCCTGTTAACACCTGTGTCTGCCTCCTGTCTACATGTAACAAGATGTTTTTCCCCGACTGTTAACCAAACGTTCACTTAAGACATAACAGATGATGGGCCCTATCATACACTCGGCGTAATACAATGGAGGCGCGACGCAAGTGTGTTTTGCTAGTTTCAGCTTGACACAGTTATCATTTTCACATCCATCGCCACGTTTTTTAAATATCAAATGCTCTCGCGCCCATCTGTTCACTCATGGGTGTCTGGTCTGAAAACCAGGTGTGTTCGGGAGCATTGTTGGCGCGTTGCTATTTTGAGGAACTGAAAACAACTGCGCCATTGACGAAAAACAAAACCTTGACAGCCCCGACAAAACGTTGCAAAACGTTTTTTCTTTTGACGGAAACGGTGGTGCATTGAACACCCTGTTCTGATGACACAGGAGTTGCAACTGTGGCAGGTGAGAAGGCTATTCTTGGAGTTTTTTTTATTTTTTATAATTTTCGGAGCCTGATGAAATCAGTATAAATACATGTTTAATACTGCAAACAGGCTCGATGTTACAGTCACTGCCCTTGCTGTCCAGAATAAAAGAGTGAAGGGATTTGTGGAAACTGTGGTTCCTAATTATTGTGATCCAACATTTGCCTCGCATTTCAGGATGAAAAGACAAACATGTCTTCTAATATCTTCAATTGACCTATCGGTAAGCCCCTCCCCTCGAACGCAGATGAGCCAATAGCAGTTGAGTATCAGTTGCGCTGGGACCGGAACTCGGACATCTTTAGGTGTCAGAGCCATAGAGAAACATTGGAAAATCCGAACCTCTCATCGGTTTGATGGTGTTTATGCTACAAAAATGCTAAAATGTCGTGCCTGAGGTACTGTAACACTGATTCCAGGGATCCTGAGAGGATTTTCTTTTTGTCATACTCTCGTTAAGTTACGATTAAAGTCCCTGCTAACATACAAACCGAGATAACTAACTGTTCTCACGTCATGTAACACTGTAGGTCAAAAACACAAAAGTCTACATTTCAGTGCCTCTCCATATTAAACTGGTTATATGTAAATTAATTTAATTTTAGATACGTTTAAGGTCTACATTATCTGTCCTACTAAGGAGGACTCCTATTTTGATGGGTATTATAGTCTACGGGTAGTGAAAGGTAGAGCTTGCACGCAGTTTATCGGAGTTGTTTTGCAGATACAAAGTTTACCAGTTATTAACTGCACCACCGACAAGTCATAAGCTCTGTGTATATGTTTGTTTACTGTTAGTTGTATGAGTGTTTTTGTTTAATTTGCTGTGTATGTTAATGGTAATGCAACGGAGAGATAGTTTGTGAATGAGACGTTAATGCGCACTTCATATGCTTTGTTTGTTCAGCTCTTACGATGATTTTTTGGAGAGAAAAAGGACATAATAAACTTGATAATCCATCAGTAAAGTTTGGCCATCATTCGGACGGGGTATACGCTACATTCTGTGTCCAAAAACATCTTGGGATAATATTTTCACACTGACAGCTGTCATTGTAAGATATAGCAACTCCGTTTGTTTGTCCGAGTTAGCAACAGCAATTAAGGGGGGCGGGGCTTACCGACAGGTCAATTGTTGCGTATACCGAACTGCAGCGGACTCATTTGTAAACGACTTTACTTGGACCCATTGTGCAAGCTGTCTCTTTAACACCGCACGGTTTATATACATGTTGCTGCTGATTGGGCTGACATTTTTGACACACCCACCAAACAAGGGAAAACGTATCTCAAACCCCGTTGTACACAGTTGTACACCGTTTCCAGGAATCCGCCATGGTGCGAGCACAACTGGCTTTTAAAGGGAATGGGAGATGAGATAAACTCTGATTGGTTTATTGCACGTTACGCCCAAAACACACCCATGACTCATTAAGAGACTAGGTACAACCCTTTTGGACCATGCGCCTGGTGCGCAGACTGTTTTTGCCGTCGTTAAACTATCAAAAGTTGATTCAGACACACCCTAAGTGCACCTGCACCTATGAATATTCACAACCTGTGAATGCTGTGCTTTAAAACAATACCAAACTTGTGCTTTTGAGAAAAAGGGAGCAGAGAAAAACTGCAATTTTTCATGGACAAGGTTTAGTTGCTTTTTGGAGCATTGGGATTGCTAGACGAGGCTTAAAGGTCCCATGGCATGGATTTTTTATTTTATTTTATAATGTATTCTGAGGTGTACTTATATTGTTAGTATGATTTTTACATCATAAAATGTCATAATTTAGAAATAAAAGGCATTTTTTCTATACTGATGTTTGCCCTCTGGCTGAATGCCCTGTTTCAAGGGGCGTGTCTGCTGTGAGACTTCAGTAAAAACGCCAACTCTTGTGATTGGCTGACATCTTTGCATTTGAAATGAGCGGAGGGGGCGTGGTTTAACGAGGTCTACGAGGCACAAGGCTGTGCCAGAGAGACGGATGTCACTTCTCATCAGTTCTCTCAGCACGTCTCAGTTCAATGAACTGTTGTAGTTACTAGCATATACTTCAGGTTATTAGTTTATTTCTAGTCGGAGGGGCTGTCACTCATGTCAGAAAGTTAGTAACTTTAGTAAATGATGGATCAACGCTGACTCGAGACGCGAACCGTTTAGAACGATTCAGTCCGATTTGGTGAACTGGTTCGACCGGTTCACTAAAAAGAACCGGTTCACTAAAAAGAACCGGTTCAAAAGAACGATTAGTTCGCGAACCAGACATCAACGGACCAGAGACGGAGAGATTGCTAACAAAGTGATAATGTACTGAGTTGTGAGAGCGCTGTCAGTGCGAGTTTATTTTGTTTGTTTCTGAGAGTTCTGAATAAACACGAGTCCCAGTCACGCCAAGCCCGTCTTGCTCCTTATTACCAACTTTGTAACACATGTAATGTACCATAACAGGAGATGAATGAGTTATGAGTAAGTATTGATTATAGCATTATTTTTAGATATTTTCCTATCATATGAAAAGCGTCAATGACGCACATTGAGTACACAGCGCAAACAAAGACACAACAGCAGTAATCGAATGTAATCCAGTTTATTGTGGGGAAAGCTGGCTAGCCTAGCCCGGAGACCCTCACGCAAAAGACTTCTGTTTTCATTTGAACATCCAAACACTGAGAAACTGCCAGCATTCACTCGTTCACAAGCCATGATCTCTCGAGGACAAACAAATATGGCGCTCGCATGGGCGTGCCAAATTCTCTGGGCGGAGGAAAGGGAGGTAACCGTTCCTGTAATGACATCATAACAGGAAAATTCAAGATTAGCTCGTCTGGGCTTTCATTTTCTCAAAGGCAGAGAAAGACAGCCAAAACTCGGTTTACACCGATCAAAATTTCTTGCCACTTGGGGACAATATTCAGGCTAGGGGAACTATTAATGTTGAAAAACCTCATAAAATGAAAATTTCATGCCATGGGACCTTTAATGAACCAATTTTTGTGAAAACCTCAAACTTTTGAAATTGACATTTTTCACTTGTTTTGCCTGTGGCTCGAAACTAGCCCATGTGCATTCCGAATCATTTTGCCAGCACATTTGAAGCCTTTCGCCACCTCATAGCCTGGCAAAAGCCCTTCACCCTGTCTCTCTGTGATGTTTTGACTGTCATCATCGCTCCCAACCCTCACCTCACCTCTCCTCTCCACCAGCAGTTTACTACATCATCTTTATTTTTCTCTCATTTCATCAAGCGCACCACAACTTAATGCTGTCCAGATCTGCGGTAACTCTCCCAAACAGTTGCTACTGAAATATGCTGAAATCTACGTCAACTGTCCCTGTTGACTCTGTATCGCATTTCTTTATTCTTCCAAACTTGCCTTGACCCAGCCAAAGTCTGCATCCAATGTTCTTCCTTTGACATGTTTTTTTATGGTGGTGTGCATTATTTAGAAAGCAGTGCTAAAGGACGACAAACACACATATTTACAGAGACTGTGTCAGTGAGGAAACTGTGAGTTAATGATGACAGAGATGTTTTTGTTTTTATGCAATGTCCAGACATTGCAGTTTGTCATTTTCCTAAGTAAAACAACATGTATTTATATTAAAACATCTATTAAACATCTATTTAAATTAAGATTAATTGTTTGTCTTTGAAAATAAGCGACTTTCCACGATTTGATGCATTTCTGCAGTTCACTCTCAGCAAAGCACTATGAATCAAATTTAATCGCTGACTCATGAGTGTCATTATAATCACATTTCCTCCAGAGGAGTGTGAGAGCTGCAGAGTGGCATGAAATTTACACAAACCCACAGCCTATATGATCCACCTTCCCTGCTTTTCCCTTTTCCTCCCCTCATTCAAGAGGACTGAACTCTGAAAGCCAGCCCCAGTGGGGTGCTAACTTTCCCCCAAAACCTCTGCCCACCCTCCCTCTTTCTCTCTATCGTTCTGTCTCTCTCTCTCTCTCTCTCTCTCTCTCTCTCTCTCTCTCTCTCTCTCTCTCTCCCTGGTGCCTGGCTTTTTCATAGAGCCACTTGTTTATTCCCTCTAATTTTCCTAATACCCCATTGGTTACACTTTATTTTGATGGTCTAATTTAGACATTCTACTCACTATAAGTAACTTTGCAAATACATTCCAACTAAGGGTGCATTTACACGACAACACTGTTCCTTTGCGTTTTTGAAAAGTTTCACACACAGACAACAACGTTGTCCAAAAAGAACCATGACTAAAAACGCTGTACTATGCATGCCAGGCCAGTAGTTGGCGATGCCACTCGGTAAAGAAACACTACACACATGCACATACGCATTCTTTGATACAAACAATCAAGATGGTGAAAGCATAGAGCAACACTCTAAAAAAAAAAGGTTCTATATGGCACCAAAAATGGTTATTGGCTCGTAATCATAGGGGAACCTTTTTTAGAGCTATTAAGCACCAATTTTGGTGCTTCAGTGGTTCTTCAGCGGTTCTTCAGAGGTTTTTCACCGGTTCTTTGACTAAGGTGCTATATAGCACCTCTGAAGAACCGCTGTGGGGAACCGTGTTATGGGTTAGTGCACCCAAAAATGATCCCATAATTTACTCCCCCTCAAGCCATCCTAGATGTATATGACTTTCTTCTTTCAGCCAAACAAATCACAATCTACAATGTTTGATGTAGATGTAAAAAAGTTTTCTTTTGACCACATTTTTGTTTTGTCAACATCTGTTCATGCTTATATAGTCTATATGTTTTACATATATTTGGCAATGCAGAGACAAAATACGCTTAAAATGTTTTAGGCAATTTACAATGTACACAATGACAAAATACTTGTGCTTTTCCTGTTGTTATTTTTTTTATTAAAATGGCATTTTCACTAAAATCGTAACAAAATTGTAGTTTAATGTTAAACTCTCATGGTTTTCTTTTTCCTGCCTTCTCATTTTGCAGACATCTGTTAATCTGCACATATACGTTACCCCCTATTTCACCCCATACCTTTGCTCTCTCTGCCTCAACATTTTCACCTGTCTTTCAACACATCCCCCTCCCTCTCTTGCTTTTCTCATTCTCTTGTTCTCCCTCTCTCTCTCTCTCTCTCTCTCTCTCTCTCTCTCTCTCTCTCTCTCTCTCTCTCTCACACACACACACACACACACACACACACACACACACACACACACACACACACACACACACACACACACACACACACACACACACTCCTCAGTGACACACAGCAGGGAGCAGCACTGCACAGTCTCAGCCAGTTCTGTTCTCTCCACACCTTGAGGCAATTACACCCCCCTTCATACACACACACACACACACACACACAGGCCAAGGCTTGAGGACTGCAGAAAGGAAGGGGGAATGCAGACAGGAAAAGGTGCCCCATTCTGTCTCTTTCTCAGGCCCTCCTGCTTTTCATCTATCTGCCAATCATTCCTGTCCATCTATGCCTCTGCTCCTTTTGTATCTTTTGTTTTTTTTTGTATATTGTCTCTGTCTTTCTCCATTGGTGTCGGTGGCTCATCTGCAGGCCTTTGCAAAATCAAACGCACGTTTTTTACTGCCGAGCACTGGCGTCATGGGATGCCCAGACAGACCGAACAAAAACTACTCTGTTCAAGCGGCTCGCTCTTCTTCCAGCGAGGAACATAAACCTGGCCCTCATCGTTTGTGGTCGGAGCTACGCAGCATTTGGGTTTGGATTTCTGACTGCATGTGTGCTGGATTTGCTTGTATTGGAATGTGTGGTTCCTTGGGGGTCTGTAGTGTGTGTGTGCTGGTCATGAATTGTAATCTGACCCTCAAGGGGGAAAACAGTCTTTCCTGCATTACAGGGCACTTATGTACACATACAAACATTTGCAAATGTGCAGTTAACTACATTTGCATTACTAATAAAACCGCAAAAGTTCATTCACGGGAGAAGTTGGCTATGTAGAAGTTAACTATGGGCCAGATTTACTAAACGGGGCAAATTAGCGTGAGCAAAATCCCATAAAAGTGCCGATGGGAATGGAAAGTTCAGCACGTGATCTACTGATGTTGCACATATTAAAGAACACAGACGGATCATTTCCATAATGACCAACGCAATCTACCAAAAGCAGCGTAAATTAGTGTAGGGTCGCAAAAAAGCAGAATCATTTTTTCGATTCTTTTTTTTTCCAGATTAGTGCTTTTGGCTGCACTACAGCATATGATCACACTTTCATTCATTCAAGTGCTATTAAATAATTCAAGCAAGCAACAAAATAACTTAAATCTGTACTGGTGCGCTGTCTGTGGGCGAAAACGCGGCCACGGTGAGTTCTTAAACGGACAAAATGTCAGCTTTGTGGAGTCTTAAATCAGTTAAGTAAAGTCTTAAACGACCGTAAAGAGTTGTGAGGATCGACGTACGGAAGCCTGTAAGCTTTAAACTTCTCGTTCTCGCTTAAGAGATTCCCTCTGTGACGGCTTGTGGAAGCAAACTTTTGTCCATGAATCTTAACATTGTCAAAGCATGGGTAACACATAATTTTTACAAATACACGCGGTAAAAAAAAGAGAGATAATATTACATGAAAGCAATGTCTATAATAATATTAAAGAAATGCTATAATAGTTTATGACCCTTGTTTGTGATGTTATGTTGTATTTATTGTGCATTAGCTACTACTTATAAATGCTGGCACGGTCAGATGAGCAACAAGATCGCAGCACATCTCAATTCTCACAAAGATGCGCTCTGTGTCCTCATGTCCTTCCGAGTTCGTTCTTTCAAGGTCACCAGGGCAAGACCGTTCTGGGGTGCGTTTCCCGAAAGCATCGTTGGCCAACTATGGTCGCAAGTTCCGTCGTTATCAGCATAGTTCAACGATTTGGTGTTTCCCGAAACCATCGTTCCAACGAACGTTCGCTAACTGCATCGCAAACTTGTGTGGTTGGAACGACAGCTCTTGACCTGTGGTTAGAAGTAGGCTATAGTTCCTTGTTAGTTTGTCGTGTCGACGTCATTGATTTCGCAGCAGCTGGGATGTGTTCTATTTAGAGCTATCGACCCTATAGCCTATTTCTTTCGAAGGTTTCACCATCTACTTTAAGTAATTTGGATGACTTAAAGTCGAGGTGCCTAGGTTTAACACAATTTGCTTTCTTCATTACAAATTATTTCAAACGATATAATAGCGTGACGATCGCATTTATTCTCCCTTCGAAGTGCCCTCCAAAAGGATTATTTACGCTGGTTGGGACGCAGTCTTGGTTTCGTTTGTGCGAAACGAAACGAGTGTGCAAGTGGCTTTGTTAAATTCCCAAAGACAAATTGTCATATAACAATATTTTACAAAAAGGGGTTTACCCTTAAATATTAAATTGTATCTGTACTGTAGCATTACACATATAGGCCTACGCAACACATGCAGTGCTTAGCGCTAAGGAAACGTTGGCAGATTCAGATTTATTTTATTCTGACATTTAAACATTTAACAAATGATGACATAAATCAACATAAAGTCTGAAAAGGAATAGGCAGAAGCATTTATTTTTTGGGTGATTTCTGCCCTGGATTTTTTTTTTTTTATCAGCATTTGTTACACAAATTTTCAGCTTTGAAAATAGCTGTTTTTTTATTCTCCACCTCCTCCAAAAGAACTGTAACTTAATTTTTTGAAAATTGTGGTTTTCGCGTCATTTTCATATAGGTCATATGAACACATAGCTGTATGGCAAGGGGACTTAAATAGCTGATGATCTTAAGCAAAATATGCAACAGGTGTACACAATAGTATAACAATCACAGTGATCATTGATCAACAGTAAAACCCATAATTTATTTTCATTTTAATTGTGCTGATCTATCAATATTCAATAAGAAATTAAGAAATATGAAATTGTGAAATTAATAGTTATAAATTTTTGGGATCAGAGAAGACAACATTGTGTTTATATATGTTTATATTTCATTGTGCAAAGAATGAATGTTGAGTTGTTAACGTAATTACTCCACATCGTCACTAAGAAAGCGCAGTCGAAAAGAGGAAAAAAAACTAATTTACAGCAGGTGGCGATATGTGCTCATAGCACCAGTCCGCCATTAGATCGAAGAAGAAGAAGAAGAACGTCATAACGACAGCTCCAACCAATGTGGTTCAAACCATGGTTTTGCGACACAGGTACCATGGTTTCGGGAAACAGTAGTGACTAGCTAGTTGATTTCTTTAAAGATGCATCGTACTATGGTAGTTAAACCAGCGAGTTGCATCGTTGTACGGGAAACGCACCCCTGGACGAGAACTCAAGTCCGTTCTTTTGCGCTTTTGGAATTGAGAAACAGCCAGAGAAAATAACTCACTGCTCTTGACTGAATATTTTTTGTAGCTTTAATAAGGATTAATCTATATTAAATATATAATTTAAGCAGTGACAGTAAAGTGAATAATGCAATGTTTGATAACTTTATTCAATTTCTGTATATTTCCTACCTATTAGATCAAATATTTAAAATAACTTTATTTATGTTGTTTCTACATTAATTTGGAGATTAACTGAAATTATTACAATATAACAATATGTAATAAGAACTGTAATGGTTTTATACGTTATACTTTTTACAAGTTTATAAGGTTTTATAATTTTATACTTTAAAGGTGTGATTAATCGCGATTAAGTATTTTTAATCGACTAGTTAAGATGTTTTTTTCACATTAATTTTGCATCTGAAAGGGAAACTACTAAAAAATGCATATGCAATAAGAGCAGCTGCAAAAATAACCCTGTTAACGCCTTTTCAGAATTTCTTTTACTGTGTCGTTAGTAAATCCTGACAGTTGATTTTTAACGCAAAAAGTAGTTTTGCGCTGATGCAAGCTGTTACTAAATCTGGCCCCCATTGTAATTTTTTTTTTTTTCAAATTTGTAAATAGTGTTTTGTGCTCATTTCAGCCCGACGCAGTTATCATTTTCACATCCAGCTCCACGTTGTTTAAATATCAAATGCACTCGCGCCCATCTGTTCGCCCATGGGCGTCTGGTCTGAAAACCAGGTGTGTTCAGGAGCATTGTTGACGCGTTGCTATTTTGAGGAACGACTGCACCATTGACCAACAAAAACCTGGTCTAAAGTCAATAGTGCACTATTTTTTGTGTTATTTAGAGGGCGTGTTAGTAATATGAGCCTATAGGTGGTGCACAACACGTGTATGTACCGGAAGCCAGCTAGTAGTTGCTGTGCGAGTAAACCTCACACCTCTGATCTCAAGAGACGCTTTAGCGACTGACGCTAGAGTTTGCAGCCTTTAGCCTCCTTGTTAGAGCACCCGACTCTAATGCCGGTGGACCCGGGTGCAAGTCCCACTTGGAACGGGTGATTCGAACAGGAGGGGTTACATGTACACTCTGCTTATTACACACACAGGGATGGGGAGCAGCACACACACACACACATTTTTTAAATATATTAAAAATTAAAGGATTCCTCTCTGGAGAAGCGTTCAGTTTTTCCGCTCGCAAATTCCATCATGTAAATAGCGAATCAGCCATTATGTGAGTGCAACTGGCTTTTAAAGGGAATGGGAGATGAGACTCTGATTGGTTTATTGCACGTTACACCCAAAACACACCCATAAGTGTGAGACAAGGTACAACCCTTTTGAACCATGCGCCTGGTGCGTTTTTTTTTTCGTCTTCAAACTAGCAAAAGTGGATTTGAACACATCCTGCACCTGCGCCATGAGTTTCAGACCATGTGCTCAGATCATTAAAATAGGGCCCATTGTGTTGATGTATTGCAAAACACTTTGTGCTATTGAGGTGTTATACGGATCTGGTTAGGACAGGTTTGGTCGTATGGGTAGGTTTAGGGCTGGTTAAGGGTCAACAGGGTAATTTTAGATACAATTACAGACATTAATTACAGATGTAATAACATGCAGGTGTTCTTTGTGAAATATATAATGAAAAAAACACATATAAAATAAGTGCATTGTATCAAGTGATTCATTTAAATGTTATTACATAGTAGATAAAGACACCTAATATAAAGTGGGACCCCAGTGTAGAACACAAGTTCAGGAAAAGAGCAGCGTAAACATTCTGCGAAGCATTTCCTTTTGTGTTCCATGCAAGAAGGTCGTAGATAAGGTAAAAGGCTGTTCGAAATTCTAAATGATGAATTAATCTAAATGAATTAATCTAATGAATTGATCTAAATTCATTTTTTATTTGAGCTATTCCTGTAACTGAACAAACAGAAAGATTCATGCACAGCTCAACAAACGCTACTGGCACAAAAGCGCTCGACTCGCTCCTGTTTTAATGTCAGTAAGTCATGCCAGCTAACTTGTGATGGGACAGTTTCCCTGCAGCATGTGCAAAAGCCGGCTGATCTCTATCACCACCCACGCTCTCTGTCTGTCTGTGTTCCTTCTTTAAAGCTGAACAAATTACTATATAATCCTGTATTACTTAGCAATCTTCATTTTATTCAAATGAGTTTACTAGAATCCACTCAATCACTACTTCCAATGTGTTTCTGTGTCTCTCTCTCTCTCTCTCTCTCTCTCTCTCTCTCTCTCTCTCTCTCTCTCTCACACACACACACACACACACACCACTGGTGGTATAAAGAATTGGGCCAAACCCCAGAAATTCCACTCAAATTCTATATAAATAAATAACGAGGCACAATGTGGAGTTTGTGCTTTCACAGCCTCAGTCCTGCAGTAACCTCTGCGTTTGGCCATCCTCTGCCTCGCTCTTAAAAGAAGAAGAATTTGCCATTTGTTTCAAATGCTAGGCCACCTCTTTTTTCATCACACATTCTGCATTTCTGAAACCAAAAGCTCCACCAGATTCCCAACCTCATGTGCAGATAAGTGCATGTGCGTGTGTGTAATATGACAGATGCGATCCATTTTGTGCATTTTGTGCACACGTTACTATTTGAGTGAGAATGTGCGATTACATACTTCAGATTGATAAATATATTCCCAAAGCATTCAATAATATTTGTTAAAGAGAGAAAAAAAACCTTCATAATCACACATAATGAAAGAAGTGAACTAATGATGTCATTAAACTAATATATATTTGCCCTGAGCTACAGAATGTGACTGGTATTATGAAAGTCCAGGGGCGGATTGGCCATCTGGAACACAGAGAGATGTCAAGCTCCTGAAAGGACAAATACTATTGGGTCAAATACGGGCCGCTGTGTGTCAGAAAGTCCAGGGCCACTTTTTAGCCCCAGTCCACCCCGTCAAAGTTTGTTTCAAGGAATGTCTGTTCACAAGGCGGCCATATTTGCAACACCTCCGGCGAATATGCTCCTCCGCCAGCTGTTTCGAGCATCCAAGACCAAGTCTTATCTGTTTGAATGGCAGAATCCTGAAATCTCAAAAACTTGCTGAAGTAACAAACAAATTAAAAATCAGCAGCAAAAACTTGTCATGCTAGACCAGCCAATGCGCATGTGCCGGAATAAGCGCGCGTCTCAGAACATGAATTACTTCTTTATTTCGAAGGCGGGACTTATTCTGCCATATTGCACTTTGCACTTTCTCCTATTCTTAAGTAATATTAATGCACCGTCTTTATATATCTAAAATCTTCTGTATTATATAGTAATTTCATATTTTTGAAAATATTATATTTAAAATTATATATTTTGCATTGGTGCAATTGCAATATTTAAATGTTACATTACATCCTTTTTTATATTTATATTTTACAAGAACTGTGTAAGACACAAAAAAGGATATGACCAATAAGTTACAAAAACAATATATATATATATATATATATATATATATATATATATATATATATATATATATATATATATATATATATATATATATATATATATATATATATATATATATTACATTACTTTAACTCATCAAAATAAGTTAAGCAATTTTCAACTTTTTTTGTAAGTTATACAAGAGTCAACTATTTTTTTTTAAAGTCAGATTAATGTAATTTAAGTTGAAATGACTTAAAGGTGCAGTGTGTGAATTTTAGCGGCATCTAGCAGTGAGGTTGTGAATAGCAACTGCCCACCGCTCACCCCTCCCTTACGAAGCACATGGCCAACACAGGACAAATATGTCTTCGTCTGAGACAGCAGAGAGTAGCTAGCGCTCCGTAGAGAAGTTTGTCCATTTTGGGCTACTGTAGAAACATGACGAAGCAAAATGGCGATTTCACAGTAAGGGGAACCACGGTGTGTGCAGATAGAATTGACTCTAAGGTAATAAAAACATAACGGTTCATTATGTAAGGTCTGTATACACCACTGAAAACATAGTTATGTATATTATATTGCATTTCTGTCAATAGATCCTCATAAATACTACACACGGCACCTTTAAATGGCTTGATTGAACTTAAAAATGTAAAGCAGTGGGTTTTTTTCAGTGTACTTACTTGGTAATTTCAGTGTTTCTCTTCTTCTCCTCTGTTGTGAATGTCAAATTTAAAACTGTAGCTGTACAGAAGTCACAGGTTTCAGGTGCAAACCAAAAGCGTGCAAACTATACTGGATTTTACTCATTCGTCTAACAATTCAGGACGTTAATTCTGAAGCAAATAAAAAAGTAAAGTGGTCTTTTATGTACAGTTAATAGAGTTGCTGTCAGTACTGAGGCTCAATAATGTTTCAGCGCTGATGTCATGAGCTGGAAGAGAGATAGTTGAGTATTTAAGGTGTCCTTAAAGGGCTAGTTCACCCAAAACTTAAAAATTCTGTCATCATTTACTCATCCTCAAGTTCTTCCAAATCTGTATGCATTTCTATTTTCTGCTAAACACAAAAGAAGATTTTTTAAGAATGTCGGCCCCATGGTATTGTTTTCCATGCTATGGAAGTCAATGGAGTCATTCTTCAAAATATCCTCTTTTGTGTTCAGCAGAAGAAAGAAATTCATACAGGTTTGGAAGAACTTGAGAGTGAGTAAATGATGACAGATTATTCATTTTTCGGTGAACTATTCCACTTCACTTCAACAGCTTCTGTATCAACATCGTAGAAATGACAGAATCCACCATCAACTGCATGTGTTTCTCCATGTCTTGAACATTGGGGGGACCAAAGATAGTTGTTGTTTTTTAAGGGGAGTGGGGGGGGGGTCTTTTTTATATAGAGAAATTAAATAATAAAATGATTAAAAATGATTTCCCACAATGCACTCCATTTGTCATAAATTAAGATGCTGCTAAGACCCACTGAACAAACTTTAGGCATGAAAATACATGAAACCCCTTTTGAAACCTTTATTATTAAGATTGCAAGGGCCACTATAGTGTGCATCAACATCAGGAGCGATTCTAGGATTTCAATACTAGGAGGGCTCAGCCCCCAATGAGGGTATGATAAAAAAAAAAAAATGCTTGTATACTAGGGTAGGCATGAACAATACAGTAGGTTATATAGTACCTATGGAGTTAATCCCTGAATATTGAATTAATTTCTAATCATTTTAAATAACCAGCTAATATTCATTAATAATATAGAAAAACTTTATATTGCTGTAATTGTCTACACTGATTTCTGTCACCTGGTGGAAAACAAACACATTTTTACCATGTGTTTACCAAAATCACATGAAATTACCGCTATAACCAGTAGATGGCTGCAGAGGACCACTCATTAGCTCATTTGCCATTTTCATTCCCTTTTATAGTTTTATAGGATTCAATATGAATCTTAAAGGGGAATGAGGCGATCACAAATTAATGTACATATTACGGAGCTAATCGCTAATTTTTAGGGGGGCTGGGTGGAAATTTAGGGGGCTAAAGCCTTCCTAAAATGGGTTTAGTGATGCCCCTGATCAACATAAACTGTCTTCTTCTATGGTTAAGGCCTTTGCACACTGAGTCCGAAATTTTCGCATGCGTTTTTTCGTATTCGTGATCCGAAAAATTCGTCACGCACAGAGACCTTGCACACTGAGTCCGGTGCGTATTAATGAATGCGTTACGAAAAAAAACCGCAAAACAACACAAAATGCCGTCTTCCACCTCCTTATCAAGGAGCTGCGGATTATCCAGACCGATTCAAAGTTGAATGTCAGTGGCTCCGTTTGATGCTTTGCTAGCGAGACTGGAGCCACATATTAAAAAGAAGACCACCAATTTCCAATCCTGAACAGAGACTGGCAGTGTCTAGGATCCGCGCGCACACGCGCACACACACACACACACACACGGTTTACAGGGAGTTGGTGTGCTATAATTATAGCTGTGATATTGTAGTATTTTTGATACAATAATATTTGTATATATAATTGTAGGTATCTGAGGAGCACTGGCGATTCATTCACTACCATTGCCAGCAGTTTTAGGTTGGGCATCAGCACTGTAGTTGGGAAAAACGGATGCGAAAAACGCAGAAAATCAAACCTGTTCCGATTTTTTTTTTGACAGACGAAAGTTTCGGAGGCAGTGTGCAAGCGTGATTGACATAACGTGAGGTCGAATTTATTTTTTGACGTGCGAAAATTTTGCATGCGAATTTCGGACTCAGTGTGCAAAGGCCTTATGTTTGCTCTTTTAGTTCACCTACTGTCATTATACAGCAACAGTTAGAAGAAAATGTTGAGAACGTCAGTTAAACCTGTTGTTATTCAGATATAAACACCCAGATTAATGGCTCATACATTTGAATCTAACACTTCAGCACAATGTAAAAAGTGGAAACCTATAATTCTGTAATTGTTAGTTTACTGTAAAAGCCATTTCTACCTGATTTTCATCCAAATTTGTTTTGTTGGCATAATGTATGTATTACGTAAATCATAAATTATTTAATTTAGAAAAATGTTCAGTATACTGGGGTTTCTTACAGCCACAGAAATGATGTAAAACAGGACTGCATGCTTTCAACATGTTAGATCATTGTTCGTGTCTGCATTGCATACTTTGCCATAGTTTCTGGCCTTATTTTTAAGATGTTGAAGGCTATAAACAGACTGTCCTGCCCATCTAGCCCATCTGTCTCTCTCTGTCTGTCTTTCTGTAAGTTCCCACTCTGAAAGAAGAAAGGATAGATTGAGGGATGAGTAGATGTTATCTCTTATTAAATGGAGCTAATGGACCGTCTGTGTATGAAGGCACCACATAATGAGATAATCACATGTGGTGGTTACAGAACTGTTGATGCAACTACTTTTTGTCTCTCATGAAAACAAAATCATTATGCCAGATATGATACGTCAAACATCCGCTATGTGTTTTAATTGTGTATTCTTTTCATTGAAATGTAATCTTTCTTGTTGTTTCACAAGAAGTTGTTTCATGCTCTTTCACTCTTTTCTGGCTATAGATGTGTGTGTGTGTGTGTGTGTGTGTGTGTGGGCATGTTTTTGTGAAATATCAGGACACAAATGTGTATAATGACATGGGTATGACATAGGTATTACAAAAAGAGGGTGAAATATGAGGACGTTCTCCATGTCCTCACTTTTCAAAATGCTTATATATCATACAGAATTAGGTTTTTTTCACAGAAAGTGAACTGCACAGTCTCCTGTGAGGGTTAGGTTTAGGGGCAGGGGCAGTGTAAGGGGATAGAAAATACGGTTTGTACGGTATAAAAACCATTACGCCTATGGAATGTCCTCACATTTCACAAAAACAAACGTGTGTGTGTGTGTGTGTGTGTGTGTGTGTGTGTGTGTGTGTGTGTGTGTGTGTGTGTGTGTGTGTGTGCGCCTATGTGATTTACGAGGACATTTGACATGAATACACGCCACACTATGAGGACATTTTGAATTATGAGGACAGGGCCGATGTCCTCATAATTCGGGGAATGTAGAAGTGCTCCAGAAGCTAGGGGGAGCTAAAATCCAAAATTTCTTCACATGTCTTTATAATTCACATAGACCTGAATTTGTGTATGACGTGTGTATCGGAAGTGCGCCTCTGTAGGACGGACTTGGTACTGCGCCTCCTCATTAATTATTAATACGTGTGTATGAATCGCGGCTTCTGATTGGCTGACCGCTAGAAGTCCTCATAATGTTGGAATTTGTCAAACTCAAGCCCCTTTAACACAGGTCGACGACAACGACGGTATTGGAAAATATATCATTCTAAGTATAAAATAATAGCCACATGTTACATGGACTAAGTTATAAAAACACTGCACACTGAAACCTTTTCTCCTGACGAAGTCTTTTCTGACGATATCATCACTCATCGCACAGGTAAGATCAATGATCAGCACAGCTGCTATCTGTTAAAATCTGCTTTAGTTTATAACGATTTAAACTATGACTGTTATTAAGACAACTGTGAAATTAAAGAGCATGAACTTTTAATCAAGTTAGCTTTGGTGAAACATCCCTTACGAAAATAAACCATGGTTTTATTATAGTAAAAGTGTAACCATGTTTTGTTTGGCTTACTGATTACCATTTAAATAACCACAGTTTTACCCCAAACTTTAGTTTAACTATAATTACTGTCGTTTAAGATCACATTATTTAGCGAAATGTCGTAATGCTTCTCAGCTTCAGCTGTTACTGTAACACATTAATCTGAATCTGAATGATAACGGTACTGAAATAATTATTTGTGCATCCCTAAGAAATGCAACAGATTCTGTAACTGCATGATAACTTTAATGTTGTCATTTTACTTAGTCTGAGCTAATAGATCGCTATGAGTTATAAATAATGTGTCTTAAGGTTTCAGGTATGTTTCAGCTGTAACCCTGTCTGTCAAATCATTAAGTTCAGTATTATTCAGTATTCAAAATATCAAGGATATGTTTTCACAGAATGTTTCTTTCATTATGTAAGATGCTTTTATGTATAAAACAATAAATCACAAAAAAATGACTTGCTGGACCTTTGCAGAAAATTGCAGGAATAAGGCCCAGAAGAGGAGGCTGTATATTATGATCAATGTGTAAAGACAAGGATGGATTTGAAGCAAAATATATCACTTCATTCAAAGGTAAGTAACGCAAACCTATGTTTGAGTCAGGGATTTCCACCCCTGCTCTAAATCTTTATTTAAAACTTTTCTCTGATTAATCAGACTAATTCTTTTGTTAGGTCGGGAGTGTTCACCACTTCTCACTTTCAAAAAGGAGATGTTCTGATGGAATATCGAGGAGAGGTCATTAATAAAGAGGAATATGAAAGAAGACTCCAAACCTATGACAGTTCACTTGAAGTGTTTTTATTTGAATTCCGTTTTAATGGAAAACAATTATGGTATGTATATGGTTTTATTGGTTCTTATAAATATATTTGTAAGTTGTAAGTGAACCAGAAATGCAAACTGCATTTTCTGCAAGTAATAGCAATAGTAATAGTAAACTAGTGACTTTCATAACCCTTATTTCTTAAATGTTATTTTGCTCTAAACAATTATTCAAACATAATGTTAAAGATTTATTTATAGTTTATTGTTAATCTACGCAGGTAACTTCGGAGACTGAAGAACCTGCCTCACTCGTCTGTGGAGATGGAAGTAAAGCATCGCAGATGGTAAGTGTTCATGAAAAGTGACTGCATTTTGGGTCTTCTCGTTTTATTCTATATATTCTCCTTCAAACATGCATGTCACACAGTCACGCACACAGTCACGCACACAGTCAGGCACACTGTCAGGCACACAGTCACGCACACAGTCAGGCACACAGTCACGCACACAGTCAGGCACACAGTCAGGCACACAGTCACGCACACAGTCAAGCACACAGTCACGCACACAGTCAAGCACACAGTCACGCACACAGTCAGGCACACAGTCAGGCACACAGTCAGGCACACAGTCAAGCACACAGTCACGCACACAGTCACGCACACAGTCAGGCACACAGTCACGCACACAGTCACGCACACAGTCAAGCACACAGTCACGCACACAGTCAGGCACACAGTCAGGCACACAGTCACGCACACAGTCAAGCACACAGTCACGCACACAGTCAAGCACACAGTCACGCACACAGTCAAGCACACAGTCACGCACACAGTCACGCACTGTCACGCACACAGTCACGCACACAGTCACGCACACAGTCACGCACACAGTCACGCACACAGTCACGCACACAGTCACGCACACAGTCACGCACACAGTCACGCACACAGTCAGGCACACAGTCAGGCACACAGTCAGGCACACAGTCACGCACACAGTCACGCACACAGTCAGGCACACAGTCAGGCACACTGTCAGGCACACAGTCACGCACACAGTCAGGCACACAGTCACGCACACAGTCAGGCACACAGTCAGGCACACAGTCAGGCACACAGTCACGCACACAGTCAGGCACACAGTCACGCACACAGTCAAGCACACAGTCACGCACACAGTCAGGCACACAGTCACGCACTGTCACGCACACAGTCACGCACACAGTCACGCACACAGTCAGGCACACAGTCACGCACACAGTCACGCACACAGTCACGCACACAGTCAGGCACACTGTCAGGCACACAGTCAGGCACACAGTCACGCACACAGTCACGCACACAGTCACGCACACAGTCAGGCACACAGTCAGGCACACAGTCACGCACACAGTCACGCACACAGTCAGGCACACAGTCACGCACACAGTCAGGCACACTGTCAGGCACACAGTCACGCACACAGTCAGGCACACAGTCAGGCACACAGTCAGGCACACTGTCAGGCACACAGTCAGGCACACAGTCAGGCACACAGTCACGCACACAGTCAAGCACACAGTCACGCACACAGTCAGGCACACAGTCACGCACACAGTCAAGCACACAGTCACGCACACAGTCAAGCACACAGTCACGCACACAGTCAAGCACACAGTCACGCACACAGTCACGCACTGTCACGCACACAGTCACGCACACAGTCACGCACACAGTCAGGCACACTGTCAGGCACACAGTCACGCACACAGTCAGGCACACAGTCACGCACACAGTCAGGCACACAGTCAGGCACACAGTCAGGCACACAGTCACGCACACAGTCAGGCACACAGTCACGCACACAGTCAAGCACACAGTCACGCACACAGTCAGGCACACAGTCAGGCACACAGTCACGCACTGTCACGCACACAGTCACGCACACAGTCAGGCACACAGTCACGCACACAGTCACGCACACAGTCAGGCACACAGTCACGCACACAGTCACGCACACTGTCAGGCACACAGTCACGCACACAGTCAGGCACACAGTCACGCACACAGTCACGCACACAGTCAGGCACACAGTCACGCACACAGTCACGCACACAGTCAGGCACACAGTCAGGCACACAGTCACGCACACAGTCAGGCACACAGTCACGCACACAGTCACGCACACAGTCAGGCACACAGTCACGCACACAGTCAGGCACACAGTCACGCACACAGTCAGGCACACAGTCAGGCACACAGTCACGCACACAGTCAGGCACACAGTCACGCACACAGTCACGCACACAGTCAGGCACACAGTCACGCACACAGTCAGGCACACAGTCACGCACACAGTCACGCACACAGTCACGCACACAGTCAGGCACACAGTCAGGCACACAGTCACGCACACATAGTGCTGGGCGGTATACCGGTTCATACCGAATACCGGTATTAATTTTCTTTATGATATGAATTTTGATGATACCGCAATACCGGTATATGTCGCTTAAACAACGTTCGGAACGCGGCGCAGCGCGTCATTGTTTGAGAGGGGACCCATTTCATTGATGCACTGTAGTAAGAGCAGTCAGAGCACACAGCCTATGGCTGTATCCTATACTCTCATTCACTATTCCCTACGTTATCACTTTATTTGAAGGAGTGAATGAAAACGTGCGTGAAGTCGGACAACCGTTGTGTGTACATCGGCTGTACACTCGTTATTGCGGTGCAATGGGATAGAATGAGTGCACTCAATAACGTCCACTAAGGTTTCGGACACCACTACAAAGCTCTGTGCCCTCCAAATAATGCTATATTTGAGGTTATGGGAGCGATGTCGGATTCAGCCCTTGATTATTGTTGAGAATTCAAACTACACGCGGCGCGCGAGAGAGTGCGGTTTCTGCACGGAGCGCTGCGATGAGTTTAACAACGCTCACCACATGGATCATATAGCACTGATATAGACCGGAGCGAGTGCGTTTAAAATTTTTATGGACATATTTCAAAAACTCTAGTGCTCTAGACATGAACCAGAAGTGTGTATGCGCGCATATTTCATCACGTCTTATTAAAATGAAATGTATGCACTGATTACACTGATAACCTATGTCTGATCACGAACGCGCTGACACGATGGATTATTCAAAAGACGATGTAAGTTAATAAATAAACTGACAATTCAAAGAAGAATTGGCCAAAAAGTAACTGCTTTATTCTTTCTGTGTTAAACTGATGTGTGTCATTCGTTCCGAGAGTCCTGTTAAATGTATTGCTAATATCCTCATTTCTCCTCGTTTTGGCAGTTTGTTGTTATAGAGGGTTAGATTTTTAAAATGCTTAAGGTGCCCTCAACTCAACTTTTAATATTCAGGTGTCTGTATGATTCTGAGCGTGTTGCAGGTCTGTGTTTTATTGTTTGTTGTCTCTCCACAGCATCATTTTGTTAACCTGTAGACCTATTAACTCTAGTGTGGAATTTTTCTACAATATTCACTCGTCATGACAGTAAAACAGGGCATTCTAGTCAATCTCCTGCAGTATTTCCTCTCTCAATCAGTAGAAAATGTGATTAACACCCTGTCATGCATAGGGGAAAAAATACCGTCATATACCGTGAAACCGATATAATTTAGAAAAATACCGTGATATACATTTTTGGTCATACCGCCCAGCACTACGCACACAGTCACGCACACAGTCACGCACACAGTCAGGCACACAGTCACGCACACAGTCAGGCACACAGTCAGGCACACTGTCACGCACACTGTCACGCACACAGTCACGCACACTGTCACGCACACAGTCACGCACACAGTCACGCACACTGTCACGCACACAGTCACGCACACAGTCACGCACACAGTCACGCACACTGTCACGCACACAGTCACGCACACAGTCACGCACACAGTCACGCACACAGTCACGCACACAGTCAGGCACACAGTCACGCACACTGTCACGCACACAGTCACGCACACTGTCACGCACACTGTCACGCACACAGTCACGCACACAGTCACGCACACTGTCACGCACACAGTCACGCACACAGTCACGCACACTGTCACGCACACAGTCACGCACACAGTCACGCACACAGTCACGCACACAGTCAGGCACACAGTCAGGCACACAGTCACGCACACAGTCACGCACACAGTCACGCACACTGTCACGCACACAGTCACGCACACTGTCACGCACACTGTCACGCACACAGTCACGC
The DNA here is from genome assembly GCF_949357685.1 of Gobio gobio. NCBI lineage: Eukaryota > Metazoa > Chordata > Actinopteri > Cypriniformes > Gobionidae > Gobio > Gobio gobio. The sequence goes on along the minus strand of NC_137112.1, from coordinate 13,335,377 downwards.
ACACAGTCACGCACACAGTCACGCACACTGTCACGCACACAGTCACGCACACAGTCACGCACACAGTCAGGCACACAGTCACGCACACAGTCAGGCACACAGTCACGCACACTGTCACGCACACTGTCACGCACACAGTCACGCACACAGTCACGCACACTGTCACGCACACAGTCACGCACACAGTCAGGCACACAGTCACGCACACAGTCAGGCACACAGTCACGCACACTGTCACGCACACTGTCACGCACACAGTCACGCACACAGTCACGCACACTGTCACGCACACAGTCACGCACACAGTCAGGCACACAGTCAGGCACACAGTCACGCACACAGTCACGCACACAGTCACGCACACAGTCACGCACACTGTCACGCACACAGTCACGCACACTGTCACGCACACTGTCACGCACACTGTCACGCACACAGTCACGCACACAGTCACGCACACAGTCAGGCACACAGTCAGGCACACAGTCAGGCACACAGTCACGCACACAGTCACGCACACAGTCAGGCACACTGTCAGGCACACAGTCACGCACACTGTCACGCACACAGTCACGCACACAGTCACGCACACAGTCAGGCACACAGTCAGGCACACAGTCAGGCACACTGTCAGGCACACAGTCACGCACACAGTCACGCACACAGTCACGCACACAGTCACGCACACAGTCAGGCACACTGTCACGCACACAGTCACGCACACAGTCACGCACACAGTCACGCACACTGTCACGCACACTGTCACGCACACAGTCACGCACACAGTCACAGTACATTTACACTCACAAGACCCATAAAAGGCACTAAACACGTTATTACAAAGTCCATCTCACTACAGTGGCTCTACAATAATTTTACAAAGCGACGACAATAGTTTTTGTGCGCAAAAAAAATCAAAATAACGACTTTATTCAACACAAACTTTGACCTCTGCCGTGAACTCATGAACCACCACGACGCATGTGCGAGAATATGATGCAGAACCGGCGTTCGGGAATCCATGAAATGCACACTTTAGTCCCATATTGAGCTCTACGCCGAGACCTAAAGCAGGATCAATGTAGAATTCAACAGCTTAGATACGGCGCGTCTTCCTCTGCTTGTAAACACATCTCCTCACGTCTGGGTCACGTGTCCGAATGCCGGATCTGCGTCATATTCTCGCACATGCGTCGTGGTGCTTCGTGAGTTCACGGCAGAGGCCAAAGTTTGTGTTGAATAAAGTCGTTATTTAGATTTTTTTTTTTCGCACAAAAACTATTGTCGTCGCTTTGTAAAATGATTGTAGAGCCACTGTAGTGAGATGGACTTTGTAACAGCGTCTTTAGTGCCTTTTATGGGTCTTGTGAGTGTAAATGTACTGAATGTCAATGGAGGCCTTTCTCAGCATCAGCTTTCAACAAAAATATCTTCATTTGTGTTCCGAAGATGAACGAATGTCTTACGGGTGTCGAACGACATGAGGGTGAGTAATTAATGACATAATTTTCATTTTTGGGTGAACTAACCCTTTAATAAGGGTAAAGGAATCCTGCTCCTAGAGAGCCAATGTCCTTCAGAGAGTTACACCCATTTCATACCGCACGTGTAAGCAATGCGTAAGCAACACATCTTTTTTTGGCACCTAAGAGCAAATCACAAAGCATTCATAAGCAGTGCAGCCATCATTAGGGCCCTATAAAATCTGTTTTATTTTTTCCCAAATTCCGTTTTATTTCCCCAAATTACATTTTTTTCCATTAAAATTTTTGGAAAATTAAACTATTTTTTTTATCCTTAACTGTTATTTTAGTCGTAAAAAGATTGTGCTTTTAATGTTAATATAATAGAACATAGGAATGACCTAAAATTGATTGAGGAAACAAACAAACATTTACTCTGTACTTCAAGACAAATACTGCATGATGCAACATAACACTGCACTCTAAGTACCTCAAGTCACAACAAAATATTAGTGCTGTGAATAGATCAATTCAAATTAATAAAAAAAATTCTGTAATTAATCATGATTAATTGCATTTAAAAAACATTGGAGTTTTTAATATTTTGATATTGTATTAATTTCAGTTACTCTCCAAATTAATGTAGATACAATTTTAAAGACAGCAGATTTTTATGAATGAAGGCCAGTATCACTGATACTAATGTCTCTTTGAAACATTAATGACGTTACATTACAGTATCACTGAAAGATACCAATTTAACATTTATTAGGCTTTAAAAAAACTTTTAAAACAATCTTTACATAAACCCATTATAATAAATGTTATATTTACCCATGGCCTAGCCCTGTTAGACATAGCCTAAATAGAAATTGAATAAAGTTATCAACACCTTTATTAACTGCATAAATAATCTAGATTATTCATCATTAAAGCTACATTTGTCTCTGTTCCTTTTGTTCTTTGATGAACATTAATGACAGACATCATCAGTGCTCAAAGTTAATTTAATTTAAGTTAATTTAAGAAATGTTCCATACAGTACATTAAAGTGAATTAAAAGCAAGGGAAAATACAGTAAGTACTCCCCGCGAGGGAACTGCTCGGTACCGAGGGCTTAGCGTTGAGTTTCTTAACTTTTTCGCCAGCGAAAGCAGAGCCGTGGTGATCCGCTTTGCCATGCTTTCATTGTTTTGAAGGGGGGGCTGAAATGACGGGGGGGGTTGTGCTTCCCCCGGTCTGCATTTTCCCCAGACATGCGTTCTTCTCCCACACAAAACAGCATTGCATTCCAAATATGTAAAATTCAGTGAAATTCCGTGTTAACACTAGATTCCGCGTTAATATGCCAATTCTGCGATTCCGTCTGCCCATCCGTGATCGCGGAATTTATAGGGCCCTACATAATTTCAGAGCCAAGTCTATTTTTACTGCGTTGCTCATGCTGACTGGGGTATATGCTTATGTGGCGATGACATATTTCCGCTAAAATCTCAGCCAGCTTTGTTCCATCAAGCGCATGTTGCTTTAATAGGGAGCAATGTTGTGTGTTTAGTCATTCACACAGAAGCCATACATCAAGAACAGTAAAGGAGAAGGGCTTCAAACTACACATTTCATTCGCCATTCACAAATATGAAAAAAAGGAAAAATGATTGCATCACAAATCACTCTCTCCTATAGTGAATAAACCCTTTATGCCCCCACATCATCAATATACTGCTTACATGTGCAGTGTAAAACAGGCGTTTCCCTTAATGGATCACGAATTGTGTATAATGTCCTCATATTTACTGTTGATGTCATGTTGTGGGGGTTGGGTGAAGATCCAGGTGAGGGTTCTACAGTCAGATAGGGATACGTGTTGTGTATAATGTCCTCATATTTACTGTTGATGTCATGTTGTGGGGGTTGAGTGAAGATCCAGGTGAGGGTTCTACAGTCAGATAGGGATACGTGTTGTGTATAATGTCCTCATATTTACTGTTGATGTCATGTTGTGGGGGTTGAGTGAAGATCCAGGTGTGGGTTCTACAGTCAGATAGGGATACGTGTTGTGTATAATGTCCTCATATTTACTGTTGATGTCATGTTGTGGGGCTTGGGTGAAGATCCAGGTGAGGGTTCTACAGTCAGATAGGGATACGTGTTGTGTATAATGTCCTCATATTTACTGTTGATGTCATGTTGTGGGGGTTGGGTGAAGATCCAGGTAAGGGTTCTACAGTCAGATAGGGATACGTGTTGTGTATAATGTCCTCATATTTACTGTTGATGTCATGTTGTGGAGGTTGGGTGAAGATCCAGGTGAGGGTTCTACAGTCAGATAGGGATACGTGTTGTGTATAATGTCCTCATATTTACTGTTGATGTCATGTTGTGGGGGTTGAGTGAAGATCCAGGTGAGGGTTCTACAGTCAGATAGGGATACGTGTTGTGTATAATGTCCTCATATTTACTGTTGATGTCATGTTTGGGGGTTGAGTGAAGATCCAGGTGAGGGTTCTACAGTCAGATAGGGATACGTGTTGTGTATAATGTCCTCATATTTACTGTTGATGTCATGGTGTTGGGGTTGGGTGAAGATCCAGGTGAGGGTTCTACAGTCAGATAGGGATACGTGTTGTGTATAATGTCCTCATATTTACTGTTGATGTCATGTTGTGGGGGTTGGGTGAAGATCCAGGTGAGGGTTCTACAGTCAGATAGGGATACGTGTTGTGTATAATGTCCTCATATTTACTGTTGATGTCATGTTGTGGGGGTTGGGTGAAGATCCAGGTAAGGGTTCTACAGTCAGATAGGGATACGTGTTGTGTATAATGTCCTCATATTTACTGTTGATGTCATGTTGTGGAGGTTGGGTGAAGATCCAGGTGAGGGTTCTACAGTCAGATAGGGATACGTGTTGTGTATAATGTCCTCATATTTACTGTTGATGTCATGTTGTGGGGGTTGAGTGAAGATCCAGGTGAGGGTTCTACAGTCAGATAGGGATACGTGTTGTGTATAATGTCCTCATATTTACTGTTGATGTCATGTTGTGGGGGTTGGGTGAAGATCCAGGTGAGGGTTCTACAGTCAGATAGGGATACGTGTTGTGTATAATGTCCTCATATTTACTGTTGATGTCATGTTGTGGGGGTTGAGTGAAGATCCAGGTGAGGGTTCTACAGTCAGATAGGGATACGTGTTGTGTATAATGTCCTCATATTTACTGTTGATGTCATGTTGTGGGGGTTGGGTGAAGATCCAGGTGAGGGTTCTACAGTCAGATAGGGATACGTGTTGTGTATAATGTCCTCATATTTACTGTTGATGTCATGTTGTGGGGGTTGAGTGAAGATCCAGGTGAGGGTTCTACAGTCAGATAGGGATACGTGTTGTGTATAATGTCCTCATATTTACTGTTGATGTCATGGTGTTGGGGTTGGGTGAAGATCCAGGTGAGGGTTCTACAGTCAGATAGGGATACGTGTTGTGTATAATGTCCTCATATTTACTGTTGATGTCATGTTGTGGAGGTTGGGTGAAGATCCAGGTGAGGGTTCTACAGTCAGATAGGGATACGTGTTGTGTATAATGTCCTCATATTTACTGTTGATGTCATGTTGTGGGGGTTGAGTGAAGATCCAGGTGAGGGTTCTACAGTCAGATAGGGATACGTGTTGTGTATAATGTCCTCATATTTACTGTTGATGTCATGGTGTTGGGGTTGGGTGAAGATCCAGGTGAGGGTTCTACAGTCAGATAGGGATACGTGTTGTGTATAATGTCCTCATATTTACTGTTGATGTCATGTTGTGGGGGTTGAGTGAAGATCCAGGTGAGGGTTCTACAGTCAGATAGGGATACGTGTTGTGTATAATGTCCTCATATTTACTGTTGATGTCATGTTGTGGGGGTTGAGTGAAGATCCAGGTGAGGGTTCTACAGTCAGATAGGGATACGTGTTGTGTATAATGTCCTCATATTTACTGTTGATGTCATGTTGTGGGGGTTGAGGGAAGATCCAGGTGAGGGTTCTACAGTCAGATAGGGATACGTGTTGTGTATAATGTCCTCATATTTACTGTTGATGTCATGGTGTTGGGGTTGGGTGAAGATCCAGGTGAGGGTTCTACAGTCAGATAGGGATACGTGTTGTGTATAATGTCCTCATATTTACTGTTGATGTCATGTTGTGGGGGTTGAGTGAAGATCCAGGTGTGGGTTCTACAGTCAGATAGGGATACGTGTTGTGTATAATGTCCTCATATTTACTGTTGATGTCATGTTGTGGGGGTTGAGTGAAGATCCAGGTGAGGGTTCTACAGTCAGATAGGGATACGTGTTGTGTATAATGTCCTCATATTTACTGTTGATGTCATGTTGTGGGGGTTGAGTGAAGATCCAGGTGAGGGTTCTACAGTCAGATAGGGATACGTGTTGTGTATAATGTCCTCATATTTACTGTTGATGTCATGTTGTGGGGGTTGAGTGAAGATCCAGGTGAGGGTTCTACAGTCAGATAGGGATACGTGTTGTGTATAATGTCCTCATATTTACTGTTGATGTCATGTTGTGGGGGTTGAGTGAAGATCCAGGTGAGGGTTCTACAGTCAGATAGGGATACGTGTTGTGTATAATGTCCTCATATTTACTGTTGATGTCATGTTGTGGGGGTTGGGTGAAGATCCAGGTGAGGGTTCTACAGTCAGATAGGGATACGTGTTGTGTATAATGTCCTCATATTTACTGTTGATGTCATGTTGTGGGGGTTGGGTGAAGATACAGGTGAGGGTTCTACAGTCAAATAGGGATACGTGTTGTGTATAATGTCCTCATATTTACTGTTGATGTCATGTTTTGGGGGTTGGGTGAAGATCCAGGTGAGGGTTCTACAGTCAGATAGGGATACGTGTTGTGTATAATGTCCTCATATTTACTGTTGATGTCATGTTGTGGGGGTTGAGTGAAGATCCAGGTGTGGGTTCTACAGTCAGATAGGGATACGTGTTGTGTATAATGTCCTCATATTTACTGTTGATGTCATGTTGTGGGGGTTGAGTGAAGATCCAGGTGAGGGTTCTACAGTCAGATGGGGATACGTGTTGTGTATAATGTCCTCATATTTACTGTTGATGTCATGTTGTGGGGGTTGGGTGAAGATCCAGGTGAGGGTTCTACAGTCAGATAGGGATACGTGTTGTGTATAATGTCCTCATATTTACTGTTGATGTCATGTTGTGGGGGTTGGGTGAAGATCCAGGTGAGGGTTCTACAGTCAGATAGGGATACGTGTTGTGTATAATGTCCTCATATTTACTGTTGATGTCATGTTGTGGGGGTTGGGTGAAGATCCAGGTGAGGGTTCTACAGTCAGATAGGGATACGTGTTGTGTATAATGTCCTCATATTTACTGTTGATGTCATGTTGTGGGGGTTGAGTGAAGATCCAGGTGAGGGTTCTACAGTCAGATAGGGATACGTGTTGTGTATAATGTCCTCATATTTACTGTTGATGTCATGTTGTGGGGGTTGAGTGAAGATCCAGGTGAGGGTTCTACAGTCAGATAGGGATACGTGTTGTGTATAATGTCCTCATATTTACTGTTGATGTCATGGTGTTGGGGTTGGGTGAAGATCCAGGTGAGGGTTCTACAGTCAGATAGGGATACGTGTTGTGTATAATGTCCTCATATTTACTGTTGATGTCATGTTGTGGAGGTTGGGTGAAGATCCAGGTGAGGGTTCTACAGTCAGATAGGGATACGTGTTGTGTATAATGTCCTCATATTTACTGTTGATGTCATGTTGTGGGGGTTGATTGAAGATCCAGGTGAGGGTTCTACAGTCAGATAGGGATACGTGTTGTGTATAATGTCCTCATATTTACTGTTGATGTCATGTTGTGGGGGTTGAGTGAAGATCCAGATGAGGTTTCTACAGTCAGATAGGGATACGTGTTGTGTATAATGTCCTCATATTTACTGTTGATGTCATGTTGTGGGGGTTGAGTGAAGATCCAGGTGAGGGTTCTACAGTCAGATAGGGATACGTGTTGTGTATAATGTCCTCATATTTGCTGTTGATGTCATGTTGTGGGGGTTGGGTGAAGATCCAGGTGAGGGTTCTACAGTCAGATAGGGATATGTGTTGTGTATAATGTCCTCATATTTACTGTTGATGTCATGTTGTGGGGGTTGGGTGAAGATCCAGGTGAGGGTTCTACAGTCAAATAGGGATACGTGTTGTGTATAATGTCCTCATATTTACTGTTGATGTCATGTTGTGGGGGTTGGGTGAAGATCCAGGTGAGGGTTCTACAGTCAGATCGGGATACGTGTTGTGTATAATGTCCTCATATTTACTGTTGATGTCATGTTGTGGGGGTTGAGTGAAGATCCAGGTGTGGGTTCTACAGTCAGATAGGGATACGTGTTGTGTATAATGTCCTCATATTTACTGTTGATGTCATGTTGTGGGGGTTGAGTGAAGATCCAGGTGAGGGTTCTACAGTCAGATAGGGATACGTGTTGTGTATAATGTCCTCATATTTACTGTTGATGTCATGTTGTGGGGGTTGAGTGAAGATTCAGGTGAGGGTTCTACAGTCAGATAGGGATACGTGTTGTGTATAATGTCCTCATATTTACTGTTGATGTCATGTTGTGGGGGTTGAGTGAAGATCCAGGTGAGGGTTCTACACTCAGATAGGGATACGTGTTGTGTATAATGTCCTCATATTTACTGTTGATGTCATGTTGTGGGGGTTGAGTGAAGATCCAGGTGAGGGTTCTACAGTCAGATAGGGATACGTGTTGTGTATAATGTCCTCATATTTACTGTTGATGTCATGTTGTGGGGGTTGAGTGAAGATCCAGGTGAGGGTTCTACAGTCTGATAGGGATACGTGTTGTGTATAATGTCCTCATATTTACTGTTGATGTCATGTTGTGGGGGTTGAGTGAAGATCCAGGTGAGGGTTCCACAGTCAGATAGGGATACGTGTTGTGTATAATGTCCTCATATTTACTGTTGATGTCATGTTGTGGGGGTTGGGTGAAGATCCAGGTGAGGGTTCTACAGTCAGATAGGGATACGTGTTGTGTATAATGTCCTCATATTTACTGTTGATGTCATGTTGTGGGGGTTGGGTGAAGATCCAGGTGAGGGTTCTACAGTCAAATAGGGATACGTGTTGTGTATAATGTCCTCATATTTACTGTTGATGTCATGTTGTGGGGGTTGGGTGAAGATCCAGGTGAGGGTTCTACAGTCAGATAGGGATACGTGTTGTGTATAATGTCCTCATATTTACTGTTGATGTCATGTTGTGGGGGTTGAGTGAAGATCCAGGTGTGGGTTCTACAGTCAGATAGGGATACGTGTTGTGTATAATGTCCTCATATTTACTGTTGATGTCATGTTGTGGGGGTTGAGTGAAGATCCAGGTGAGGGTTCTACAGTCAGATAGGGATACGTGTTGTGTATAATGTCCTCATATTTACTGTTGGAGTCATGTTGTGGGGGTTGAGTGAAGATCCAGGTGAGGGTTCTACAGTCAGATAGGGATACGTGTTGTGTATAATGTCCTCATATTTACTGTTGATGTCATGTTGTGGGGGTTGAGTGAAGATCCAGGTGAGGGTTCTACACTCAGATAGGGATACGTGTTGTGTATAATGTCCTCATATTTACTGTTGATGTCATGTTGTGGGGGTTGAGTGAAGATCCAGGTGAGGGTTCCACAGTCAGATAGGGATACGTGTTGTGTATAATGTCCTCATATTTACTGTTGATGTCATGTTGTGGGGGTTGGGTGAAGATCCAGGTGAGGGTTCTACAGTCAGATAGGGATACGTGTTGTGTATAATGTCCTCATATTTACTGTTGATGTCATGTTGTGGGGGTTGGGTGAAGATCCAGGTGAGGGTTCTACAGTCAGATAGGGATACGTGTTGTGTATAATGTCCTCATATTTACTGTTGATGTCATGTTGTGGGGGCTGAGTGAAGATTCAGGTGAGGGTTCTACAGTCAGATAGGGATACGTGTTGTGTATAATGTCCTCATATTTACTGTTGGAGTCATGTTGTGGGGGTTGAGTGAAGATCCAGGTGAGGGTTCTACAGTCAGATAGGGATACGTGTTGTGTATAATGTCCTCATATTTACTGTTGATGTCATGTTGTGGGGGTTGAGTGAAGATCCAGGTGAGGGTTCTACACTCAGATAGGGATACGTGTTGTGTATAATGTCCTCATATTTACTGTTGATGTCATGTTGTGGGGGTTGAGTGAAGATCCAGGTGAGGGTTCCACAGTCAGATAGGGATACGTGTTGTGTATAATGTCCTCATATTTACTGTTGATGTCATGTTGTGGGGGTTGGGTGAAGATCCAGGTGAGGGTTCTACAGTCAGATAGGGATACGTGTTGTGTATAATGTCCTCATATTTACTGTTGATGTCATGTTGTGGAGGTTGGGTGAAGATCCAGGTGAGGGTTCTACAGTCAGATGGGGATACGTGTTGTGTATAATGTCCTCATATTTACTGTTGATGTCATGTTGTGGGGGTTGGGTGAAGATCCAGGTGAGGGTTCTACAGTCAAATAGGGATACGTGTTGTGTATAATGTCCTCATATTTACTGTTGATGTCATGTTGTGGGGGTTGAGTGAAGATCCAGGTGTGGGTTCTACAGTCAGATAGGGATACGTGTTGTGTATAATGTCCTCATATTTACTGTTGATGTCATGTTGTGGGGGTTGAGTGAAGATCCAGGTGAGGGTTCTACAGTCAGATAGGGATACGTGTTGTGTATAATGTCCTCATATTTACTGTTGGAGTCATGTTGTGGGGGTTGAGTGAAGATCCAGGTGAGGGTTCTACAGTCAGATAGGGATACGTGTTGTGTATAATGTCCTCATATTTACTGTTGATGTCATGTTGTGGGGGTTGAGTGAAGATCCAGGTGAGGGTTCTACACTCAGATAGGGATACGTGTTGTGTATAATGTCCTCATATTTACTGTTGATGTCATGTTGTGGGGGTTGAGTGAAGATCCAGGTGAGGGTTCCACAGTCAGATAGGGATACGTGTTGTGTATAATGTCCTCATATTTACTGTTGATGTCATGTTGTGGGGGTTGGGTGAAGATCCAGGTGAGGGTTCTACAGTCAGATAGGGATACGTGTTGTGTATAATGTCCTCATATTTACTGTTGATGTCATGTTGTGGGGGTTGGGTGAAGATCCAGGTGAGGGTTCTACAGTCAGATAGGGATACGTGTTGTGTATAATGTCCTCATATTTACTGTTGATGTCATGTTGTGGGGGCTGAGTGAAGATCCAGGTGAGGGTTCTACAGTCAGATAGGGATACGTGTTGTGTATAATGTCCTCATATTTACTGTGTAACCAACATAATATTTGAAGGGGGGTCTTAATGTTATACCTGATCGGTGTATATACAGGTTGGGAAAGCAATTAAACATTAATCTTAAAAGAATGGTAAAAAATTTTAATGGTACAAACCTGCTTCCCTATTACAAAACAAGCAGGCCAAAACAGCCACTCAACACTTTAGTAAAGACTAGCAATCATTCAAACAAGCCTTGACCAAAGATAATTATTAGACTGGTTAAAAGAATAGTGAGATGAGATCTAGCCATCATGGTGTTTACTCTAGTTTATTCTTGTATATAAATAAACATGTGACACCAAAACCTTAATTTTAAACTATATTATTCATACCACAGCACTGAAGCGAGTTAGGCGACCTGTCGAGGATCTTCCAGGCACCTCAGAAGGTATGGGCATTAATCTCATTTAACTAGCATGTTTAGCAAGGTTTGATTCAGTTCATGTAGACCAAGCAGTGCCTACTGTATATTACAGTATTATTTTATTCTTGGATTATTAGCCTTGGAAAGCCCTGACCTTGAATCTGCTGGTAAGACAAGATGGAAGTTTTTAACTACTAATCGATTTTAAAGATATATAAATGTTAGTCGAAGCTAAAAAATCAGTGGCATATCTAGAATTTGAGATTCTGGATCACTTTTTGCATTTGCTTGATTGATTTAAATTAGATGTGCACATGTTTCTGTTTTGTTTTTAAGCAGTTTACCAAAAATGTAAGAAGAAGAAGAAGAAGAAGAAGAAGAAGAAGAAGAAGAAGCAGCACAGCAGTAGGGAAGAGCATGAACAAGCTAGTAAAAAACACCAACAAAAATGTACAATAAACACTTTATTAGATCTGTAGATCAAGCCGCCTTAGCATCTGTTTCTATGAGCCGCTATACGTAGGTAATTCACCATATTGGAACAGTCCAAGCGGTTGGGGATGCCAAGTCCATCCCCCTAAACTACACTACTTTTAAAGGGGTGGTAAAACACATTCTTTCGAAGGCTTGATTATGTTTGTGGGGTGGAATGTAACATGTGTTCATGCTTCGTTTAAAAAAAAAGCATTATTTTTCATATATTTGACCTTTATTCTACACTGCTCTGTCCCTCCTTGTAAAAACGGTCTGATGGTTTCCGGGTTGTATGAAGCCGGTTCCTCAAAAATACGCAATGGGCTCAGATTGGTTAGCTGGCCCAGTGTGTTGTGATTCGCTAACCGCCTAGTGCACGTATGTCGGAAACGCCACGCCCCTTCCCTTTACCGGTAGCCTCAGGCTACTAGCCTGTGCTTTGGGTAGTACAATGGCGTCTATAAAACCATACAAATTTGAGCAGTTTGTAACGTTAAGTGTTTGTCGGATAACGTTAAGTATGAATGAGCATTTAACGAACTGGTTTGCAGAGCCAAATGAGCGTTGTCATCTGTTTATTTCCTTGCTAACGTACAATTAACAATACAAACTATTACAGGAAAACACTGCGAAGAAAAATAAATCACACTTACAGGTTGTGGCCCGTAAACAGCTTCTGTTTTTAAATCCATCTTTCAGGACAAGCCGTTGTGCGAATCCTGCATTGAACTCATTGAACATGTGCAGCGGGAGCCGCGCACGCCCGTCTCATGTGGCGTTCACACCGGACGCGATTGACGCAAATAAATCACGCTATTCGCGCGAAGGTGGACGCTTGAACATTTTGAGTTTACTTGCTTCATTCGCGGGTGAAATTCGCTTCATTCGCGTGTGACATTCACTGCACAACAGACGCAAATCCGTGTCATGGGCGGGGCTTCTGCCAGCGGCTCGTCTCGTTGAGAAATGGCTGACATGGGCTGCTACACATCTTTTTTTTGTTAAAATCTACTGTTAATGTGTGACAAAACTGAGTTTTAAGACTTTTTCAGTCGATAATGTAGTTGTTTAAAGCTCAAATCTGTGGTTTATTTATATAAAGAGTGCCTATTTGTACATTTTATCTGGCGTTTTCGGAGTTGTGAGCTCCAGTGGATCAGCGGCGCTCACACTGGCAGTGTGTGTCCCGTGCAGCTGAACCGCGGCTCGTGGATTGCAAATACAGGCAAATATTGTCCATTCTGTCACATTTTCCAGTCTTCTCCTCCGACCCCTGTCTGTCTCGTGCTTTGATTTATGATGGGCACCATATATCTGCTGCAGATGCGACCTGTTCCCCTCTGTCTCATACACACATGCATATAACATGTTGAATGTTAAATGCACTGCAACCCCCCCATCCCTAGGAAGGCTGAACAAAGTGGACCTGCAGTCTGGATGAAAATAACAGCGTTTCGTCGGCATTGGCAACAACACTCCAGCCTACTAACTATACCACAGCAACACTCCAGCCTACTAACTAGCCTACCACAACAACTATTCCCCGCGGCGATACAAAATGGCCTCGCCCACCCTTATTTAATATTCTTGGAGGAGGGGTTTATGCAAATATTGGGGCTGGTGATGTCAGAGACCCCTGAGGAATGTCTAGTAGTCCCTAGCGGCCGTTTGCTGTAGTCCTTAGAAATAGATTTCTTTAAAAGCAAATATCTCCCTTTGCTTTAAACTTTGAACGTTGTAACTTTCCAGATGTTGTTTATGCTCAAACAGCAACATTACACACTAGCTAAAGTTAGAAAAGTGAAATCGTGCTTGCTCTATTGCTCTAAACTATAGAATTAAACTATTATTCTTCCGCAGTTTAAAGGTTACATTTTTTTTTTTTAGCCAGCTGTCTTAAGGTGCGTTCTGGTTTCACCGATATCTATGGTTTCTCCACGGGGTTTGCAGCTTTTCGATGACCGTTGGCGTCGGGTGGCGTCACTTCAAAGCGTTCCCATGGCAACAGGGGGAAATGGCGGCTCTTGTGTGAAGTAAACGAACATTTTTCAACTTTCTACTAATATATGTGACTTTATTGCAACGAAAATGCGGGGATTATGAAATCATGCTAGCCCCAAATATTTTGCACGCGGAAATAGGCAATTTACGCAGCGAAAGTGCGGCGTATTTGGAAAAAAATGCTGTCCCCGCATAAATATGCAGACTTTGGCTGATTATGCATTAACTCTTGCGATCGCCTAATCGCGTTTTTCTGGAGGGATTGTATTTTATTTAACAGAAGTTCCCTTTCAAAGCCTACAGCGAACTGCCGGTTTGGACTACATCCCTCTACTTCCTGCTTTAATTACGTCAGTAGAACAGACTAACCTCCGCCCACAAGAATACGCCAAAAAGGGGGCGTGGTCTTGTTGCTCTCCCACGTGGAGAAGAGGAAGTGTTGCGTGGAGAAGAGGAAGTGTTGCGTTTGAGTGTGTTTGTCGCCATGTCGTCGAGACGCTGTTATTTTCATCCCGGAGTCAAATCACCTTTGTTTGGCTTTCCCAGGGACGCTGTAGAGATTATTGAACGCATACATCTCCCCGTTACGGTAAGAGGCGTGACCTTTCCGTGCAACGTGCGCTAAGCTGCTGTCCAATCACAACACGGGAACCGGGCAATGTGCGCTAAGCTGCTGTCCAATCACAACACGGGAACCGGGCAACGTGCGCTAAGCTGCTGTCCAATCACAACACAGGAACCGGGCAACGTGCGCTAAGCTGCGGTCGAATCACAATACAGGAACCGCTGGCACAATCAGAACTCGTTACGTATTTCTGAAGGAGGGACTTCATAGAACAAGGAACTCATCAGCCGTTTTTAGGACAGTGAGAACAGCGGTGTACAGATGAGTAAATTGTGTGAAAAATACTGTGTTTTTTTACACGCGAAACATGAACACATGTTATATTGCACACTGTAAACACAATCAAAGCTTTAAAAAAAAAACGAAAACGGGACCTTTTATGTTTTTGATGAAAGCATTTCTCCATATAATGGACTTCGATGGGCATCATTCTGTTCAAGGTCCAAATGAGTTTCAGTGTAAATCGTCTGGTGTCGTTTGGTATTATTTAAAGGTCCCGTTCTTCGTGATCCCATTGTTCAAACTTTAGTTAGTGTGTAATGTTGCTGTTAGAGCATAAATAATACCTGTAAAATTATAAAGCTCAAAGTTCAATGCCAAGCGAGATATTTTATTTAACAGAAGTTCCCTTTCAAAGCCTACAGCGAACGGCCGGCTTGGACTACATCCTGGTACAGCCTGCTTTAATTACGTCAGTAGAACAGACTAACCTCCACCCACAAGAATACGCGAAAAAAGGGGGCGTGGTCTTGTTGCTGTTCCACATGGAGAAGAGGAAGTGTCGCGTGGAGAAAAGGAAGTGTTGCGTTTGAGTGTGTTTGTCGCCATGTCGTCGAGACGCTGTTATTTTCATCCCGGAGTCAAATCACCGTTGTTTGGCTTTCCCAGGGACGCTGTAGAGATCATTAAGCGCATACATCTCTCCGTTAAGAGGCGTGACCTTTCCACGTGCGCTAAGCTGTTGTCGAATCACAACACAGGAACCGCTGGCACAATCAGAACTCGTTACGTGTTTCTGAAGGAGGGACTTCATAGAATAAAGGAACTCATCAGCCGTTTTTAGGACAGTGAGAACAGCGGTGTACAGATGAGTAAATTGTGTTAAAAATACTGTTTTTTTTTTTACACGCGAAACATGAACACATGTTATATTGCACACTGTAAACACAATCAAAGCTTCAAAAAACACGAAGAACGGGACCTTTAAAGCCCTTTTGAAGCTGCACTGAAACTGTCATTTGGACCTTGAACAGAATGATGCCCATCGAAGTCCATTATATGGAGAAATGCTTTCATCAAAAACATTAATTTCTTTTCGACCGCAAAAAGAAAGACATGGACATCTTGGATGACATGGGGGGTGAGGAAATTATCAGCAAAAGTTTATTTAAAAGTGAACTAATCCTTTAAGTTTATCAAAGGGAAATGATAAAGTGCTTTACTTCAATTCGCATTTTAGTTATTTTTTATTTTTGTATTTGAAAAAGCACACATTAAACTTTGCTTCTTGTTCCCGTACTTGGTGTACTGTTTTATGTTCCTATACACACACACACACATATATATATATATATATATATATATATATATATATAAAAATGGCCTAGTGGTTAGCGTTAAACTTTTCGTGTTTGTGTTAAACCATTTGTCCTCATAGATCACTTTTGTCCTTATAATACACAATGTTTTCACATTTGTGTGTGTGTGTTAAACCGTTTGTCCTCATAGATCACTTTTGTCCTTATAATACACAATGTTTTCACATTTGTGTGTGTGTGTTAAACCGTTTGTCCTCCTAGATCACTTTTGTCCTTATAATACACAATGTTTTCACATTTGTGTGTGTGTGTTAAACCGTTTGTCCTCCTAGATCACCTTTGTCCTTATAATACACAATGTTTTCACATTTGTGTGTGTGTTAAACCGTTTGTCCTCATAGATCACCTTTGTCCTTATAATACACAATGTTTTCACGTTTGTGTGTGTGTGTTAAACCGTTTGTCCTCATAGATCACCTTTGTCCTTATAATACACAATGTTTTCACATTTGTGTGTGTGTTAAACCGTTTGTCCTCATAGATCACCTTTGTCCTTATAATACACAATGTTTTCACGTTTGTGTGTGTGTGTTAAACCGTTTGTCCTCATAGATCACCTTTGTCCTTATAATACACAATGTTTTCACGTTTGTGTGTGTGTGTGTTAAACCGTTTGTCCTCATAGATCACTTTTGTCCTTATAATACACAATGTTTTCACGTTTGTGTGTTTGTGTTAAACCGTTTGTCCTCCTAGATCACCTTTGTCCTTATAATACACAATGTTTTCACGCTTGTGTTTGCGTTTTTAAGTTTTCAATTAATGGTGTTCTAGGGGGTGCATATAAAAATATATGGCTTGGTTGTCCAAGGATAAGACAAAGCTCACACATTCACACTTAGTGTAAAAAGATGAACAGAAAAAGAATTACTCTTGATTCTGATTGAGCTAATTATTGTGGCATTATATTGTTTTTGCATTGAATTATGTGTATGCATGGTTAAAGAGATGAGTCTGTAGACTTAAACTGATCAAGTGTGTCTGAATTCAGAACGGGGCTGTGGAGGCTTTTAAAGTTTAGAAGTCAGAAAACTGTTTACTACCTTTTAAAGGATTTAGATATTCAGGGCATTATTAACAGACCAGAACTTTGTGACTATAAGGTTTGACTGACAGTAGTCTCATGAGGGTTCACAAATATATTGACGTGATAAGCCATTTGTCCTCAGGTCAGCGATGTCATTTAAATACTCAATGCATTGATTTTGTGTATGTTTAGATATGTCCTATTAATACATTTGTGTCCCTTTAATACACGATAATAACATGTGTGTGTGTGTGTTATAGCTACTGTCCTTATAATAATGGTTTGTGTCAGAGGCGGGGCTTGCATGTAATTATAATAGGTCCTCATAATTGTGTATTTTGTCAGGTTGTTACATTATCACTTGTGTTGAGTGTAAACTAATTCTGAAGTGAAATCTGTGTTGTGTGGCTAAAACAAAATTTTTTGATATGCACCACAACTCTGTAGAGCAAGTGCAAAGGGGTGTCCCCCTAATACAGCAAAAAACTGGTTTGGGCTGAAGTGTCCTTGTAATACACATAAACCCGTATGTGTGTGTGTGTGTGTGTGTGTGTGTGTGTGTGTGTGTGTGTGTGTGTGTGTGTGTGTGTGTGTCTCTGTGTGTGTATTACTCCAGGAGGTGGTGACTGACGTGGTCTGTTTGATACAGCGGATCTGCATGTCTGAACATGACCAACATCAAGAACAAACCCTGAATCACACCAGCAAACTGCACAAATTCAAATCACACTTTACTGGAAAAATCTTATATATTAGCCTCATATATTTTGCTGTTAATTACACCAAAATCAAATTTATATACTTTAAATCAAAAGTTTGGAATAATTAAGAATTGTAATGTTTTTGAAAGAAGTATCTTCTGTTCACCAAAGCTGCATTTATTTATATGCTATATTTATTTAAAAAATCAGTAATATTACAAAATATTATTACAATTTAAAAGAACTGATTTCTATTTGAATATATGTAAAAATGTAATGTATTCCTGTGATCAAAACTGATTTTTCTGCATCACTCCAGTCTTCAGTGTCACATGATCCTTCAGAAATCATTCTAATATGATGATTTATTGCTCAATATTTAATCTAGAATTTATTATAATTATCAATACAAATTTTGCAAATACAGCTAATTTTGCTGCTTAATATTTTTGTAGAAAACTAACATTCAAAAGTTCAAAACCCAATACCTAACCATAACAAAGATGCATTAAATTGATCAAAAGTGACATAATGACATTTATAGTGTTCATTTATATTCATCACAAAAAAAAACAGTTTTCAAACTCATAAGCAGCAAAAACGTCTCGGTTACGTATGTAACCCTCGTTCCCTGAAGGAGGGAACGGAGACGTACGTCGGAACTGACCGACGAATTGGGATCTGTTTCAGAGACCAATCTACTTCGAGTGTATTAAAATCGAGCCAATGGACATTGGCATGCGATCACGCATTCCACGCGCCGCCCCGCGTTGCGGGTATAAATACGGAAGTGGAAGTACCGCATATTGTTTTCAACTGAGGAGCCGAGAAGAGTGGCTCGGGCCTTCAGCTGAAGCACAGCACCTGGCGACGGGACGTACGTCTCCGTTCCCTCCTTCAGGGAACGAGGGTTACATACGTAACCGAGACGTTCCCTTTCAGTCGGTCACGTTCGACGTACGTCGGAACTGACCGACGAATTGGGATCCCTACCAAAACGCCAGGGATGCTGGCCCTTCCAGCGCCCTGCCTGAGCTCGCTGGACCACTCCTAAGTTGGAGTGGGAGTCAGGGCTCCCGGCAGGGAAGGACAATCACTGCTTTTCCTGCAAGACCCACTCAGCGTGACTATTGGATAACGCTGGGAAAGCGTGCCTGTCTCGGGAGATGGTACGCTGCGGAGCCACATACTTCAATGGAAGGAGAGGTGGAAATACGCATCAGGACTAACCTAACCTAGGGTAGTGCAACTATGGAAAATCTCTGGGGTGGACCCAACCTGATCCCAGGGGGGGAAGAACACATCCCAGAGATGACAGAGCGGGCTCTGTCGAGGGAAAGACACGGGGCTAACCGAGCAGGGTAGCAGATACCGTGGAGAATACACATATGGGGTAGCCGTGAGGGGACCGCAACATATGGAACCCAGCCTACACACACGTTCCACAAGCATACGGGTGCAGGCCTGGCGCCAGACGGCCGCAACGTCTGGCACCGCAGGGGTGACGGTGTCTCAGGACAACGTGAGAGTTGGCCGGCCCGAATTCTAGGCACGATTCGTCGACCGAAAGCGCATGCAGGTCCCCTACCCTCTTGATTGAGGCCAATGCGGTCAGGAGGACTGTCTTCATGGACAGAATTTTTAGCTCAACTGACTGCAAAGGCTCAAATGGAGGACCCTGGAGTGCTCTAAGCACCAGGGCTAAGTCCCAAGAGGGTAACGAGGTAGAACGAGGAGGATTTAGTCTCCTCGCACCTCTGAGGAACCTGACGATTAAGTCGTGCTTACCTACGGATTTACGTCTACTGCATCGTGATACGCCGCTATTGCAGCGACGTACACTTTGAGGGTGGAGGGAGACAGCCGCCGCTCCAACCCATCCTGCAGGAAGGAAAGCACAACATTAATCAAACACTTCCGGGGTCTTCCTGGCAGGAAGAGCACCAAACGACGAACAGGTTCCACTTCAGAGCATAGAGGCGCCTCGTAGAGGGGGCTCTAGCTGAAGCGATGGTATCTACCACAGCTTGTGGTAGGCCATCTAGAACCTCCGCGTCCCGTCCAGGGACCAGACATGGAGTTTCCAGAGGTCTGGACGCGGGTGCCATTGAGTGCCCCGTCCCTGAGAAAGAAGGTCCTTCCTCAGGGGAATCGGCCAGGGAGGGGCTGTCGCGAGGAGAGTAAGTTCGGGGAACCAGGTCCGGTTGGGCCAATAGGGCGCAACTAACAAGACCTGCTCCTCGTCCTCCCTGACCTTGCACAGAGTCTGTGCAAGAAGGCTCACTGGGGGAAACGCATATTTGCGTAGGTCCCGGGGCCAACTGTGCGCCAGTGCATCTATGCCTAAGGTACCTCCGGTCAGGGAGTAGTACCACTGGCAATGGGTCGACTCCGGGGAAGCGAACAGGTCTACCTGTGCAACTCCGAAGTGGTCCCATATCAGCTGGACGCTCCGGGGGTGGAGTCGCCATTCGCCCGGAGGTGTCGACTGACGAGAGAGCTCGTCGGCTGTCTGGTTCAGCGCACCTGGGATGTGAATAGCACGAAGTGACCTCACAAACTTCTGACTCCACAGGAGGAGATGGCGGGCGAGCCGGAGCATGCAACGGGAGCGTAGACCACCCTGTCGGTTGATGTACGCAACGGCCGCAGTGCTGTCCGAACGGACCAGTACGTGTTTGCCCTGGAGCAGTTTCTTGAACCGGGCCAGGGCAAGCCGTACCGCCAGAAGCTCTAGGCAATTGATATGCCAACAAAGTTGGGGTCCCGTCCACAGACCCGAAACCACGTGCCCGTTGTACATGGCCCCCCAACCCGTGGATGAGGCATCCGTGAAGACCACAGCATGCCTCGACACCTGTTCTAAGGACACACCGGCCCGGAGAAACGAGGGGTCTGACCACGGGTTGAAGGTTTGGCGACAGTAAGGAGTCACTGGGACCCGGTACTGACCGCTGTGCCACGCCCATCTCGGGACTCGGTCGTGTAACCAGCGTTGAAGCGGCCTCATATGAAGCAATCCGAGCGGCGTTAACGCGGCTGCGGATGCCATATGCCCCAGGAGCCTCTGAAAAAGTTTCAGTGGGGCCGCTGTCCTGCCATTGAACGTATTCAAGCAGTTCAACACTGACCGGACGCGCTCTGGAGTGAGGCGCGCCGTCCGGCTGACCGAATCCAACTCCATATCGAGATAAGAGATCCTCTGCGTGGGGCAGAGTTTGCTCTTCTCTCGGTTGACCCGAAGTCCCAACAGGCTGAGGTGACTGAGCACCATGTCCCTGTGTTCGCACAACTGCTCCCGAGACTGGGCGAGAATAAGCCAGTCGTCGAGATAGTTGAGTAAGCGAACGCCGCGTTCTCTGAGCGGAACAATGGCTGCCTCTACGACTTTCGTGAAGACGCGAGGCGACAGGGACAGCCCGAAGGGCAAGACTTTGTACTGATATGCTCTCCCCTCGAACGCGAAACGCAGGAACGGTCTGTGTCGAGGAAGGATAGAGACATGAAAGTACGCGTCCTTCAGGTCGATCGCTGCAAACCAATCTTGGGGACGGATGCACTGGAAAATGCGTTTCTGCGTTAACATCTTGAACGGGAGCTTGTGCAGGGCCCGATTCAAAATGCGCAGGTCCAAGATTGGTCTTAACCCACCCCCTTTCTTGGGTACAATGAAGTAGGGGCTGTAGAACCCCGACCTCATATCGGCTGGAGGAACCGGCTCGATCGCGCCCTTCGCCAGCAGGACATCGATCTCTGACCGCAAGACATGGGCATCCTTGCTCCGCACTGAGGTGAAGAGGATGCCCCTGTACTTGGGAGGCCGGCGTGCGAACTGAATCGCATAGCCGAGTCTGATGGTACGGATGAGCCAGCGAGACGGTCTGGGGAGGCCAAGCCAGGCCCCCAAAGACCGAACAAGGGGGATCATCGGCACCACAGACGTACCAGGGGTGAGGCAGAGGGTTGGAGCACTCAGACCCGACTCGGGAGGCCCGGAGGCGGCCCGGAGTGTTGCCTGAGTACTCCAGGTGGGGCAGAGTGTGGGTGAGGAGGCCCGGGGGCGTCCTCGGTGCCCACTCTGCTGCCCCCTGGCGAGGGGTGAGAGGGGAGGAAAGGAGTGGCAAGGCCCGGCGGCGTCGCACACTGCCAACCTGACCCTCTCGGAGCTCAGGGAGGGAGGAAACTGCTCTGAGAATGTGGGCACCGCTGGACTCCGGAGAGCCAGCGGCAGGACCGAAACCGTCTCCCCGGCAGGACCACCGTCTCCCCGAGCAGTTCGACTCGCGGGACCCTGGCCGGGTTGGGCACATCCCCTGCACCCTGCCACCTGCTGCCCGGGTGGAGGCTGCTGCTGGGCTTAGCAGGGGCGGAGGCGGACGCAGGGGGTGCACCCTCGGCGACAAGCAGACGGAGGCAGTGCAGCCGATTTTTTATTTATAATTTTTTTTTTTTTTTTTTTTTTTTTTTTAAACCACCTCCATCCGCTTCTGGGCCACCGAGAACTGCTGGGCGAGTTCTCGACAGCGTCGCCAAAGAGGCCAGTCTGACAGACAGGGGCGTTGAGGAACCGAACTGTCGGGCTCACGCATATCTGCCAGGTTTAGCCCCAGCTTCCTGGACCACTAATGTGGACATCGCCTGACCCAGGGAGCGTGCAGTGACTTCCATCACCCAGTGAGCGAGGTCCATCACTGCACGCAGTTCCTGCATAACCCCTGAGTCGGGACTACCCTCGTGCATGCAGGAGAGAGGGTAGTGAGAGAGCGAAAAAATTTATACAGATTATGGCCCTTTTGGCGTTCCATATTTTGACACCAAATAGTTCCACACTGCTAAATTTTTCCAATGCACACCCAGGCAGCCACCCTGGAAGGCATGGCTGTCAACACTGAATCTGAATCAGCATGAGCACACACTATTATAGTGGAAACTCAGCGTCATCATCTCCAGCGCATAACAGCCCTCTCTCCGATGCAGCAATTGACATCTGTCCTCTGCCAGAGCCACAAATGAAATGCTAGGTCCCTCTTTTTTCAAAAAAGGACCAGCAATCCCATCTGGGCTACCAGCAGGCATGAGAGACAGTGGGCGTGGCCGCCAGACTCGACGGCACACGGCACGCTGAACGCTCGAGCCCCTAGAGGCAGGACGAACAACACGCCGACGTGGCCATGTTCTCATGAGAGAATATGAACCACCCACGACCAAAGTCTCAACATGCTCATGATGCGATAGAGGAGTGGGGGCCCGAAGAGATGTACCCGGCGGGAATGCCCCACTTTAATCCTCAGGTCACCAATGCTTCTTAACCAAAATAGATATTTTCTGGAGCACCAGAAAATTAACTAGATCGGGGAATAAGCAAAGGGACTCAACCCCGTTTGAGGTTTCATAGTCTGGACCGCGCATCTACCGAGCGCCGAGTGACGCGCTGGGTTGCCGTGGCAACCCCCGCTGTCAGCCGGCGCTCGACGGCACACGGCGCGCTGAACGCTCAAGCCCTTACGAGAAAGGTGAGACGAACAACACGCCGACGTGACCACGCTCTCCTGAGAGAGCATGAATCACCCACGAAAGCAATCTCACATGTTTATATGTGAGAGAGATCGTGGCCGTCAAATGAGGACAGGAAACAACCGCATCCAGAAACACACGGTTTGAATGACATCTTGAAAAAGACGCAGGGTCAAACCGTGTTGCTCTTTTAGTGACAGAGAGAAGAGAAAACCGCTCCGAACGTGCCGAGGCACACAGGGGAATAGCCGCGGCTTACAGCGGTTTAAAGGTGCAAGCCCGCTGTAAGCACTCAGAGAGAAACGCCCAGCGAACCAACAGTTTCACTTCTGGTCGCGACCACCGCTGTACAGCACCGTCACACCGACACAGGAACAGGTAAGCTGATCTTCTCTCGTAATGTCTTGAAACTCGTTCGTAGAACACACTCTTCGCAGGAAGCATGAAAGCTCGGCTCCGAAGTTGAAAGCAATATGCGGTACTTCCACTTCCGTATTTATACCCGCAATGCGGGGCGGCGCAATGTCCATTGGCTCGTTTTTAATACACTCGAAGTAGATTGGTCTCTGAAACAGATCCCAATTCGTCAGTCAGTTCCGACGTACGTCGAACGTGACCGACTGAAAGGGAACTGTTATTAACAGTGGAAATAATGAGAGTCATTGTGAGCACCAAAATCTTCATATTAGAATGATTTCTGAAGAATCACGTGACACTGAAGACTATGACATATGAAAACAATATCAGTAACATAAGCAAAGGAGAAATATATTTTTTTGGGCTACAGCAGACACAAGCTATTAGATTCAGTGTTATTCATAAGATGGGGTTATTCCGAAGGCTACTTACACAGAGCTGCCATCTCTTTGGGAAGGTCCGCCCCAAATCGTCCAAAGAGGCTGCCATTGGCCAGGAGATCAAAGGGGGAGTGGTTTCGCATCGAACTGAAGGCAAAGGGGTAGAACCCTGTCATATGACTCACAGGCCTCTCCCTATTGGTTGCCATTTTGATGATGGCGCTCCTCCAGCCCAAAGGTGGTCCTATCGTTGAGATGGGGAATTATCTGTCTCCTACCACTTCTCACTTTGGAGATTTTAATTAAAGGAATTATTTTACTAAACTCTATGCGCTAATCGTAAATCCATTATAAACTTTTGTTGGTTTGTGTAGCACTGATTTGGAGGGAAGATGAACTCGGCGAGTGATCCAAAATCGATATACAACAATAAAATCCAACAGGTGCCTGCAGAAAAACACAAGAGGGGAAAAAGTGATTAAAACAAGCATGTTAATTACCTTTGACCATTTCAGTTTATATAATTGAAAAAAAAAATTGTAAGCATGATCATCTAGTAAATTGACCACTATGCACTATTTACCACCGTTCAGAAGAAATGCCTTCTCATAAAATTGCCTTCTCATAAAACGTAATACAAAAGACTTATACAATTCTGGACATTATTAGCATACACAGTTCAGGCATAACATTATGAGGTGAAGTGAATAACACAGATTTATCTCTTCATCACGGCACCTGTTAGTGGGTAGGATATATTAGGCAGCAAGTGAACATTTTGTCCTCAAAGTTGATGTGTTAGAAGCAGGAAAAATGGGCAAGCGTAAGGATTTGAGCGAGTTTGACAAGGGCCGAATTGTGATGGCTAGACGACTGGGTCAGAGCATCTCCAAATCTGCAGCTCTTGTGGGGTGTTCTCGGTCTGCAGTGGTCAGTATCTATCAAAAGTGCTCCAAGGAAGAAACAGTGGTGAACCTGCGACAGGGTTATGGGCAGCCAAGGCTCATGGGGAATGATGGCTGGCCTGTGTGGTCCGATCAAACAGACAAGCTACTGTAGCTCAAATTGCTCAAGAAGCTAATACTGGTTCTGATAAAAAGGTGTCAGAATACACAGTGTATGGGGCTGCAGAGCCGCAGACCAGTCAGGGTGCCCATGCTGACCCCTGTCCACTGCCCGACAGTGGGCATGGGAGCATCAGAACTGAACCACGGACCAATGGAAGAAGGTTGCCTGGTCTGATAATTCACGATTTCTTTTACATCACGTGGATGGCCAGGTGCGTCACTTACCTGGGGAACATATGGCACCAGGATGCACTATGGGAAGAAGGCAGGCCGACGGAGGCAGTGGGATGCTTTGGGCAATGTTCTGCTGGGAAACCTTGGGTCCTGCCATCCATGTGGATGTTACTTTGACACGTACAAACTACCTAAGTATTGTTACAGACCATGTACACCCTTTCATGGAAACGGTATTCCCTGGTGGCTGTGGCTCTTTCAGCAGATAATGTGCCCTGCCACAAAGCAATAATGGTCCAGGAATGCTTTGAGGAGCACAACAACCTCCAAAAAGGCCTCCATATTCCCCAGATCTCAATCCAATCGAGCATCATTGGGATGTGCTGAACAAACAAGTCCGATCCATGGAGGCCCCACCTCGCTACTTACAGGACTTAAAGGATCTACTGCTAACACCTTGGTTTCAGATACCACACCACACTTTCAGGGTTCTAGTGGAGTCCATGCCTCGACGGGTCAGGGCTGTTTTGGCAACAAAACGGGGACCAACACAATATTAGGTCATAATGTTATGCCTGATCGGTGAATAAAGCAGAATAATGCGGATTCACAATTGTCTTTATCTGACAGTGGTTTGTGGATGGCAGTGGAAAGTGCAAAATGCCTGATTTCAGAGTGGAAAAATACAAACTTGTCAATAAAATATACCAGCTGTTCCTAAATTCACAAATTTTTGCTCACTCTTTACAACGCATTGTTGCAAACTGAATGGCAGAAAAAAAGGAAAATTCCAATCTGATCGTTCAGATTGAAAGACATTTCCAAGAATCTAATATTTCAATCTTATTTCAGACCACATATGAATGTGGTTTTGAAGGGGTTTGGAAAAGCCAGATTTCATGTGGTTTTCTGCTGTTTGGACTGTAAACAACTAAATGGATTTGAGCTGGATAAGCCAAAAACAAAAAAACAATTCTGCCTGCCTTAGCAAAGGCTTTTTACAAATTATTTTTGTCATTTAGATGATAAAAAAAGTTGAGAAATGACTTGAACCTGTGGGGAAAAGAGGGTTTGATATAAACAATGCAGGCTGGACCTGAATCCATTTTTCTAGCCTTGAACAACATCCCTGCGTCTGCATGCATACTTTCATACTAGAAGGTGAAAAACAGTATGTGAGCTGAATATGTCCAAATTTACAGTGCTCATAAAACAGCAGGCAAAAAGTACCCAGATGACCTATGACATCTGATGGACACTTTACTATCTCATGAGGCCACGGGAGAGGATTTGTGAATGGCAGTTAAGCAACGCAAGTTGGTGAATCTAGTACGCCCGAATGTCATTCATTACACACATTAATACTTAACAGAACATACTTTTTTAATGCTCGTGAATCAAGTTTAAAACCTACTGACCTACCTACTATATTGTATGCAATTTTGGACGCAGCGCATGGCTCAAGTTACGACAAATCACTTGTGACATATGACATAAATGATATGTTTATGGAAAGAAACCACTGAGATTCTTTACTTAAAGGGTTAGTTCACGCAAGAATGAAAATGATCCCGTAATTTACACCCCCTCAAGCCATCCTAGGTGTATACGACTTTCTTCTTTCTGCCAAACACAATCGGAATTATATTTAATAATATCCTGGCTCTTCCAAGCTTTTTAATGGCAGTGAATGGTTAATGGAGATTTTGAAACCCAAAAAAGCGCATCCATCTATCATAAAAGTAATCCATACGACTCCAGGGGGTTAGTAAAGGCCTTTATAACTTTATCAATTATAATCTTTGGCTTCCTGTAACGGTCGTATACAAGTATAGTTCCGTCGAAAGAGTTACCTCTGACCCGACGTATACCTTAGGATGTAGGAGTAGCGTAAGCTCAGTTGAGAGTCGACGCCTCTCGCAGTTCAAACACAAGCTCCTCCCACATTTTTCTTTAAAAACTCTTCTTTTAGACTTCTCATTCGTGACCGGTGTTTTGTTTTGCTCTATTCTCTGCACTTCCGTGTTCATCAATGCGTCATGCATTGGGTCAGTGGTCACTCTTCCACCGGAGCTAAACTCGTGTACGGCCGTTACCGGAAGCCAGTGATTATAGTTTATAAAGTTATAAATATGGATATTTGTGTTGCAAAAACACATGGCTTCGCTTCAGAAGGCCTTTATTAACACACTGGAGCCATATCGATTACTTTTATGATGGATGAATGCACTTTTTTGGGCTTCAAAATCTCAGGTACCATTCACTGCCATTATAAAGCTTGGAAGAGCCAGGATATTATTTAATGTAACTCTGATCGTGAATGAATGAAGAAAGTCATATACACCTAGGATGGCTTGAGTGTGAGTAAATTATGAGATCATTTTCATTTTTGGGTGAGCTATCCCTTTAAGTTTTGGATTTTGAACGACTAATTTTAAAGCTAGTCTGTAACTTTTTGCACTCTAGCGGTTAATAAACAGAACTGCATGCGTCTTGCGGAAGAACATTGCAGCCGGAGCTACTTCTCTCTGTTTATGTCAATGGCGAGTCACACAGGGACTGTGCTCCTCCGCAGCGGTTCCTACCAGTCTGGTCTGAAATAGTCCCAATATAAACACTTATTGTAAGTGTACCATAATGATTCAGGGTAAGACAAAAACACGGTTTGGAAAATGGATTCATGTTGTACATTCTCATTATATAATTTTTTGTAAATCTTGAACACAAAAAAAGTTACGGACAGCAGCTTTTACTCATTTTTACCTTGAAGAGATATAAAGACAAAACAGAATAATCAAACAGACATGACGCCATTTGGCTTTAGTGAGAAACACTGTGAAAGAAATTGAAAGCCAACAAACAGATGAAATGAGGGGGAGAAACAGAGTGGGTCTCTTGTTGGGGCATTCATTTGAACGGCCTCCAAGCCATGAAGTGATTCCAGGCAATGCCATATGATTTAAATCAGAGACACAGCTCAATAAAGCTGCCTCTGTTCTACTGCCACATGCCCAGGGTGGAGGGCACCCGGCGCTCAACAACCCCTCCTTCTGCCTCCATCAGGACTTGATGGAAACTTACAGAGCACAAACCATAAATGGTGAGGCCGACTTTCCATATCTTCATACAGATTACAAACTACAAATGTTCATAACCCGCATGACTGTATGGATTGCCTTTTTAAAATCCAGGTCTAGCTGTTTTGCATACACCACTTTCAGTTTATTATAGTAAGGAGTACCCGTTGTTTTTACTTTAAAGGTACATTACCTTGTACCTTTTTGCATTATTAGATTTAAACCAAGACACAAGTTCACTCCTTTCAGTCTTATGAGTAAACTATTCTCTCTCAGTCCTTCTCTCTCTCTTTGTGTCTGTGTCTCTCTTTTAATTGCAGTCTGTTTCTCTGTGTTCATTTTGGAGCAGAGCAGCAGTAAACTGTTCCACATGTGAGGCCTGTGAAGAATGGCCATGTTTCAGAAAGCGTCGACACTCAGTTCTGCTCTGATCATACACAGGCAAACACAGAAATACACCTCGTCGCCGCATGTACTATTCTGAGTGGCATATATGACCTGTTTAATATCTATTAAAGGCCTAAATTCCCCCATTCTGAATTCCTTAAATCTTCCCCATCCCTCCCTCTTTGACTCGATGTCCTCTGAAAATCCCCCTGCTTGACATGTTTTCGTCTTTAGCGGTTTCTTCGTCTCATTCAAGATGACAGTTTTCAAGATGTTTTCAACAAAGCGATGAGAAGAACAATAAAAAAAAAAAAAACAGAACAGGATGAAAGAAAACAATGAGGATGTGTTTTCAAAAAGATTGGGAAAAAAATTCAAGGTTGGAGAAAGAAAGAAAGAAAGAAAGAAAGAAAGAAAGAAAGAAAGAAAGAAAGAAAGAAAGAAAGAAAGAAAGAAAGAAAGAAAGAAAGAAAGGGAAGTATTGTATGGAAAACTAGAAAATCAAACAGAATCACGATTAAATACAAAAAGTGATTGAAATGAGAATGAAAGAGTAAATGTAACTGGAAAAAGCAAAGGAAGGAATGAAACATTCCTCTCTTGTGCAGTAGTTGCTCATTAATTAGATACACATTGGGCATAAGGAGAAGAAGAGTCTCGTGTGTGTGTGTGTGTGTGTGTGTGTGTGTGTGTGTGTGTGTGTGTGTGTGTGTGTGTGTGTGTGTGTGTGTGTGTGTGTGTGTGTGTGTGTGTGTGGTGAATGAGCCCTTGCACCATATAAAATGCAAAGGTTTCATTTCCACCAGTAAAATAGCAAAATAACGAGCAGCTATACAGTTGAAATGCCTATATGGGTTAATGACTTGTAATCAAAATGTACCCAGTATTCACCCAGAGTCTACCGTACATTACATTTGTTATACCGCAACCAAACCCAACCCCGTAAAACGAACTCTTACAAATACCTGTGTAGCATTTTTTTAATCAAACATTATTTAATCTATTATGCAATAATATGCATACACGTGTTTATCTCTATATTACGGAAGGACTTCAAACAGCCGAATCCCTGACAATATTCAAGAAACAGCTGAAAACTCTGAAAGCTCACTTCTGCATCCTGCTGACAACAACAACAATAAATATAGCTGCAAGCAGCAGTTATCATGACCACGCACAACAGAAGACAACAAGGAAGCTAGCAGCGGACCAACTGCAACAATGAGTAAAGACGGGAGACAATTGTTCAAAACCCATTAATGTATAGAGCCAATTTCATGTTTTGTTTAATTATAGTGCCCCCAAGTGGCTCAGTCCCATCACTTTTTGTATCTCCAACCTACATACGCATGTCAAATTTGGTGAAAATATCTCATTTTGTGTAGGAGACATTTGTATTCATGAGCATATAAAAATAACCCACACCTGACTTTGATTGCATTTTTTTGCCACTTACTTTCAAAATGTTGACATTTGGACATATTAATTTTGTCAAACCGCTATGATTCCGATTTTCCTAGATTGGTTTCGTCTAGAATGGTTTCAAAGATTTTTGTTTCGAAATTTTAAACGCTAAATCACAAAATTGAAAAAACCATAATGCAAAACATGTTTGTTATCGTTGAACTCGGCAAGGAGCAAAGGCTCGTGAAAATAAGTCAACCAAATCCAAAGTTATAAGCATATGAATTTGATTTTACCACTAGGTGGCGCTGGCTTGAAACATCTCAGACTCTTTCAGGGTATCATGCCGATGACCCATACCAAGTTTCGTAACGATACGCTAATGCGTATTAGAATACCGCATTTTACTACAAAATTCAAAATGGCTGATGCACAAAATGGCTGATATGGCATGTCGGCATGCCGCCTTGAATCTAACGAGACCACTTTTATGATTTCTGGGCAAACCATCAGAAGTTATAAGCAAAAATAGCCATTTTTTGTATCTCCGGACCAGTAGGTGGTACTGCACAGAATCGCAATATGTAGCCTCAGGTCATGCTTGTGATGATATATACCAAGTTATATGACCATAGCCAACCCTACACCTATTTCAATCATGACAACTCTCTGAATAGTTTTAGCATGTTATTGAATATGCCAATGTTAATGTGTTTGGTCTTGGCAGACTAGATCTGCTACACTACTGATACGAGCAGGACTTGCTAGTGCTAATAGATACACAAACACGCTGCTGTGAACATGTAAGATATGCTGACGCTGAATTAATAAACATACATAAAACCATATCAGATCTAGGCAGGTGGAGCTGGGGAAGGTGGAGGGGTTTAGAGGAACTCTGATGGTGTATAGCAGGCCTAGCTTACAGCAAAAAAAATTACCAGACTATTTAAATGTTAAGCAAGCAATCTCATTGGCTGCAGTATCAGTAGGCCAATCAGCTTGTGTCATGCGCTAGGTTGCAACACATCCTCATTGTTTTCTTTCATCCTGTTCATTCTTTCATAAGATATAACCTATCAGTCTGCGCAATCTAGAATTTCGTGACTGGGCTAGATATTTTTTAGAAAACTTTTTTTAGCCCCTTTATTAACTCTTTCCCCGCCATTATTGGAAATTTCCTTCATTTATGAGACAACGCTTCCCTGCCATTGGCGGAAATATCCGGCTTTCTGTGTTTTCACTGTTATACGGTGGGGGGTGCTATTACGTATCATCTGAAAAAATACAGAACCTCTGGATCAAAACACAGACAAAGAAGAAGCAGAAACAAGCGATGGTATATATAATCGTCTACAAATGTAAAAAAAGCTAAACTGCCTAATGTTACTGAATGCAATGTCGACCCAGGACGAGCTACAGGACTGTGAAGCTTTGATGGCCTCGATCGACTCCATCTGTGTTTTGATCATCGTTCTGAATCAGTCTTTGACAAAATTCGCCGCTTTTTTCTCAAAATGTTGCTTTTTTGTGGAAATTACCCACATTCAAGTGTTGATAAAAAAAGCTGGAATAAAACAGGATTTGTGTTTAAAAGCAGAGGCTCTGTTCATTCTTTTGATATATTGCATACAACAAAATATTCTGGGAGCCAAGAAAATTTGGAGAAAATGATCAAAAATGCTGGTGGTGGCTGGCTGGCATTTTTTTAAACGCTGGTTAAAGGATTATTAAAGGATTAGGTCGGTATACTTCCACCTACATCATGCGAGACCTTTCCAATGTGATCGCATTGCAGAGCAATGCAAGACGAGCCTTTGTGGTTAAAAACTACATGTAAATTTTTTTGTGTGACAGATCGTTTGGCTAGATAAGACCCTTATTCCTCGGCTGGGATTGTGTTGAGCTCTTTGAAGCTACATTGAAACTGCAATTGGGACCTTCAACAGGTTGGGCCCAATTGAAGTCCACTATAAGAAGAAAAATCCAGAATTTCTTTTCGACTGAAGAAAGAAAGACATCTTGGATGACATAGGGGCGAGTAAATTATTTATATTATATTTACATAAAAAATTTAATTCTGAAGTGAACTAATCCTTTAAGACATTTTTTCACACACATACACTTATACGCTATTAAGGTCCATTACCCATGCTCAGCTTCTAGTTTCTATGTTCTTTTCATCTAACCCTCCAGATGGACACATGCTGCAGGGCTGTAGGCCCTGTCTGTCCTGTGGCCCTCGGCAGGGTGCACACCTTTACACTGTCAACAAAAGCGCCTGTGTGCCCTGCCTCAAAGCTGCCTTCATGGAACGGCCTCCTGGCAGGGTTTGCCTGGCCTCGGTCTGCTCTCATTTACCAGCGTGAACAGAGGGAGGGGCACAAAGAGAGAGGGTAATGAGGTAATGCCCACAAACTCTCTGTGATGTAATATTGGCAAATATTGATCGATGATCAATTCTAAAGGTCTGGACAAAACTGAAAATGTTTTCCTATCAATTCATCCTTCATGAAAATGAAAGCTCTAGCAGAAGTTCTGCTGGGAAGACTCAATTACTACGTCACTTATTGCCTTCATTCTAACCCAATTATATTCTCATGCTCACCGTATAAAAGCTCGGTACTTGCACATGTTTGAGTTCGCAGATACTGAAGCGACGATAACGCAGATCTGAAGCGACGATTACCCCCATCCTCCCCACCACCACCAGGATGGTCCTGTCCATACCTCTCGGGGGGTCGGCTGCGCCCATGCCCTCATCTTCAGGCAGGAATTGCAGATCCGATACCCTCGGATTATGCCTACGGACGGGGCCTACGCCAAATTGACTTTGTATATTATTAGCTTGCTGAGCTATCATTAAATGCACTATTGTCGATATAATTCTCCCGAGTCTTTCCTGCAGAAATGGTTTCATAATAACCAATGGTTTCAAATAAAGGTATTTCAAAGGCTGCACCACAAAGTTGTGTGAACTATATTCAAGACACTCTATTTGGCCAACAGTTTATTCAGTTTATTCTATTGCGCAGCGATAGAAGTTCACCAGGATAGCCGAGGAGAGCTGATTCTTCCTCAGTGTCCCCAGCGCCTCTTCTTCCTGAGGACACTGAGGAAGAATCAGCTCTCCTCGGCTATCCTGGTGAACTTCTATCGCTGCGCAATAGAAAGCATCCTGACCAACTGTGTGGCAGTATGGTATGGGAGCTGCTCTGTTGCGGAGCGCAAGGCACTGCAGCGGGTGGTGAAAACTGCCCAGCGCTTCACAGGGACTCCACTACCTGCCATCGAGCACATCCAGAGGAAACGCTGCCTGCATCGAGCTCGCAGCATCCTCAAGGACTCCTCTCACCCAGCCCACAGACTGTTTTCTCTCCTGCCCTCCGGCAGGCGTTTCAGGATCCACCGGACCAGGACCAGCAGACTAAAGAACAGTTTTTTCCCCAGAGCTGTCTCTTTATTGAACTCAAACCCCTGTTGATCCACTTCCCTCATAAACTGATAACTCTCCGACCTCACATCTTCCTTCACTTTGTTATTTGCACTACCGACTGTTTATCACAGTAACAACTGTTTACATATGCATCTTGCACTGCCATATCTTAACTGGATTATGCTCATTTGCACTGCCGACTGTATTTATGGTACCAATGTTTACATTTGCATTTTTGCACTGTACTTCTAAATGTAATATGCAACCACTTTCCACTGCACTTTACACTTTTTTTTTCCGGATAGCTCTGTCCATAATTTATTGCACTACCCTAATCCACTGCTATTCCTCATATTAGCCTAACATATTATTGTATACCTCTATCTGTAAAATTCTGTTTATAGTAATAGCCATCTGTATATTGTATTCATAGTACATATTCACCTGTAAATTCTGTTTATAGTAATAGCCATCTGTATATTTATTCACTGTACATATTCACCTGTAAATTCAGTTCTGTTTATAGTAATAACGTCTCTCTATTTATACATATTTATACATATTCAGTACATATCCATGTCCTGCACTTACGCATCCATTGTATATCCTGCACTTGCTGCTATTGCACTTCTGGTTAGACCTAAACTGCATTTCGTTGTCTTGTACTTGTACTTGTGTAATGACAATAAAGTTGAATCTAATCTAATCTAAACAGCTTGGTCTCCTCATATCTGCACTCTTAAAAATAAAGTTTATTTTTATATAGATCCATGAAGAAGCTTTAAAATCCACAAAACCTTTCCATTGCACAAAAGTTTATTTATAAAAGGGTTCTTTAGATTATTTGGATGTTCTTCAAACTAAGAAAAAAAAGAACTGTTCGCTGAAAGTACCAAAATAGTTCTTCAATGGCATCACTATGAAAATCCCCTTTTGGAACCTTAAGTTTGTGTGTGTACTTTTACTGTTACCAAAGATCCCCAGCAGCTCATTCAGGCAAATGTATCATCTCATCAACTTGTTCCCCTCATATGAATCTCAAGGGTCACTATGGCATTCACATTGACATCAATTTGCAGCAACAAAGGAACAGGAATTCATTCATGTCCAATGAGACTTGGTGACATAGCAATAGGAGCAGCTGAGACAGTTGGAGATAATACAAAGTTAACTTCATTCAACTTCACAAATACAAACATTGAAGCTCACGTTAACGTTATCACTCACGTCATAGAGATGGACAAAACAGCCATGAAGACCAAGGGCCCTATCATACACACGCAAGTGTGTTTGGCTAGTTTCATCCTGACGCAGTTCTCATTTTCACGTCCAGCTCCATGTTGTTTAAATAGCAAATGCACTCGTGCCATCTGTTCACCCATGGGCGTCTGGTCTGAAAACCAGGTGTGTTCAGGTGCATTGTTGGCACGTTGCTTTTTTGAGGAACTGAAAACGACTGCGCCATTGACCAACAAAAACCTGGTCTAAAGTCAATAGCGCAGTATTTTTTGTGTTTTTTAAAGGGCGCATTAGTAATATGCGCCTATGGGCGGTGCACAACGTGCGCACACGTTAGTAGTGAATCCGCCATTATGTGAGCGCAACTAGCTTTTAAAGGGAATGGGAGATGAGACTCTGATTGGTTTATTGCACACTACGTCAAAACACACCCATGGCTCATTAAGAGACGAGGGACATCCCTTTTGGACCATGCGCCTGGCGCCCCGACTGTTTTTGTCCATTGTTAAGCTAGCAAAAAAATGGATTCGGACATGCCCTAAGTGCACCTGCGCCATGAGCTTCAGACCATGCCCTCCGATCATTAAAATAGGGCCCCTAATAGTGACCACAGGTACAGTGACTGAAATATGAATCATTGAGACCTCCTTCTGACAAAACTGTAGCTGTAATTTTTCCCTATAACGACATTACAGTGGTACGAATTTGCATTGGTAGAATCCAGTATAGTATTCATCTTTATTTATCTTTCAGTTTGTTTGTTTTTTAAATACTCATAATGCATTCATTTTCTGGTAAGTACAGTTTGGGAATCGAAAATCAATTCCAATTCAGGATTTCAATTTCATTTGATAATGAGTAGAAATTAGTCACTTTGAAGAATTTAGCCAAATTAGGTAGATGGCAACATGGACAGATGGCATGATTTCTCCCCTTATAAACAAATAAGTACTTTTTTAATATAGTATGCTTAAGTGAAGTTCAAGTATTGAAGTATACTTTATGTAGTAAGCATACTAATTTCAATGTGCTAATATACTTGTAAGTGTATTGTGTCAATACCACTTAGGACTAAATTGGCCCACTTTTTAGTGTATAAAAGTATACTTTTAAGTATGCTTTACGTGTAACAGTAGTAAACTTTGAGTACACAACTAGTTTACAACTAAGTTTTCCGTTTGTACTGCAACTAAACTACAAGTGAACTTATACTGATAGTTGACTAGTCAAATACTTTTTTGACGTTTTTTGTAGTTTATAAAAATACATTTTGAAGTACTCTCAGTAAACTAGTTTAGACTTTAAAAAAGCTTAGTTTTATTTTTAAGTATAATTTTCTTTAAGTGAACATGACATCATACATTATAGTATAGCTTACTATTTATATAATATTTTTACACTCTAAGGGCCAGATTTATTAAACAGGGCAAATTTGTATGAGCGCAATTCCAAAAAAAGCGTTGATGGAAGTGGAAAGCTCCGCGCGTGATCCACTGATGACATGTAAATTAAAGAACCAACGCATAATGACCAACACAATCTACCAGTTAGCATCTGTTTTTTTGTATGTAAATAATGGAGCAAACACCAGTAAATTGACGAGCACAAACCTTAGTAAATCACCTTGCATGATTAATTTAAATATTCTCCTCCCATAAATACTGCATTTGAAAGGTTGCAAAAACAAACAAAAATAACGACATTATTCACCAATTTCGTTCCAGCCTTTGTCAGTCTCCTAGACTGACACGGGCTAGAATAAAGTCGTTATTTTTGTGTGTCTTTGCGCACAAAAAGTATTCTCGTCGCTTCATAACATTAAGGTTGAACTACTGGAGTCACATGGACTATTTTAACAATATTTTTACTGCCTTTATGGGCCTTGAAAGTGTTAATTAAATTGCTGTCTATGGAGGGGTCAGAAAGCTCTCAGATTTCATCAAAAATATCTTCATTTGTGTTCTGAAGATTAACGAAGGCCTTACAGGTTTGGAACGAGAGTGAGGAATCAATGACAGAATTTTCATTTTGGGGTGAACTAACCCTTTAAGTGCAATTTTAAGTACATTACTGAGAAGTACATACATTTTATGTTTGTTTAAAAGAAGTATACTAATATCATACTGGAATAAACTTGTTTTTTATCAAAAACCATGAACAAAAACTAAAGCTAAAATAAACCAGACTATTACTCTTCTCTCTACCTTGTACTACTACTCCTGAAATATTGTTGGTATGAGAATTGCATCTGTAAACCACTTTGGATAAAAGTATCTGCTAAATGACCAATTGTAAGTGTGATTTTTGACTTAGTTGACTAGTTAACATGTTTATTATTATTTTTGTGTGTGTGTATCTAAATAGATAATCCTTCCTTATCTAAAATCTGAATTGCGATTTGGATTTCAAGTATAAAGTTCCACACTCAATAATTTTGTGAATATACCAATCATCATGAAAACTGTAAAGACTGTGGTATTATCAAAATTGGTCTGTTTTTTTTTTTTTTTTTTGACCTTCCTGACCAGCCCAACACAGCAAAACAGGTTCAACTAATGACGTAAATTTTAGGTGGGACTTTCTGTTTGGCTGACCGATCAAAGACATAGGCAGTGCCCAGGAAATGTATGTGAAAAGTAATTATGTTTTGCATTTTGTGATGCTATATAGAGGCACAGAAATTACAAACAGTTCAATAAGGTTCAAATGTTTTCATAACAGTGATGCGCTCTTTGAATGCAATCCAAAAGCCACACAATGCATAACCCATTTTACAGACTGTTAATTGCTCTGAAGTCTTCATAGAATCACCTTAATTTATGACTTTGAGTAGGAACATCCAATTAGCTGTAAAAATGGCGTTTTGGATTCGGTCTGCCACGTCTAGTGCGTAATAAAAGAGCGAGGAGAAAATTTTAATAGCTTTCCTGGCCAACAAAACACGCAATTGCCATAGACACATAAACTGCATGTGTTAATTTAACTTCTGTGGAAAATTGTCAAAGAAATGACATTATAACACACTTTGTAATACCCTGGCACAAAGGTTATGAATTCTTCAAAGCAACCTTTTAAGCAAATGAAGGTTCTCTTTGGATTTGAGCAGTGCTGCTTGAGTACAAAACTTCAAAATGAAATGATTTGATCAACTTTGAACGTGGATTTTAAAAAGGTCTAGCTCAGCACCTGGTCATGGCCATGTGTGACATACGCTGACATTGCTCCAGGTTCGAGAGCTCGTCTTTGATGTGTGCTAATGAATGGAGTTTGGCACCTCCAACAAGAGCCCTGCAGTTCCCCAAAGAAACGATGCACAGCCACAAAGGCAAAACACGTCTGGAAAAACATGAACTAAGAGGGAATAATTACGTTGCTGAAATATGAGCCATAAATCAAGGTGCCTTGAGGGAGGTTGTGAACTTCAAACCAAAGGATGTGGTGCATTAAAACACAGACATATTAACACACATATGCAAGGCAGGGATTTTCACATGCATGCCTATGGGCTCACCAAATACAGATGGCCATTATTGTACACAAGCGTGCATGTGTCAAAACTGAGACTCTGAGTCACATATTTCATAAAAGCGGCATGTTTAAATGCCCATGCATGCAGGTGTGAGACTGCTCATGAATGTTTTTACGCTCTATTCACAGCATGTGTAGTCTTTAAGGCTTTAAATTTTACACGTACCGCTCCAAACTTAAAGCAAAAACGTCAAGATGCGGGTAATGGCTTAAATTTCCATCTTCTAATAAATTGGAACACAAGACTTTCCTCTCTCTAAAATATTTTTATGCGTGCGGTCACTGTTGGTGCTAGATAACTTGAATTTATGAACATCATTATGTTGTTGGCTGTGTAGTAAAAAGTCGTCCGAATATGCGTAAATATTCTTAATGGCCTCAGTATTGTATACAGTTAGTAGACACTAGTACAGAGCTCATTATATGCGAGTTAAACTATGAACATGTTTATACAGTTAGCGATTTAATAACACAGTCATTTGTAAGTAACTGTATCAAAGCGTTCTTACATAAAAAGTATGTCTCTGTCCTGACACTGCTGCATTTGATACCCAGCCAACAGGGAAAGTTCTCAGAACTTCAGCTAATGTTCTCTCGAGTTTCTCTCAAAGTTCTGAACAAACGCTTTTACAGCACTGTTAGACTGTAGGGGGCGCAATTACACATCTGAAAAACTGCAGAATCTCCTAATCAAAACACACGCGAAGAAGAAGCAGAAACAAGCGATATCACGTTAGCAGATGCATATGTAAAATAACGCTATCACAGGCCCGTCGCCAAGGGGCATTGGGTGGCAATGCCTCCCCAGATGACACAACGTGCCCCCCTAATCGCATGGTAATTCAGCAAACTTACTATTGAGAGCAAAAAAACGTAATTCTGTGGATTTGGCGATTCACGTGTTTCATAACGGAACTTCTTCAGCAGCATTTAGCTCACAGGAACATTAATCTCTAGAACGGTAATGTTCTAATTACACAAATGTGAATCAGAAATTAGGCAGAGCGTGTTTGTTTCCCCTGGCCACGGACTTATAGTGTCGAATTTTTATCAGAAAATTCATATTTTGTGTTGTTTTAATATAGAACTTGGACTATTTGAGTTATAAATACGCAATGTTATTGTTTTTGTGAATGTCTGTTTCATAGATCATAAAAAAGTGTTCTGTATGTTCTGGCGACGGCCCTGAGCGATCATCAACATTAAATAGCATATAAATCAAAACTGCCTAATGTTACTAAATGAAATGTCGACCCAGGACGAGCTACAGGACTGTGAAGCTTTGGGTGTGTTGATGGACTCCATATGTGTTTTGATCATCATTCTGAAAAAGTCTCTGAAAAATCGATTTTCTCAGCTTTTTGCTCAAAATGTTGAAACTGACCCATTCAGTTGTTGAGGGGAAAAAAAGCATGACGCTAGAATAAAACAGTTTTTGTTTTTTTGTTTTTTAAAGCAGAGGCTCTGTTCCTTCATGTTCAGATATTCATGCAACAAAATATTCTGGGAAGCATTAAACTTTTGGGAAATTATCAAAAAACTGACAACTTTTTTCAAATATTCTGGCGGGGAAAGTTAATAATGTTCTCAAAACATTTGGAAATTATTTAATCCAAAACCAGGTCTTTGAATTATCATTTTTCATTCATAAATTGTTGGTATTATAGCAAGTGCTGACACAGAAAACAACTGCTTTGAATATGAAGCACACAATGGTGCCATTATATTGAGCAGATTCTGTTGGCTGACCCGAGGAGTGGAAAGGTCACGGCTGTATCACCTTTTAGTGCCTGAGGCAACGAGTGTGGGTCAGAGGTCACGTCTAATTGAGATTGTGGCCAGGTACTAACACACACTCAACTCATAGTGGGCTAAATTACATCTTTGTCTACTACTGTGTGGATTATGTTTGAGTTAGACGTATTAAGCTCATGCTCTTTTATTTAAAACTGTTTTAGAAGTGCTCAACTCATGAAAATTGTACTAAATAATCATAAAATGTATTAAAATTTTAACTTGTAAATAATATAAATTGGTGCTGTCAAATTGATTAATCGCGTCTTACCTTAAAATTTTGTAAATATATAATATATGTACTATATATACACATACATACACACACACACACACTTAGAAACTTAAAATGTTGGATGCAATTAATCATGATTAATCAACTTGACAGCATTAAAGGGACATATTATTTCCCTTTTCACAAGATGTAATATAAATATCTGGTGTCCCCAGAATGTGTCTGTGAAGTTTCAGCTCTAAATACCCCCCAGACCATTTATTATTGTCAAATTTGCCCCTATTTGGGTGTGAGCAAAAACGTGCAGTTTCTGTGCGTGTCCCTTTAAATGCAAATGAGCTACTGCTCCCCGACCCCCTTCCAGAAGAGGGCGGATCCTTTACCCGAGCTTCAGATACTCCGTCAACAACAAAACAGGCGAATCTCCCTCAGCCAAAATGTCAGAAGTAACCAGTTGTGGAGTGCCATGTTTGAACCGGAGCTGGACCAAGTTGAGAGACTCAGGAAGAGGTTAACACTTTTAGACGCACATGGACGTTTCTGAATGGTTAGTGGATCATTTATGTAACGTTAGTTGTTGTGGAGTTACGTGGATTCAACTCATCGACTAGCATGTATCGTCATGTTAATCTATAAATTGTTGTATAGGTGCTTGTGTGGGGATGTAAAAAAGTCTGTCACCCGACTATACAATGCATAATAAATGTGTGTTTATGAATTACATAGACGGTGAGCGATTTCAGGATAAAACTAATGACACAGCTCTAGTCTCTGTGAATACAGTCAGATACTATGCTAACTTTAGCCATATTAGCCGTACAGCATTCTAGAAAGCTCATTCAGAAAGGACATTTGCAAACATTAACAAAATATGAAGTGCCTTTCTTACTTATTCTGGATATGAAGTTAGAGCATGAAGCATTGGTTTTGACCCATCCATCAGAAACAACTTTTTGGCAAATCCAGCGTTGTACTGGCCCTCGTTGGTTCAGCAGTCATACGTAAAATAATATGCGCAAATGTATAATATTTTACCAACATTCTTCGGCACATTTCATTCAAAAATTAACTGATGAGGCTCCACAATAGAACATTAGTAATGTTTTTGGCGCACACTCTAGCGCTAATACAGCGAGTAAACATAAATGAGGTTTCTGTGCTTCTCACTCAGGGGCGTTTCTATGCTAAAAGGGCCAATCATCAACAGTCATGGGCGGGGGAAATATCAAACATCTCATTATAGATTGATAATGATTGATGGGGATTATAAAAAAGTATTGGATGGATTTTTACCACTAGGCTGGTTGTTTACACACACTGTGGACACACATCTGTGTTCAAACACCTTATAAAAGGGAATTTTGCATTGTAGGTCCCCTTTAATATAAACATAAAATATAAACTATAGAAATACTTAATTCTACTTAAAATAAAAAAGAATGTCAGGACAGTTTTGAACTCCTAGGCATGTCATCTGTTAAGTCTTAACCCAACATATTTCTCTAATAAGCCGCATGTAAACAGTTTTGAAAATTCCAAATGGTTCGAGTCACGTTCTTTGTTCTTTCTGGCATCTCCACCAACTGTTGTATGTTTCCTTTTCTCTATTTCTCACCATCTCTCTCACAAATAATCAATCCAAAACGCACTGCGGATGTGGCAGCCGTAACATATTAACACCGGCCCAGTACAGCCAGCCAGCGCATATGGAGAACACTTCTACACAACTTCTGCATGAATTATGTATGTCGTATCCATGAATTATGCCAGCTGAAGTGAACTTCACTATTGTATTACCTGCTCAGTTTCCTATATCAGGTGGTACAGGATGTGCTGTGTAGAGAAAAAAAATGTCTGCACAAAAATCATCATAATTTATGTCATACATAAATTAGCTTTTTATTATTCTAAAAAGATTAAATTCTTTCTTCTTAGGCTACACTCCTAAAAATAAAGGGGTTTTCACAGTGATGCCAAAGAACCTTTCAGTCAACAGTTCTTATTTATTTCTCAGTTTTAATAACCTGAAGATCTCTTTTCCACTATAAAGAACCTTTTGTGCGCTGAAAAGTTTCCATGCACGTTAAAGGTTCTTCATGGAACTATAAATGCCAATTAAGAACCTTTATTTTTAAGAGTGCAGGGTTAGGGTTTGTGCTTATGGGAAGGTTAGTGTAATTATATGCGTGTGCCTGTTGACGGACAAGCAGAGACAGTGAGAAGTAGAGACACAGACAGTGTTCTCTGCCTGAAGGAACTGTCATTCACAAAAAGCTGAGAACAATGAGAAACTGCGGGAGGTGCAGTTAAATACAGAGTCTCCCTCTGTCAATCACACAAACACTGCAATGTGTTTAAGTGAACTGATAAAGTGCGGCCAGACTAGACCAACAACGCCAGCCTGACAGGTGAGACGAGCAGAGCTCAAGAAGACATTGAGCTGACAGATTGACCGATGATCTATGAAATACACACACTTACGCTCTAATTATTGTGCTCAATGTTTAGAAGAAATGTTCAGTGTACAAACTAGGTGTGTTTATAAATCACTTACAGCGAACAATCGAACATGATGCATTGCTGATGGTGTTTATTTATGTACACATTTAAAGTCAGCTCAACCATGATAATGAGGGTTTCCGGACATGACTTTTAATGTAAATCACACTGTAAAATCTAACTAGTTAGACTTTAAAAAGCATGCAAACCAAATGCTTAGTTAGTATAGTTCACTTACACAAGAGTTCTAGTAGCCTAACTAAAAAAGAACTGTAGAGGGTACTTGATCTTTTACTTTAGATTTACTCATGACTTAGTATAGCTACCATTGTTGTTACCATTGTTGTGTTTTGAAGTCTGTGTGTGACTCAAGCATGGTCAACTGCCAGATTTTGTTACAAATATAGAAGAATTATATCAACCCGATTAAAAGTTTCAGAGGTGTTTATGACGTAAGTGTTAGCAATAAAATTGTAAACGATCATTTTACAACATAAAGGGAATATAACATAGGTTAATTTTAAAAGGTGATCTTAATTTCTGACTAAATCACTATAGTTAATAATTCAGTCAGACGCTAGGTCAACTTTTAAAAGCAACCTATTTATTTCTTCTCTTCCTTTCAAACCCAAATAACTGTGATTTCTTGTTGCATCGCTGCATCAATAGGAACAGTTATAATAATATGAATATTCCAAAGTGAAC
This sequence comes from Gobio gobio, assembly GCF_949357685.1. Taxonomy (NCBI): domain Eukaryota; kingdom Metazoa; phylum Chordata; class Actinopteri; order Cypriniformes; family Gobionidae; genus Gobio; species Gobio gobio. Next base: position 13,291,864 of record NC_137112.1, on the reverse strand, counting down.
ACTGATCACCATAATGGTGTGTTTTTTTTGTTTTGTTTTGGTTTTTGCTTGACAAAATGGCACTCAAACCAATCAATTAATCTTAACTAGGGTTTTCTGAGTAAACAAGGAATAGTATGTGAATAGTACAGTTTACTAGATTTTTACAAAAAGTGTTAGTTAGAATCACTGTTGGATTTGTCGTACGTGTAAGCCTGGACGAGTTTTCATAAACCAGGTGCACACACACAGACTACTACAACTAATTGACCATAGTGTCCATATTAATATCATACTTACTACAATTATTGTTACTATACTGTAAAGTTAAATCTTTAAGTAAATGTGCTAAGTTTTCCATGTGTGGTGGTGGCTCATACAGTTTTAGTGTAACTATGGTAAAGTCTTGATGATATATTCCACTATTTTACTTGAATCTTTTCAGTGTGCATAAACCACAGACACACGTGGCATGCACATACCTGATTTTATATGTATGTAAATACAACGGTGGTGCTGTGGTTTTGTTTAGTAAAAGTTGTTTTTGAGCAGGTCTAAATATATACATATCTGGAGAGTCCCTCACACAACTTCTGAAAGTGTGTTAGCCAAATAAATGCTGACAAAAACCCACCAAAGCCAACATAGTTGAAGTTAAGGCAGCACACATGGCAGCAGGCCGTGACAAGAACAAGTCTGTGCTTTGGAGATCATTAAATATGTGGGTGGTACATGATAAGACATTGTTTGGTCCGCACTCTTAAAAATAAAATGTATCCTAAAAGCACGGTTTCTTCAGATTAGTGTTTTTTTCTGGGAATTTTAGAGCACTAGTACATGGATAATTTTCAAAAGAACTAAAGAATAACGCACATGTCCAATGAGGCTGCAAACCTGACTGCCATTGGATCTAATTGCCATCTTAATTGTTAAGAGCCAGGGGAAAATTTCACTGCTCAGATGTGAAAACTTGGGAGACTTAATGGAGATCGCAATTATGTATCATTATTGTCTCCTTAAACCCCTTAAGAAATAAAAATAGATGCAAACAAGACAATTCGTGAAATCCGGTAAGAGTTTAGAGAGCACCTTGCTAAGAAAAATATTTTATAAGAACGTTGTGCTAACGTTCCCGTTAAGTTACGAAAACATTATTTATTTCTGAATGTTCTCTGAAGTCAAAACGTCCTATTTTTTTTATGTTTTTTTTTTGTTTTTTTGGGGGGTTATACAAACGTAAAGGGAACATTCCATTTTATAATTTTACAAACATTATGTGAACGTTACTTTTGAATTTTTATCTGAACAAACATTAGACAAACATCCAACTGAACCTTTCAGGTAAAAACATTCCATGTTTTTGTGCTAAATTGTTATTAAAGACCATAACTTTGAACAAATGTTTTAATAACGTTACTAGAAGAATGTTTGATCAACCTTGCCACAATAGCTGTAGATAGCATAGCTCCAAAAAATTGGTCTCGGAAGAATTTGATGAGAAACATTTGAGTTCATATTGAGATCTCTGACATTAGATTGCAGACATGGTTGTTTTGGCAAATCTGAGAAGACTGTAGGTCTCTTCTCTTCGGCCTCCTTTTATCTCTTTGTTGTCCAGAGCAACTAATAGAGATTTAAAATTGATCTCAATTCTGATCTTTCCATCTGAATGAACAGGTATAGAGTAGCTCTTTCCTGACCTCCCTGTACAAACACACGACATATTTCCAGTAAGGGAGCAACAGCAATCCCAACACACACATTTTATCATTCACGATTTTCTAAACAGCCGATATTAATATTTCGATTGCATTTGGATAATTACCCTGTTTAAGGTGTTTACATAACCTTCAACAACGTTATTGACAATCTGTCCACATGTAATATTAATGAATCTATTCATCAAAATATAACAACCCTCATCACTGCGACTGAATTGTTTAAAAGGCCATCAAAGGAAGCCAAGGAAGAAAGACATTTTTTTTTCTTACAACAACCACCGTAGGTAAAACTTTATTTTACATGTACAACTATGCCGTTACATGTAACTAACTCTAACCCTAATTATATAGTAAGTATATGTAGTTAATTATTATTAATTAGTACTTAATTGTATAATTAGACCGTAACAAGGACACCTTAAAATAAAGGGGGTAACACTTTATTTTAAGGTGTCTTTGCAGTGCAATTATATATTTAATTACTGAGTGATATTGATTAACTACATGTACTTACTATAGGGTTAGGGTTTGGTTGAGGGTTATTTGCATGTAATTATGCATACTTTACCGTTAATACTATGGTAAGGATATGTAACATATGTAACTAGGACACTGTAAAATAAAGTGGGTCACACTTAATTTTAAGGTGTCCGTGTTACAGTGTAATCATACCTTTGAGTATACTGAATAATAATAATTATGTACTTACTATAGGGTTAGGGTTAAGATGAGGGGTTAACACTTTATTTTACTCATTGTTACATATGTTACATGTAGTTACATAGTAATAACTATAAATTACGCATAATTACATGCAACTAACTTTAACCAAGCCCTAATCTTAACCCTATAGTAAGTACATGTAGTTATTTATATTACTCAGTACTTAATTGTATAATTACATTGTAACAAAGACACCTTAAAATATTGTGTGACCGATTAGGGTTTGGTTTAGGGTTAGTTGCATGTAATTGGACACTGTGTAACATATGTAATAAGGACACTGTTACCAACTAAAGTGTAACCGTCTTTGCATGTGATCTGGAATATTGCGTCAAATCGAAACAAAGCCTATTGTTGTGTAGTGGATATAGTAAGTGTGTGTAAAGGTTAAGCAACCACTTGACAAAATTAAAAGAGAAACAGCGCTTGCTTTGATAAAGCATAAATCACCTGATGACTGATGTAGCTTTACCAACACAACCGACGTCTTCATGTCTGCAGATTTCTTTTCTGTCCACATCTTGATACACCATGTGAACAAGTCACCTCAAACACACAATTTTATCTCCGTGGCATAAAACGCGACACTCTTGGTGATATTCCTGTCCTTAAAATAATGCTTGAATTGTTGTATTCTACAGAATGCTTTTGGACAGCGAAAAACATCTTTGGTGTATCGGTGAAATTCTGAGAACTTCAGTAGTCTGTCATTTCCTAGCAGCAGGTTGAAGCCGTTTCTGTTGATTTCCTCTCTGCCTGTACTTGATGATCTTGATAAGAAGACGACCGCCAGCTTACCTCATTGAGAGGTCACATGCAGTTGAGTGACACTTATGGCACATCTGCCACGCAGACTCGCAAACCGAGACAAATTCATTGACATTGTTTTTTTTTTGTGCTTTCTCTTTCAATAGCTCTAATCTTGTCCTAAACTCATCAACAGAAGATTCCAAACTATTACACACAAATCAGTATGAAGGAATTACCTGTACAACACATTTATTCTTGCTCTAACATGTCTTTCTCATTCACTGTCTCTTTCGCTTTTATGAGTAGAGCTGTACGCTGGGGGAAACGCTGTGAATTAAAAGAAAACTCTTCTAAAATGTATGTTCCTGTCGTCTGTTGAAGCTTGGAGGAGGTCAGGCTTACCTGAGATGGTGATCCTGGAGGTCTGAAGGGTTGAACTGAGCGAACGAGAGCAGCTCAGTTGACTTGTGTAAGTCAGATGTGTCTCTCTGTGTGAATAAAGGAGTCTGTTGCATTCCGCCTTTTCTCTTTCGCTCCCCCCCTCCACCACTCACTCACTCACTCACTCACTCTACCTCGTCATTCGCTCTCTGGCATTCTTGCCCTCCCTCTTTCAATCAAACTTTCTCTGCCATGTCCAACAGTTTTTGTCTTGCATATGGTAAAGTATTGCCCTCTTTCTCTCTCTCGGTCTTTCCCTCAGAAATCCCGATACTCTTTGATTCATAAATACAGCCCTGGTCACGTGACGCAATACTTCAAATATACAGGGCTTTTTTTAGAAACCACAGAATGCCTTTAGGGATGGAAAATCAGGGCCAGAAAGCTTAAGTTTCCCTCTCTCTGCCCCTCCACTGGTTCTGCTCTATCCGTCTATACGTCTCCCCCTATAGCATCTCTCCACCCCCCTCCAGCCCAGCCTTCTTCTGGGTGTCAGTTTCTACATCCCATTATCCTTCCATCTCCTCAAACTGCTTGCTCTGCTTTTCTCTTCCCTCTAATTATTTCCCCCCTCTCATGCCATCATGGTCTCTTTTGACTATTGTCTTTCTTAAGATATATATATTTTCTTTTTCATACTATTCTTGTTCACAACACAGCTATTCTATATCCAGAAAGATTTTGACATTATTTTACATTTTAAGAATTATCTTTAAAAAAAATAAAGGTTCCAAAAATGTGTTTATCAGTGTCAAGAACATTTTAAAAATCTAAAGAACCTTTTGTTGAATTAAAGTTTTCAGGTTCTTCATGGAACCATCAATAGCCCCGTTTCCACCGAAATTACCCGAACAATTTGTACCAGGAACTTGTTTTACAGGAACTTTTTCCCCCCAGACCTGCTAATGTCTGCGTTTCCACTGCGGTTTAAAGTACCATGAAGACGTAGTCCCCATAGACGTTGGACTGCGCGCGACTGTTCCTCCCAGTCAGCGACGGACAGTAATCATTTTTGTGCGATACTGTCTGCAACAATAACAAGTATAGAGGAGATGCAAGCAGCGCTGTTTTTGCTAGTTATGTATTGGTTTACTAAAGATGTAATTAACAAAACGGCAGAAAAGAGACGAGCATGGATACTAAAGCGTTTTCTGAAAGCTAGATATAAAATAAGACAACGTATGTTATTATCAGCTATTACGGACATTGACTGTGCAATGGCTGAGATGAACGCGCGCCATCAGACAGAAAGGGCACGACTGATATTTACTGAAAGCAGAACGAACCTCGCAAGACTTAAAAATGCCGGTTGAAATAAAATGCTGCATGAGCTCAACCAATCAGCATGTTCAGCGCCCAAGTCCCACCCCCGAAAGTTCCTGAACTTTGAAAAAGTACTACCTCGTGAGCAGGGCCGTTTGGAGGGGGAAATATTTACCCGGAACTTCATTTAGACCCTGGTTCCTGCGGTCGAAACAAACCAAGTACCACCACAAAGTTTCTAGTTCCTGGGGAAAGTTCCTGCGGTGGAAACGTGGCTATAGTGGTCGCTTTATGTCTCCTTTGGGTTTTAAAGTATTAGTTCACTTCAAAATGAAAATATATTTTACTCACCCCCATCTCATCCAAGATGTTCATGTCTTTCTTTCTTCAGTTGAAAAGAAATTAAGTTTTTTGAGGAAAACTTTCCAGGTTTTTTCTCCACATAATGGACTTCAATGGCAACCAAAATGTTGAAGGTCCAAATCAATGCAGTTTCAAAGGAAGCGCTTCTTCACAATCCTAGACGAGGAATAGCGTCTTATCTGGCGAAACCATCTGTCATTTAAAAAAAAAAAAATGTATATACTTTTTAACCTAAATTGCCCATCTTGCACTGCTCTGCGACACACCATGGATTATGTAATCACGTCATAAATGTCACACTAGACGTAGGCGGAAGTACCGCCCCAAGCGAACGTGCGAGGACTAATACAAACACCCTTTACCAAAAAACGCTCCACCTTCAACTTCGTCTGACATCGTTGTTGTACCTTTTTTTGCTAAAGGATGTTTGTGTTAGTCTTTGCATGTGCGCTTTGTAAACACGGGGGCGGTACTTCTGCCTACATCTAGCGTGACCTTTACGACGTGATTACATAATCACTGGCGCAGAGCAGAGCAGAGCAAGATAAGCAATTTAGGTTAAAAAGTATATACATTTGTTGTTTTGGAAAATGACCAATGGATTGGCTAGATAAGACCCTATTCCTCATCTGGGATCGTGCAGAGCCTCTAAAGCCCTTCCTTTGAAACTGCATTGTTTGGACCTTCAACATTTTGTTTGCCATTGAAGTCCATTATGTGGAGAAAAATCCTGGAATGTTTTCCTCAAAAAATGTAATTTTTTTTCGACTGAAGAAAGAAAGACATGAATATCTTGGATGAGATGGGGGTGAGGAAATTATCAGGACATTTTCATTTTGAAGTGAACTAATCGTTTAATGGAGATTTTGTTCTTTTATGTTTTTTGTAAAAAAAGACTGAACAAATTCTTCTTTTGAGTCATGTCTTTCAATTAATTAGTTGATCCATTCACAGACTTAAGTTGCGGTCTATTTCTTACACAAACTATTACATGTCTTCAGAGAATATAGCACAGTTGTAAGGACCATTTTTATGTTACTTTTATGGCGTTCTGCATATTTTTTTAATCTTGAACGTCAAATATGCATGGAAAAGAGACAGCAGAACAATTCTTCAGATTTTCTCCTTTAGTGTCGTCATATTCTTTTGGAATAGAATGAAGGAGAATAAAAGATTTGGGGTGAACTGTTTCTTTAATTCTTGCTGTTGCATTTCACAGATGTTTCATTAAAAAAAATCAAGTGTCCTAAACCTGCAATGAAGGGTATTTAACATGCAATCACACACGCACAAACACACACATAAATGTTACCTTTATGTCATTATCACTCATATAAACACATGCCTCCAAAGATGTCTCTTCAAAAGACTGACCTTTGATTTCTATTCTCTCTGGAGGACTCTTCTCTTGATTTCTGGTCTTCAGAAGGCTGCTTTGGATCAGGTTTATTGTTATTCAGCATGTAGTATTGGATTGGATTTTATCTAGGGCAGTTAGCTCTCAAAGATGGCATAGATTTGGTTTAGTGTTGTCAATCGATTAAAAAAACTTAAATATTAAAGATTAATGTTAAAGATTAAAGAATTAATCACACATTTTTCTGTAATTAATCGCTTTTTAATATTTTTATATTGTAATAATTTCATAGTTGCTCTCCAAATTAATGTAGAAACAACTTAAAGACAGTATATTTTAAATATTTGCTGTAATGGCATATTTTTTTTATGAATGAAGACCAGTATCACTGATACTAATAAAGCTACTGATGTCTCTATAAAAATGTATTATAGATATTTAACATTACAGTGTAAATGAAAGTAATCCATTTCAACATTTATTAGGCTTTTTAAAAAAATTACTTTTAATTTAAGTGAACCTAAAACAATCTTCATTAAAAAACCCAATATAATAAATGTCATATTTACCTGGTAGGAACAGGTAGGAAATATACAGAAAATAAATACAGTTATCAAGCAGTCTGCACTGCATAAATAATACATTAAATATAGATTAATCCTTATTAAAGCTACGCTAGCCAAAGGATGCCAGAAAAAAAACGGATGCTGTGTTAATTACGTTAAATATTAATGCTCTTTGACAGCACTAGTTTAAACATTGCAAATTTATTTTTTGTTTTGTTTGTTTTTTGCTTGTAACATGCAATTACATTACTGCAACAATTAATCCTTAAAGGGATTGTTCACCCAAAAATGAAAATTAGCCCATGATTTACCCTCGGTTGTATTAAAAATGTCCTGGCTCTTCCCAGCTTTATAATGGCAGTGAATTGTTGGGTCATTTTTGAAGTCCATAAAAGTGCATTTGTCCGTTATATAACTGCTCCACACGGCTCAGGGGGGTTAAAAAAGGCCTTGTGAAGCGAAGTGGTGTATTTTTGTAAGAAAATATACATTTTTTAAACTTTATAGACAAAAAGACTAGCTTCCGGCGGTCAGCGGTACGCAAGTGGAAGAGTAACAAGTTACGGCGAAAGAGTAACCCTTGACCCTTGATGCATGCGTATTGACGAACACAGAAGCGCAGGATAGCGCAAAACAAAACACCGGTCATGAATTAGAGTCTAAAACGAGAATTTTTAAAGAGAAATGGCGGAGGATTTTGATATAAAAGAAGAGGGGCTTAAGTTTATTGGCCAGCCCTATCCGCGAGAGGCGTCAAAGCTTGCGATGCTCCTGTACATCGCGCCAGGGGTTACTCTTTCTCCGTAAAGTCGACTTGCGTACCGCTGACTGCCTGGAAGCTAATAAAGCTGCCTTCAGAAGGCCTTTATTAACCCCAGGGAGCCGTGTGGCGCAGTTATTTGATGGATAGATGCACTTTTATGGACTTCAAAAATGACCCAATAATTCACTGCCATTATAAAGCTGGGAAGATCCAGGACATTTTTAATATAATTCCGATTTTATGAAAGAAGAATGTCATATACACCTAGGATGACTTGAGGGTGAGTAAATCATGGTCTAATTTTCATTTTTGGGTGAACTATACCTTTAATTAACACAATTCCTTGTTGGAAAAGGATACACAGGTATGATGTATTTTATAAGATTTAAGCATCTGGACCTTTTCAGTTTGACAGAAATGCCACATGAAGTGTAAAATGTTCTTCTAATGAAAATGCTCATTTTCTACTCTAAACAGATATTGTTTTCATTTCATCTGGCTCCTAATGATTTATGTAATCTTTTTGGATATCAGGTTTTTCCTAATATCCTTAATCATTAGAACAGAACACATTTTTCACACAGAGAAAACTTGCTTAGTCCATATAATTCATGAAGGACCAGACTTTAAAGCTCTTGATTCTACTTTGTACTTGCCCTTATGGAAATGTACCATAGTTATTGTGGCATTTGTGGCAAGCTATAATTACAGTCAAATCACCTCTTTTATATAGTGCTTTATACAATACAGATCGTTTCAAAGCAGCTTAGGGATAAACAGGAAAATAATGATTCAATGATGCAAACAGAGTTCAGCTGAGACCATTAAGCCATGCTTATAGACCATTGAATATGGTTTTTAGAAACAATCTATAGCACATTCTATGAAAAATAGCAGCCAAGAAACTACTGTACAAACCTATTACAATAAAATGTGCAAAATTCGTGTGTGTGTTAGTGTTAGGGTTAGATTGTGTGGTTGTTTAAATGATTGATTTCTGCATTGCGTTTAATGGTAGTACATTTTCTATAGCATTCAAATGGGTTTATCATCGGCGTCAAAGCGAGTTTCAGTCATGCTGCGTAGATAGTTGCGTGTTTCGGATGAGAACCTTAGTGCTAAGCGCAAGGATTTGAGCGAGTTTGACGAGGGCCAAATCATGATGGCTGGACGACTGGGTCAGAGCATCTCCAAAACTGCAGCTCTTGTGGGGTGTTCCTGGTCTGCAGTGGTCAGTATCTATCAAAAGTGGTCCAAGGAAGGAACAGTGGTGAACCGGCGACAGGGTCATGGGCGGACAAGGCTCATTGATGCATGTGAGGAGCGATGTCTGGCCAGTGTGGTCCGATCAAACAGACGAGCTACTGTAGCTCAAATTGTGTTAAAGTTAATGCTGGTTCTGATAGAAAGGTGTCAGAATACACAGTGCATCATAGTTTGTAACATATGGGCCACAGACCAGTCAGGGTGGCCATGCTGACCCCTGTCCACCGCCGAAAGTGCCAACAGTGGGCACGTGAGCATCAGAACTGCACCACGGACCAATAGAAGAAGGTAGCCTGGTCTGATGAATCACATTTTCTTTTACATCACGTGGATGGCCGGGTGCGTGTGCGTCGCTTACCTGGGGAAAACATGGCATCAGGATGCACTATGGGAAGAAGGCAAGCCGGCGGAGGCAGTGTGATGCTTTGGGCAATGTTCTGCTGGGAAACCTTGAGTCCTGCCATCCATTTGGATGTTACTTTGACACATACCACCCACCTAAGCATTGTTGCAGACCATGTACACCCTTTCATGGAAACGGTATTCCCTGGTGGCTGTGGCCTCTTTCTGCAGGATAATGCGCCCTGCCACAAAGCAAAAATGGTTCAGGAATGGTTTGAGGAGCACAACAACGAGTTTGAGGTGTTGACTTGGCCTCCAAATCCCCCAGATCTCAATCCAATCGAGCATCTGTGGGATATGCTGAAAAAACAAGTCCGATCCATGGAGGCCCCACATCGCAACTTACAGGACTTACAGGAAAAAATCTGCTTAAAAAATATGGTGCCAGATAAGCAAGTGAAATGGCCACAACCACCCACTTGCTCATTCTCTGCTTAGAAACGGGTCCCCCTCTCGAGGGTGACCCGTAACACACAAACAACTGTTCAGATCTCCTCCACAGGTCAGCTCTGTGGACATAAGTATCTAATGCACGAACAGGGCAAAGCAGATTAAATCTTTCCTGGTCTGACGTCACGAAGGGCGGAGGACAGAAAGCCTGAAGTACAATAGGTCTCACAGGATTAGTGAGAACCTTCGGAACATAACCCGGCCTAGGAGACAGGAAGGCCCTGGCCATACCGGGAGCAAATTCCAAGCACGAGGGTGCCACCGAAAGGGCTTGTAAATCTCCAATTCTTTTCAAAGAAGAAATAGCAAGCAGAAAGATAGTCTTAAGAGTCAGAAACTTCTCCGAAACTTCCTCAAGCGGCTCAAAGGGAGCCTCGGAAAGGCCTTGAAGCACAATGGCCAAGTCCCAGGCTGGCACCCTGGTGCGCACAACAGGTCTTAACCTCAAGGTTCCATGGAGGAAACGAGTCACTATCGGGTGTCGCCCCAAAGAAACACCACCCAAAGGAGTGTGGTAAGCCGCTAAGGCCGCCACATACACCTTCAGTGTGGAGGGAGCTAACCCAGCGGAGAATCTCTCCTGCAAGAACTCCAGCACCGCACTCGCAGGGCAGTTAACTGGATCACACAGGCGCTCTCTACACCAAACGGTGAAGAGTCTCCACTTAAGAGCATACAGTTTCCTCGTGGAGGGAGCTCTAGAGTGTAGAATGGTCTCCACAACCTCAGCTGAGAGACCAGAGCTTATAAGCTGGGCCCCCTCAGAGGCCAAGCCCACAGCTTCCACAACTCTGGGCGAGAGTGTACGAAGACACCGCCCGCCTGAGAGAGAAGGTCCTCCCTGAGCGGAATCTCCAGGGGAGAGCCGTCGAGGAGAGACACAATGTCCGAGAACCATACTGGCCCGGCCAGTCACCCCTCTCATGGCCGAGCGGATCGAATCCCAACTCACGCCTAGATACGTTATTCTCTGTACTGGAGAAAGAACGCTCTTCTTGGAGTTGAGCCTCAGCCCCAGCCTCCTCATGTGCGCGAGCACAACATGTCAATGTTGAGACGAGCTGACTGTGCTAGGATCAGCCAGTCGTCGATGTAATTGAGAATGCGAATCCCCTGCATACGCAAGGGGACTAACGCAGCATCCACACACTTCGTGAACGTGCGGGGTGAAAGAGCTAGACCCGATACTGATACGCTTCTCCCTTGAAAGCGAATCTCAGGAACTTCCTGTGCTGCGGAAGGATGGAGACGTGGAAATACGCATCTTTGAGATCTATCGTGACAAACTAGTCCTCGGACCTGATCTGAGACACGATCTGTTTGAGTGTGAGCATCTTGAACTTGAGCTTTGCTACGGCCCGGTTCAAGACGCGCAGATCTAAGATAAGGCGCAGCCCTCCATCCTTCTCTGGAACTATGAAGTACAGGCTGTAAAAGCCTGACTCCCTGTCTGGGGGGAACCCTCTCTATCGCCCCCTTTTGCAGCAGAGTCTGTACTTCTTGAGACATAACCATAGCCTGCTCGGGGCCCACCACTGTGGGTAGAACCCTGTTGAAACTGGGAGGACGACATCTGAATTGAATGGCGTACCCAATTTTTAAGAACCGCAGGACCCAACGAGATATATTTGGAAGATTCTCCCACTCTGACACAAAATCTACTAAGGGTACCAGCCTCTCGAGGCTGGCCTCTGATGTACTCTGCACCGCGAGCGCAGCGCCCTGAAACGGCGAACCGGCAGGGAACAACTGGCCCGACAGCGCCACCTCCCTCCTCGGAGGGGGCGGGCCATCCTCGGATGACTCACGATGGCCCTCCACGCCCCGGCACTCGGGCGGGGTTGGTGGAATGACCCTGTAAGTGTACTGAAGGCTGATGGGTACCGTGAGATGAGGTAAGCACCGTCCGCCTCCAGAAGGGATCACCCTCACAGCCCTGAGCCCACAGGTGTCAGGGCTTCTTCGATGCAGCCTTCCGCGAGACAATGACTGTCCTCAGATCAGTCTTGCCCTTGGAAGGCTGCGCCTGAGAGCGCCGCCCACCCTTTCTGAGGGGGTGCGCGGGTGGTGACGCTCTGCTTTTGCTGCGCTCGATGGGAGGAGCTTGCACTCGGTGCCTGCTGCTCTCTCACAGCAGCAGACAGAGCCTGGGGTTTGTGAGGGAGAAACTGCTTGAGCGCCGCAGATTGTTTCTTTGCCTCCTGGAATCTGTCAGTAACCGTAGTAACGGATCACCGAACAAACCCTCGGGAGACACCGGCGCATCAAGCAGAAAACTCTTATCTTTTTCTTTGATCTCGGTCAGATTTAGCCAAAGATGTCTCTCCGTGACCACCAGGGCTGCCATAGAACGGCCAATACATCTGGCCGTCTCCTTGGTGGCACGGAGGGCTAAATCTGCCGAGGATCGAAGCTCGCTGATGACATAAGCTCCGATCTCAGCGCTTTCCCCCAGGTCTCTCAGCAGATCAGCCTGGTATGCCTGCATTATAGCCATAGTATGCAGACATGCGGCGGCCTGACCTGCTTCAGAGTATGATTTGCCCACTAACGCTGATGTCACTCTGAGCGGTTTAGTGGGCAGCGACGGAGCCTTAATGGTTGATGCTGATTCGGGAGAGAGATGGCTCACGAGCGTCTCTTCCACCCTTGGCACCGAACCATTCCCATGTCTTTTCAGCCCCCCGATGTTACTGTACACTGATGTATGGGTACTGAAAACTCTTGCTGACATGGGCCGCCTCCACAATCTCAACACCTCGTTGTGGAGATCCGTGAAGAACGGAAGGCTCCACCGCGGAGGCTGAGCAGAGCGGGCAGGCATTAACATCCTGCGCTGGCCAATCTATATGTAATTTAGCCACCGCTCTGCTCAAAACATCTGCAAGCTCCTCACTCGCGGGGGATTGAAGTGGCGAATCTTCAATCTCCGGCTCGATACTGCAGACATCAACCTCCTCGGAGGATGACAGCTGCAGCACCAAGGCTGCCACCTGGGCGGGAGAAACCGCACCGCGGGCTCCCGAACTCAAAGAAGCAGCCGCGGATCTGACAGGAGAAGGCTGAGATAGGGCGGGACCCGTCTCAAACCCACCCGACAGATCCATTTGCGAACCCCACGTCTCAAGCCGCCACTGAGCCTCAGCCACAGCGGGACCCGAGCCGTGGGGAGCGCGAACCGGGACGCCCTCCTCAAAGAGCGCCCGGCAGGATCGCAGCACACGCAAAGGCAAAGCCTCACAATGCTCGCAGCCGGCACCCTCGAGCGCCGACTGCGCGTGCTGTTCACCCACGCAAACATCCCCGCTCATGATGTAACGTGAGCAGGGAGGAACACATCCAACGAAATGCTGTTCACTCGCCATTCTCTCTCAATAAATCAGTGTGTGTGCTTTTTGTAGAAAACAAGACAGTCTGAACTCAGACACAAAACACAGAGCTGACAATATTTGACAATGACACAGAGCGCTTGCTGAAGACAACAGAAGCTGTGGGCGTGTGTTTCCGGGGATGCTTTATACTTTCCGGCCGATGACGTCACCCGTCTATGACGTTCCGTCTCTCTATTGGACTGATGACATACGTGCTTCACGACGCAATCACGCAGGGGCATTCCCAAAGTGGTGACGCAGCTCGAGTTCCCATGAAGGGGGGATAATAATTCCACATGGTATAAAATTGGGGCATGGGGGGTTGTACTTGTAGTCTTGGTTATACCCCTCATCAGCTCGTTAGGAGTGTGTCAGATAAGAAAGGCAGGCTACATTCACACTGTCAGTCCAAATATTTGTGAATCAGATTGGAATCTGGTCTAAATGATTGACTGTTCACACTTTGTTCAGATCTTCTGTTTCTGGAATATCAGCTATGGTTTCTATGGCAAGGACACTGTGTTGGCAGACCTACGCCAAAAGAACCACATCAGCCACATGGCGGGGTTTGCAACACAGTTCAAATGTGTAGCTCTGTCATATGAGGCAGCAGCAGAAACGTAGGAGGCTGGCTTTATTACGGTCTCAAAATTCAAAGAGACATGTAGACCAAGCCGAATTTTCCACTCAAACTGCACTACACAACAACACAACCTTCTGTTTGCAATGATTTCAGCATTTACATGGCATGAGTGATAGTGATAGACAAAAAATCTAAGCAAAATCCGATTAGAGCGGTCAGACTGAAATGGATTTCCAGAAATCTGGAAAGGATTTCAAACCACATATATGGAACTTGAAATAGATTTGGAGATATTGTATTTCATGTCATATACTTTCTGTTCAAACTTGCTAAATATGATTGGATTCCAATTGCACAATTCAGATTTGGACTGACCTAGTCTAAACAAGGCTAAACAAAATATTCAGAGTGATGGGTCGCCTGGACCGGATTTAAGAACTACTGGTCTAGGATGACCTACTAAATCATGCCTTATAATCACATAAACCATGGATAAAGAAGATGCCTATACAGTAGCTTTATATAAAACTGAAAAGTGTGTAAGAGTGACTTGAATGCAGTGAAAGCATTAAAGGTCCCGTTTTTCGTGTTTTTTGAAGCTTTGATTGTGTTTAAAGTGTGCAATATAACGTGTTCATGTTTCATGTGTAAAAAAACACAGTATTTTTCACACAATTTACTTATCTGTATACCGCTGTTTTCACTGTCCTCAAAACGGCTTGAAAGATTTCCCTGTTCTATGAAGACCCTCCTTCAGAAATACGTAACGAGTTCTGATTGTGCCAGCGGTTCCCGTGTTGTGATTCGACAGCAGCTTAGGGCACGTTGCCCGGAAAGGTCACGCCTCTCACCATAACGGGGAGATGAACGCGCTCAAACTACAGCCCCTGAAGGCCAAACAAAGGTGATTTGACTCCGGGATGAAAATAACAGCGTCTGAACGACATGGCGACAAACGCAACCAAACTGAACCGAACGCAACACTTCCTCTTCTCCACGAGGGAGCAACAAGACCACGCCCCCTTTTTCGCGTATTCTTGTGAGCGGAGGTTAGTCAACAAACTGTTCTACTGACGTAATTAAAGCAGGATGTACCAGGATGTAGTCCAAACCGGCCGTTCGCTGTAGGCTTTGAAAGGGAACTTCTGTTAAATAAAATATCTCGCTTGGCATTGAACTTTGAGCTTTATAATTTTACAGGTATTATTTATGCTCTAACAGCAACATTACACACTAACTAAAGTTTGAAAAATGGGATCACGAAGAACAGGACCTTTAAAAAAAGAATAGTGAGAGAAAAATAATAAAATAAAAGAACAGATTAGAAACAGTGTTTGTTCTTTTCCCTCAAATTTGCATTATCTAAAAGGGTAGCTATGATTTGCATGTGCAAATCGCTTTTATGGCCGATTAGAGCAGGGCAAAGGAAACAGATGTGAGTGACCAATGAAAATGAAATCATTTTTAACTATGTAAGTGTGTATGCAGTGTTTGAAAGGTTAGGGCAGCAGTATTAGAGGTCAGCCCTGTTAGTGTTGTGTCAAAGAAGTGTGCAGAGAAACAGGGAGCATTGTGCGTAAATGTGTGCGATCTTAGATTTGGTTTCTTGCCAATGAAAGAGGAAATTTTGTGAAGAAGTCGTAAACTACTAGCAATCGCGCTTCTACATTTTTTTCATACTGGTGTCCTATAATGCCCCTTTTTACAAGATGTAAAATAAGTCTCTAATGTCCCCAGTGTGTGTATTTGAAGTTTTGGCTCAAAATACCCCACAGATAATTTTTTATAGCATGTAAAAATTGTCACTTTTTGAGCCGTTTTTGTGTGTGTCCCTATAAATTCAAATGAGCTGCTGCTTCCCGCCCCCTTTAAGGAAGAGGGCGGAGCTTCAAGAACTCATATTAGCAGCTCCAATTACCTCACGCAGACATGCACTTAAAATGGCAGAAACTGTCAAGCCTTTTATGTTCAAACCGGAGTCGGACAATGATGGAGAGACTCAAGAAAAAGTGACAACATGTAGAATGAGACAGGACGTTTCTGAATGGTTAGTTGATGAATTATCTGATCGCTCGTGTGGGAACTGTTGTAAGATCCTTCAGAGCCAGAGAATATTTGCTGCATGAAGATAGAATAGGTATAGTTTAGTTTCATTATGGTTATAACTTTGTCATCTTGCATTTATGACGTTATTGCATTTGTGTTTCGTACTTGCTGTATTTTGCCTTGTTTTTAATGCACTTTAATGTACTGTATGGAAAATAATGTCTTAAATGAAATTGAGAGAAAATGAGATGCGCGGGACAACGCGTCTAATCCGCGTCATGTTCGGAAGCGGTAGATCTTAAAGTGACAGTAGCACTGATAATGTCTGTGATTAATGTTCATCACAGAACAACCGGAACAGAGAAAAATGTAGCTTTAATGATGATTAATATATATTTAACTTATTATTTATGCAGTTAAGAAAAGTGTTGATAACTTTATTCAATTTCTGTGTAGACTATGTCTAACAGGGAAGGCCATGGGTAAATATAACATTTATTATAATGGGTTTGTGTAAAGATTGTTTTAAGTTCAATTAAATTAAAAGTTATTTTTTAAAGCCTAATAAACTTTGAAATTGGTAGCTTTCAGTTATACTGTAATGTAATGTCATTAATGTTTCATAGAGACATCAGTATCAGTGATACATGGCCTTCATTCATAAAAAGATGCCATTACAACACATATTTAAAATATGCTGTCTTTAAACTGTTTCTTCATTAATTTTGAGAGTAACTGAAATTATTACAATATCAAAATATTAAAAACTACTTTTTTAATTGCAATTAATCATGATTAATAACAGAAAAAATGTGATTCATTAGTTTTTTTATCAATTCACAGCACTAATAGTTTGTTGTGACTTGAAGTACTTAGAGTGCAGTGTTTGTCCTGAAAAGTACTGAGTAAATGTTATGTTTGTTACCTCAATAAATTTAAGGTCATTCCTATTTTATGTTTTATGTTCTATTATATTAACATTAAAAGCACACTCTTTTTACGACTAAAATAACAGTTGAGAGTAAAAAAAATGAATTCCCAAAAAAATTTAATGGAAAAAAAGGAATTAGCCAAAATTAAAACGGAAAAAACGAAATTAGCACAAAATAAAACTGATTTTATAGGGCCCATCCATCCATCCATCCATCCATCTTCTTCCGCTTATCCGGGGCCGGGTCGCGGGGGCAGCAGTCTAAGCAGAGATGCCCAGACTTCCCTCTCCCTAGACACTTCTTCTAGCTCTTCCGGGGGGACACCGAGGCGTTCCAAGGCCAGCCGGGAGACATAGTCCCTCCAGCGTGTCCTTGGTCTTCCCCGGGGTTCCTTGGTCTTCCCCTTTATAGGGCCCTATTGCAATAAATGTGAAAAGACAGATGCGACAGCTTGAGCAGAATCTCAAATGACCGCGACTACTACAACTCTTCCTCTTCTCAACATGGCCGCTGTTGCGTGTTCCTAGGGGCGGGGTTTGTGTAAATTTTAGGGTTAGTGATGTCACTAACCAGTGAAGAAGCTCCTTGTAGTCACTAACCAGTGAAGAAGCTCCTTGTAGTCCCTACCAGCCGTTTGTTGTAGTCCTTAAAAAGCGATTTCTGTAAAAGAAAATATCTCCCTTTGCTTTGAACTGTCTGTGTCGTAACTTTGAAGATGTTGTTTATGCTCAAACAGCAACATTACACACTCACTAAAGTTAAAAAAGTCAAAACATAACCACCCGTTTAAAAAATTATGTGTTAATGAACAATTATTAATCACCATGATTTTAATGTACATATGCACATAATGTCTATAAAAGGGAACATATATATTTAATTTACTGTGAATGGATTTTTTTTCATGTCTTACAAATTAATTTTAAAAGTACAGTTCCATGTTGTCTTTGAAACAATATATGATCTTCAAATCTACATGCATATTACTTAATTAGTTATACTAGAATTCGTTTTAGAAGGAGTATAGACATGTCAAACACTCATTTCGTGTCAATAAATCATAAATATTTCTTTATTTTACATTATAACATTTTATGTGTGTTACCTTTAAAAAACGTTTCTGTTTATTTCTAGGTTTAGATTTTTAAAAATCTCTGTTTTTTCAAAGTTGTCTCAGACATTTGGACCACTGTATTTACCTTCTAGTTTGAAGAGTGAATTAATTGGGCATGACAGAAGCTTTCCTGGACACATCAGCACAAATAACAAGTATTCTTGTGCCATAAATATGGAAGTAAAGAATACAACCGATCTATACAGATCAGTAAAAAAGAAAATAACAGAAAAAAGGAAAGTACGGTTGAGTGAGTTTTTAGAGGACATAAAATGGGGCCCCGTTTGGAAGCGAGCGGAGGAGAAACCGCAGAATGGAGTGAGCCTCAGGCTGAAGGAGGAAAAGAGAAAAGAGAAGTGTGTGTGTGTGTGTGTGTGTGTGTGTGTGTGTGTGTGTGTGTGTGTGTGTGTGTGTGTGTGTGTGTGTGTGTGTGTGTGTGTGTGTGTGTGTGTGTGTGTGTGTGTGTGTGTGTGTGTGTGTGTGTGTGAGACACAGTAGGCTTTAATCAACAGCAAGTTGTCTGTAATGAGATCACTACACAGTCCACACAGATTGATGTCATGTGAAGTTCTGTGTGTGCATGTGTGTGTGTGTGTGTGTGTGTGTGTGTGTGTGTGTGTGTGTGTGTGTGTGTGTGTGTGTGTGTGTGTGTGTGTGTGTGTGTGTGTGTGTGTGTGTGTGTGTGTGTGTGTGTGTGTGTTGGCATATGCATCAACACACCGACAACAACACACAAGCAGACATAGACAAAGACGTTAAGCAGAATGTAAACGTGTGTCGTTCTCAAAAGTCCTAAACCATGCACAGTCAGGGGCAAACACACAAAGAGCACACTGTGCTGCGTTTAAATGGACCTGGCAAGAACAAGAGGAGAAAATGAGATAGAATTGGTGAAAGAGAGAGAGAGAGAGAGAGAGAGAGAGAGAGAGAGAGAGAGAGAGAGAGAGAGAGAGAGAGAGAGAGAGAGAGAGAGAGAGAGAGAGAGAGAGAGAGAGAGAGAGAGAGAGAGATTTTAGTTTGTGGGTTATAAAGTTAAGCTCACATCCTAACCAATGAAAGAGCACATTCATTGTGCAGACGCCCAAATGTGAAGTCATTTGTACATTTCCACTGCCATGGAAACACACACAAACCCGTTAATTACTTCATGCATGTTGACACAAGGCCATGTGCTCACACACAGTCCCATGCACTCATATAAGCGTTAGGGGTGACCGGTGCATGTATTCTTTCGGTTCGGCATGCATGTTTACTGAACGAATGCAGCGTAGCCTACATAACCTAGGCCGACATCTTAGGGTTGTATCCTTATCTCTAAATGTTAGAAATTCACGTGAGTATTTCCATTTTGCATAAAGGCTCATTCTGACAGCAAGCGGGTCTCCGTTAGGTCAGGACACCAAGCCGACGGTCGGCCGTTGGGAACTGTCGGCTTAGTTTTTTCTGGTTTGTTCCGCACCTTTGGCTCTAGTCGGACACCGTCTGGTTTTTTGGGGCAGATTCAGCATGTTGAATCGGCATCGGGCTGTCGGTGAGAAAGAGAACCCTGATTGGCTGCTCAGCTTAGCAAATGAGTCAGTGCACGAGAAAAAAAGCCAAAGTGATGAAAAGTCATAACAGCACAGACAGAAGGCTGTGATAATTTTACGTCATCTTACCTGAGCATTCGATTGCATGAATATTTTCATAATAACATGAGCCGACTGGAATGAAGAAAGTGATCAGCATGATTGATAATCAAAATGCTAAGCAAGCGCTGCTTTTTTTACGGTTTGTATATCTGCAGTTCTAGTTTTCTCTATTTGAATGATGAAAATAGACTATTAATATCTGCTGATATATACAAATATTTACTTATACGCAGGAGCAGAATGCACATGCTAGCTGACAGTCGCCTTTAGTCCTTTTGGCATGTTCAAGCGCAGCTTTTTGGCACAGCCGACAAGAGGCGACAATACAGTTGGCTTTCGATGCCGCTAGTTCTTTGGTGTTTGGCTTTGGAGAGGCTAGCAATAGTTAGCTTTGAAAGTATAAGATCCCGCCCTCCCTTCAGAGCATCCACAAAGCCACGCCTCCTTCAAAACACATGAACGCACACAGCAGAGTCTGCAAACTGTCACGAGATACACTGTTAAATTACAGCATGTCTCAAAACACAAAAAAAAAAAACATCTTGGGTTCTTTTTTTCTACCAAAATCCTGGTTTGAGCCTTTTGGGTAATTTTTTTTGGTAATTTTCTCAGTGTTTGGGTAGTTTTTGTGTTACCCAGATCCTGGGTCAGATGTAACAACCCAGTTCCCCTTCGAGGGAACTCGAACTGCGTCGTCGTGACGACACATTTGGGGAACGCCCCCAGCGTAACGCGTCTGAAGAACATGTAGAATAAGTCCAATCCTGATTGGTGTTGCGTCATGACGTAGTATGTGACGGCATCCCCGGAAGATACAAAGGGACATCGGCACACAACACAGATAGCTTTCTGCTCTTCAGCGTTAGCGCTCTGTGTTTGTGAGTCGTATTTGGTGTGGTTTGTCTACCAACGTTGTTTTCACAAGCATTTCTCTACTTTTGCAAGCGAGCAATTCAGGCGATGTGTGCCTCCGTGTCCACGCTTCATTACGGGCACGGACACGCATCAGCTTTGTGTGCAGTGCCTCGGCGCGAGGCGGAGAATCCGATGCTCAGGCTATCTGACTCTGAGGAGTCAGAAGCTATGGGTGTCAAGGCGGGTGATGTGGAGCTTTCGCCACAACACACACCCGCTCTGGAGGAGCTGGTGGAGGTTTTAACCCACGCTGTGGCCAAGCTGAGTTTAGATTGGCCACAAGAAAGAGTTGACATCTAGCCGCCTTCTAAGCTGGATGAAAGTTTTTTCAGGCGTCGGGTTCATCCTCCACGAAGGGGCCTTCCTTCTTCCCTGACTTACACAATGAGTTGTGTAAGTCATGGAAAAGACCCTTCTCAGCCCGTTTATCTAATCCCCCAGTGCTTGATTTTGCCAATGTGCTGGGGGCGGCTGAGTCGGGTTATGCGGCGTTGCCGCGGGTTGAAGAGGCGCTGGCGAGCCACCTCTCACCCGGGGCCGCCGCATCGCTGAAGGCCCCGACGCTGCCCACTAAGCCTTTCCGCGACACATCCAGGCATACCAAGCCGACCTCCTCAAGGAGCTGGATGAGGGAGAGGGACCCTCCTCGGAGGATATCACCGAACTCCGGAAGGCGACCAACTTGTCTCTCCGCATAACCAAGGAGACAGCCCGCGCCATCGGCCGCTTCATGACTGGTTTGGTGTGCGTTGAGAGACATCTCTGGCTCAACCTGTCGGGGATCAGGGAGAGGGAGAAACACTTTCTCCTTGATGCCCCGATTTCGCCTTCTGGCCTCTTCGGCGGCACGGTGGATACCTTCGTCGAGAGGTTTCAGGAGGCAAAGAAGCAGACGGCTGCATTCCAGCGGTTCATCCCTCACCGCTCTGGCTCCTCGACGAAGGCTGCCTCAAGTGGGCAGCCTGGACCGTTATCCAGCTTATCGCACCGTGAGGTGCAGAAGCAGAGCGTCGCCTCCTGCGCCCCTCTCGAGGGAGCTTGGCAAAGGAGACGGCTCTCTAGCAAGAAACCTTCTCAGCCGAAGGGCGACCTGATGGACGTCATTCAGGCCAAGAAGGCTTCCAAGTGGTCCTAGCTGCTGGTGTAGGGCCGCTTAGAGCTGTCCCCCACAGGTCATTTTCTCCCCTGAGCTTTCGGGGAATTGATGCTGCGCTCCCGCCGTCCAGTACGCTTCGGGCCGCATTGATTCCCCGCGCACATGCGCTGCTCCAGCTGCCTCTAGTAACACCTGCTGCGGTCCAGCAAACGTGTACGCACACCGAAAATCTTCCTCGTTTTTGCCCTGCCGGTCAGCCGTTTCAGGGGGTCGGGGAGGAGGCTCAGTTGACACCCGAGACCGGCCTCGAGAGGCTGGTTCCCTTAGCAGATTATCTATAGCAGTTCCGTTCCCCTCCCCCGAAGTTCAACGGGGTGGTCTGGACTGTAGTCGGCCCCGAGCAGGTGCGGGTTATGGAACAGGAAGTACACTCTCTGTTGGTCAAGGAGGCTATATAACGCATTCCTCCGCCAGACAGGGAGTCCGGGTTCT
Organism: Gobio gobio; assembly: GCF_949357685.1. NCBI lineage: Eukaryota > Metazoa > Chordata > Actinopteri > Cypriniformes > Gobionidae > Gobio > Gobio gobio. The sequence continues at coordinate 13,269,640 of NC_137112.1, read as the reverse complement.
ACAGCCGGTACTTCATAGTTCCCAAGAAGGATGGAGGGTTGCATCCGATAATAGACCTCAGGTATCTGAACCGGTCTCTGAGGAGATACAGGTTCAAGATGCTCACAATTCCAGCCATCGTGAGTCAGATCCAGTTCGAGGACAAGTTCGTCACGATAGATCTAAAGGACGCATACTTCCATATCTCCATCCTTCCATTTCACAGGAAGTTCCTGAGGTTCACTTTTGGGGGCGAAGCGTACCAATATCGGGTTCTTCCCTTCGGCCTGGCTCTTTCCCCTCGCACCTTTACGAAGTGCATGGATGCAGCGCTGGCTCCGCTGAGACTCCAGAGCAGCCGCATACTCAATTATATCGACGACTGGCTCATTCTGGCCCAGTCGCGTGATATGGCAGTCCATACTGGCAATGGCCTCCAAAGTGAAGCTGGGCCGCAGCCTCACTGTGAAGCAGTTCCAGAGACTGCTGGGTCTCATGGCAGCAGCGTCCAACGTGATACCGTTCGGCCTGCTCCACATGAGATCCCTCCAGTGGTGGCTGAGGTCCAAGGGGTTTTCCCCCAGGGGAAATCCTTTCCGTATGATCAGGGTAACGCGCAGATGCCTTCGTTCCCTCGTCATGTGGAAGAAACCTTGGTTCCTGTCCCAGGGGCCAGTGTTGGGAGCATCCTGTTGCTGGAAAACCATTTCAACAGATGCCTCCCTCTCTGGCCGCTTTGCCAGAGGTCTGTGGGAGACCCGGCATTCCTCCTGGCACATCAACTGCCTGGAGATGCTGGTGGTCTACAAATCTCTGAGTAGCTTTTTCCCGGACCTCCGCGGCCACCATGTCCTGCTACGATCCGACAATACGGCCGTAGTATCGTATCTGAATCATCAGGGGGTCTGAAGTCGCGCCCTCTATGCAGACTGGCACACCAGGTCCTCCTGTGGTCCCAGGGGAAACTGTCGTCCCTCAGGGCGATGTACATCCCCAGGGACCAAAACCTGGGAGCAGACATCCTGTCGAGGCAGGGGCTGAGGCCCGTGGAGTGGCGACTCCACCCAGAGGTAATGGAGGCCATGTGCGAGAGGTTTGGCCCGGTGGAAGTGAATCTCTTTGCGTCTCGAGAGACGTCCCACTGCCCACTGTGGTTCTCCCTCAGCCATCCGGCTCCGCTAGGGCTGGATGCCATGGCTCAGACGTGGCCGAGGCTGCGTCTGTACTCATTTCCCCCGATTGCTCTGCTGCCGGGAGTTCTGGAGCGGGTCCGCCGGGAAAACGTCAGCCTTCTCCTAGTAGCACCCCGGTGGCCGACCAGGGTTCTCCGACATCATCGACCTGCTGGACAGCCTCCCATGGCAGGTCCCTCTGAGGAGGGATCTGCTGTCTCAGTATTTTACCACACAATATTTTACCCCTGGCCAGAGCTGTGGAACCTCTGGGTCTGGCCCATGAGGGGGCCCAGTACCTAGGAGAGGGCCTGTCAGCAGGTGTCATGGAGACCTTATTCAGCTCCAGGGCTCCTTCCATCAGGAGACTGTACAGCCTGAAGTGGAATGTTTTTTCCACTTGGTGTAGAGAGCGTGAGGTGGACCCAGTTAACTGCCCAGTGGCTTCAGTGCTGGAGTTCCTCCAAGATCGTTTCTCCGCCGGTCTTACTTAAGGTGTGCGTGGCTGCCATTGGGGCTTTCCACTCACCTGTAGGTGATGGGCCGCTGGGGAAGCACCATCTGGTTGTACGGTTCGTCCATGGGGCTCGGAGGATGAGGCCTGCGGCTCATTCCAGAGTCCCAACCCGGGACCTGGCAGTGGTGCTTGAAGGGCTGGCTGAGGCCCCCTTTGAGCCACTGGAGTCAGCCGAGGCAAGGAACCTGACCTTCAATGTGGCCTTTCTCCTTGCCATCACCTCTCTGAGGAGAGTGGGTGACCTCCAGGCCTTGGCGATTACGCCAACTTGCTTGGAGTTTGCCCCGGGCGGAGTTAAGGCCATCTTGCATCCTAGCCCAGGCTATGTGCCCAAGGTGCCATCTAATGTGGCACGGTCAGTGGTTCTGCAGGCCTTCCAACCTCCACCTCACGTGACGGCAGAAGAGGGCAGACTTCACCTCCTCTGCCCGGTTCGGGCATTGAGGATCTATTTGGAGAAGTCTGCACAGTGGAGGAAGTCAGACCAATTGTTGGTGTGTTTTGGTTCACCCAGGAAAGTGCTGCCTGCTTCAAAACAGACAATCAGTAACTGGATTGTCCAGGCTATAGCCACGGCTTATCAGGTGCGCAATTTGCCTTCACCGATATCCGTGAGGGCTCATTCCACCAGGGGCATGGCCTCCTTTCTGGACTCTCTATGGCAGCTGGGTGGGCCACTCCGCACACCTTCATAAGGTACTATAGTCTGCACCTCCCTGCGACGCCTGGCACTAGAGTGCTCGCCTCCTAAGTGTGCCTGGGCTCCAGCTTCACACTAGGTAGGGAGTGATTGGTGTGGCATAGTGGGCACTTGTTCCCCAAATGTGTCGTCACGACGACGCAGTTCGAGTTCCCTCGAAGGGGAACGTCTCAGGTTATGACTATAACCAATGTTCCCCGAGAAAGGAACGAGACACTGCGTCTCGTGGCCACACCAATCAGACAGAGCGCTCGCTTCATCACAGAACGCTATCTGTGTTATGTGCCGACGTCCCTTTGTATCTTCCAGGTATGCCGTCACATACTACGTCATGACGCAACACCAATCAGGATTGGACTAATTTCATTCATTCTTCAGACGCGTTACGCTGGGGGCATTCCCCAAATGTGTCGTCACGACGACGCAGTGTCTCGTTCCCTTCTCGGGGAACATGGGTTATAGTCATTACCCGAGACGTTTTTGGGTAGTTTTTGTGTGTGGCAAGCAGCGAGGCAGAGGGACCGTGAGAATGAGGTGAGGCCGGTGGCGTGAGTGATAATGAGTGCCAACTGTTCGCCGCACCGGTCTCGTGTCTCACGGAGAGGCTCGGACACATAAAAGGAGGAGAAACAACAGTGAAGGACGAGAGAGGATGTAACAAACCAGTGTTTGGGTAGTTGTTGTGTTACCCAGCTCCTGGGTCAGACGTAACACCCAGTGTTTGGATAGTTTTTGTGTTACCCAGCTCCTGGATCAGACGTAACAACCCAGTGTTTGGGTAGTTTTTGTGTTACCCAGCTCCTGGATCAGACGTAACAACCCAGTGTTTGGGTAGTTTTTGTGTTACCCAGCTCCTGGGTCAGAAGTAACACCCAGTGTTTGGATAGTTTTTGTGTTACCCAGCTCCTGGATCAGATGTAACAACCCAGTGTTTGGGTAGTTTTTGTGTTACCCAGCTCCTGGATCAAACCTAACAACCCAGTTGGATAGTTTTTGTGTTACCCAGCTCCAGGGTAAGACGTAATAACCCAGTGTTTGGATAGTTTTTGTGTTACCCAGCTCCTGGATCAGACGTAACAAACCAGTGTTTGGATAGTTTTTGTGTTCCCCAGAGCCTGGGTCTGATGTAACAACCCAGTGTTTGGGTAGTTTTTGTGTTACCCAGAGCCTGGGTCAGATGTAACAACCCAGTGTTTGGGTAGTTGTTGTGTTCCCCAGAGCCTGGGTAATTTTTATCAGAAAAAGTAGGGCCTAAATCTAGTTTACAGTTCAGCATGGGTATTACATGTACATGTGTAACTACATGCGTTTGGTGAGACAAAAACTTTCTCAAATTAGCCAGTGATGTCACCACAAACCTGCCATGAACTCACGTCTGTCAACTACCATTACTGTCAGATTCCCGTCTGCTTTGCAGTCATTCTTCTTTCTTGCCATTTTCCCTCACCTAAGCCTCTACTACTTTCCACTCCTCCATCTGTAATGGAACATCTATTTTTGCCCGAGTAGCCTCACAGTCGAGAGAAAGATGGTTACCACAGTCTTTCTGTTTTTACTCTGCTCTTTTTTCTCGTCCTCTCTCTCTCTGTGTAACTTTTTCTCTTTCTCTGTCTCTCTCACAATGATTGAATTACCATAAGTTTGTAGCCATGCCAAAATGTGCCAGGTTGTTCTGATTAAGACAGACATCATAAAAGTTTTAAAAACTCTAAATTATTAGAAGAGAGAGAGAGAGAGAGAGAGAGAGAGAGAGAGAGAGAGAGAGAGAGAGAGAGAGAGAGAGAGAGAGAGCAAAAAAGGACAAGGAGGAGTTTGAATAATGGAAAAGCAGTTTGATGCACATATGGAAACAATTGTACAATTTCTGCTGTTTCTGCCAGGAGCATGTTTAAAATCACCACTAGAGAGACGCTGTCCTCTAATCCATTAGTCCATTAACCACTGCCTCAGGCCTTCTGATCCAAAACAATTTTATTTGTTTTTTATTGTTGTTGTTTTTATTGTTTTATTTAAAGTTATTTCTGAGGCAAAATTATTTGAATCATCATTAGAATTATATATAAATTTATATACAGAATTAATTAAGAAGAAAACTGTGTCTAAGCCCCTTTCACAAAGTAATCCCGGTAAAGTTACCAGAATGGCTTTACCGGTAAATACATAAATAAGGAGATGATCATACAGAACTCTTTTAGCTCTTAAAAAAATATTGATGCTGCTGTTATTGTTGCTGCTGTTATTGTTACTGCTGCTGCTGCTGTTATTGCTGCGGTTGTTATTGCTGCTGCTGATGCTGCTGCTGCTATTGATGTTGCTGCTTTTATTGCTGCTGCTGTTATTGTTGCTGCTGTTATTGTTGCAGCTGTTGTTATTGTTGCCGCTGCTGTATTGCTTCTGCTGCTATTATTGCTGTTGCTGCTTTTATTGCTGCTGCTGTTATTGCTTCTGCTGTTATTGTTGCTGCTGCTGTTATTCTGCTGCTATTGCTGTTATTGCTGCTGCTATTGCTATTATTGCTGCTGCTATTGCTGTTATTGATGCTGCTGTTATTGCTGCTGCTATTGCTGTTATTGCTGCTGCTGCTGTTGCTGTTATTGCTGCTGCTGCTGTTGTTATTGCTGCTGCTATTGCTGTTATTGATGCTGGTTTTGCTGCTTTTATTTCTGCTGCTGTTATTGCTGCTGCTGCTGTTGCTGTTATTGTTGCTGCTGCTGTTATTGTTACTGCTGCTGCTGCTGCTGCTGCTGTTATTATTGCGGTTGTTATTGCTGCTGCTGCTGCTGCTACTATTGCTGTTGCTGCTTTTATTGCTGCTACTGTTATTGTTGCTTCTGTTGTTGTTATTGTTGCCGCTGCTGTATTGCTTCTGCTGCTATTATTGCTGTTGCTGCTTTTATTGCTGCTGCTGTTATTGCTTCTGCTGTTATTGTTGCTGCTGCTGTTATTCTGCTGCTATTGCTGTTATTGCTGCTGCTATTGCTATTATTGCTGCTGCTATTGCTGTTATTGATGCTGCTGTTATTGCTGCTGCTATTGCTGTTATTGCTGCTGCTGCTGCTGCTGTTGTTATTGCTGCTGCTATTGCTGTTATTGATGCTGCTATTGCTGTCATTGCTGCTGCTTTTGCTGCTTTTATTTCTGCTGCTGCTTTTGCTGTTATTGCTGCTGCTGCTGTTATTGTTGATGCTGCTGTTATTGTTACTGCTGCTGCTGCTGCTGTTATTGCTGTGGTTGTTATTGCTGCTGCTTCTGAGCCGCTGTTATTGCTGCTGCTGTTATTGTTGCTGCTTTTCGTATTGCTGCTGGTGCTGCTACTGTAATTTTTGCTGCTGCTGTTATTGTTGCCGCTGCTGGTTATTGCTGTTGCTGCTGTTATTGTTGCTGCTGCTGTTATTGTTGCTGCTGCTGCTGTTATTGCTGCTGCTGCTGTTATTGCTGCCGGTGTTATTGTTGCTGCTGCTGTTATTGCTGCTGGTATTGCTGTTATTGCTGCAGCTGCTGCTATTGCTGCTGCAATTGCTGTTATTGTTGTTGCTGCTGCTACTGCTGCTGTTGTTGTTATTGCTGCTGCTACTGTTATTGTTGCTGCTGCTGCTTTTCCGTGCAACACTTCTGTCGCGCCACACTCCACTTTATTCCTATGGGTGACGTCAAGCAACTCCAAGCATTCCAGGAAGGCGGCGCTGCAATTGAACAAATGCAGTGCGTTAAAAAAGCTGGCCGAAGCCCATCTTTAAATTAAGTAGCACTACCCAATCGAAGTAGAGCACATGGAGACGGAGGGAAGTCTCTCGCTAGTCCTTTATTTTAATTCCCCGCTGGCTCAAAAGCACGCCCATAGCGGTAAACTTGAGGAACGCCCAACAACACACACATGAGGGGAAGCGTCACAACACCACGCTTCAGTCGAGCCGCAAAAGTGGATCTGTATCGTTACTGCTGCTGTTATTGCTGCTGCTACTGTTGGTTATTGCTGCTGCTGTTGTTATTGCTGCTGCTGCCTCTGCTGTTATTGCTGCTGCTACTGTTGGTTATTGTTGCTGCTGCTGCTTTTGCTGTTATTGCTGCTGCTGCTGTTATTGTTGATGCTGCTGTTATTGTTACTGCTGCTGCTGCTGCTGTTATTGCTGTGGTTGTTATTGTTGCTGCTGCTGCTATTGCTGTTGCTGCTTTTATTGCTGCTGCTGTTATTGTTGCTGCTGTTGTTATTGTTGCCGCTGCTGTATTGCTTCTGCTGCTGCTATTATTGCTGTTGCTGCTTTTATTGCTGCTGCTGTTATTGCTTCTGCTGTTATTCTGCTGCTATTGCTGTTATTGCTGCTGCTATTGCTATTATTGCTGCTGCTATTGCTGTTATTGCTGCTGCTATTGCTGTTATTGATGCTGCTATTGCTGTTATTGCTGCTGGTTTTGCTGCTTTTATTTCTGCTGCTGTTATTGCTGCTGCTGCTGTTATTGCTGCTGCTGTTGTTGTTATTGCTGCTGCTATTGCTGTTATTGATGCTGCTGTTATTGCTGCTGCTATTGTTGTTATTGCTGCTGTTTTTGCTGCTGTTGTTATTGCTGCTGCTTCTGAGCCGCTGTTATTGCTGCTGCTGTTATTGTTGCTGCTTTTCGTATTGCTGCTGGTGCTGCTACTGTAATTTTTGCTGCTGCTGTTATTGTTGCCGCTGCTGGTTATTACTGTTGCTGCTGTTATTGTTGCTGCTGCTGTTATTGTTGCTGCTGCTGCTGTTATTGCTGCTGCTGCTGCTGTTATTGCTGCCGGTGTTATTGTTGCTGCTGCTGTTATTGCTGCTGGTATTGCTGTTATTGCTGCAGCTGCTGCTATTGCTGCTGCAATTGCTGTTGTTGTTGTTGCTGCTGCTACTGCTGCTGTTGTTGTTATTGCTGCTGCTACTGTTATTGTTGCTGCTGCTGCTTTTCCGTGCAACACTTCTGTCGCGCCGCACTCCACTTTATTCCTATGGGTGACGTCAAGCAACTTTAACGCGCCCACTAAGCATTCCAGGAAGGCGGCGCTGCAATTGAACAAATGCAGTGCGTTAAAAAAGCTGGCCGAAGCCCATCTTTAAATTAAGTAGCACTACCCAATCGAAGTAGAGCACATGGAGACGGAGGGAAGTCTCTCGCTAGTCCTTTGTTTTAATTCCCCGCTGGCTCAAAAGCACGCCCATAGCGGTAAACTTGAGGAACGCCCAACAACACACACATGAGGGGAAGCGTCACAACACCACGCTTCAGTCGAGCCGCAAAAGTGGATCTGTATCGTTACTGCTGCTGTTATTGCTGCTGCTACTGGTGGTTATTGCTGCTGCTGTTGTTATTGCTGCTGCTGCCTCTGCTGTTATTGCTGCTGCTGCTACTGTTGGTTATTGTTGCTGCTGCTTCTGCTGTTATTGCTGCTGCTGCTTCTGCTGTTATTGCTGCTGCTGTTGTTATTGATGTTGCTGCTGTTATTGTTACTGCTGCTGTTATTGCTGCTGCTGTCTCTGCTGTTATTGCTGCTGCTGCTACTGTTGTTATTTCTGCTGCCTCTGCTGTTATTGATGCTGCTGCTGTTGTTGTTACTGCAGCTGTTATTACTGCTGCTACTGTTGGTTATTGCTGCTGCTGGTGGTGGTGATATTGCTACTGTTATTACTGCTGCTGCGGTTATTGTTGTTGCTGCTGTTATTGTTGCAGCTGCTGGTTGTTTCTGCTGCTGCTGCTGTTATTGCTGCTGGTATTGATGCTACTGTTATTGCTGCTACTGTTGGTAATTGCTGTGCTGGTGGTGTTATTGCTGCTGCTGCTGCTGCTGTTCTTGTTGCTGCTGCTGTTATTGCTGTTGCTGCGGTTATTGCTATTGCTGTTGCTGTTGTTATTGCTGCTGCTGCCTCTGCTGTTATTGCTGCTGCTACTGTTGGTTATTGCTGCTGCTACTGTTGTTATTGCTGCTGCTGTTGTTATTGTTACTGCTGCTGTTATTGCTGCTGCTGCCTCTGCTGTTATTGCTGCTGCTGCTGCTACTGTTGGTTATTGCTGCTGCCTCTTCTTTCATTGCTGCTGCTGCTGTTGTTATTGATGCTGCTGCTGCTGCTGTTATTGTTACTGCTGCTGTTATTGCTGCTGCTACTGTTGGTTATTGCTGCTGCTGCTGGTGGTGGTGGTATTGCTGCTGTTATTGCTGCTGCTGCCTCTGCTGTTATTGCTGTTGCTGTGGTTATTGTTGTTGCTGCTGTTATTGTTGCAGCTGCTGGTTGTTTCTGCTGCTGCAGCTGTTATTGCTGCTGCTGTTGATGCTACTTGCTGCTACTGTTGGTTATTGCTGTGCTGGTGGTGTTATTGCTGTAGCTGCTGTTACCTAACTGATCCACTTTCGCGGCACGACTGAAGCGTGGTGTTGTGACGCTTCCCCTCATGTGTATGTTGATGGGCGTTCCTCAAGTTTACCGCTATGGGTGTGCGTTTGAGCCAGCGGGGAATGAAAAGCAAAGGACCGGCGAGAGACTTCCCTCCGTCTCCATGTGCTCTACTTCTATTGGATAGGCGCGTTGCGTTCAACGAATTCATTTGCATAAAGTTGAGCTTCGGCCAGCTATTTTTGACGCGCGGCATTTGTTCAGATGCAGCGCCGCCTTCCCGGAATGCTTTGCGGGCGCGTTGAAGTCGCTTGACGTCACCCATTGGAATAAAGTGGAGTGCGGCGCGACAGAAGTGTTGCACGGACAAGTGGATCAGCACCCTTATTGTTGCTGCTGCTATTATTGCTGCTGCTGCTGCTGGTTATTGCTCCTGCCATTAGTTGTTGTTGCTGCTGCTGTTGTTGGCTTTTGCTGCTGCTATTAGTCGCTGCTGCTGCTGTTGGATATTGCTGCTGCTCTTGGTTATTGCTGCTGCTGTTATTGCTACTGTTGCTGCTATTATTGCTGCTGCTGTTAGTTATTGCTGCTGCTTCAGAGCAAGTACGACAATTACTACTGCCAATACATACACAACATGCTGCTGCGAGCAAGTAAGACATGCTGTTGCTGTACAATATAGCATACATGAATGACCCGTAGCAGATCTATACAAGTGGAGCTGGGGAAGGTTGAGGGTTTCTGAAAGCGTGCTGCAAACTGCTACAGAAAATGCTGACCAGTATCTGAGGATTGAGCAGCGAGTTCATTGGCTACTGATACAGCAGGAACCAATCAGCTGTGTCTTATAGAGAATGATGTGATTACAAGCAGATTCAGTTAATGACCTATCAGTCTACACCATCTGCAGTTTCATGACAGCACTTTGAATGAATTTGAATTGTGGGCATTTCATCAGATAAAGCTTTCAGTTCACAGATGCTACTGAAAGCAAGTAGAGCAATCGTGAGCCATCATACACCAGAGCAACTGACCGTAACCACAGACTCCAACCTTTTGTTTATGATGTTTCCAGATCAAACCATAAAAATAAAAGAGCAGAAGTATTACATGAACACTTTTAAAAATGCTAATTTTCCTTTAATCGCATACAAGCTGTTTTTGGAATTTATTCATCAACTTTTGGGCAGTTCAAATCTGTAGTGTGCTTGCATATACATTGACTAAAAGTGATTTGCCAATAATGCTGATTTCATGTGTGTGTGAGTGCACATATGCTTGTGTTTATAAGAGTGTCGGGATGAATTAGGGCGTTGAATGCTCCAGGCTCAAGATATTTTGCAAGTGTGTGTTGGCAGAGCTGTATGCTGAGTTTCCAAACACCACACTCACTCTGTAATTACCAACATGCCCACCACAACATGTCCTGACAAAAACCCTTTTTCTTCTCTGGATCCTTCCTTGTTTAATTCCCTCTTCCTTTCTGTATACAGTTTCACCTCAACACATGCAGACATATTGTAACGTGTGTATTTACATTTATGTTGAATTCTGCACATAACTAGCATCATTATCAAAAACAAAACAAAAATTAAAGCTGCGAGCAGCGATGACGGGCCCAAGCCGGTGGCACCGCCACGCCGGTGGCATCAGCTTAACTGTGCACGGCAGGCAATATGCATTTAAACAGGAGAATATTTTAGAATCGCTCGAATATGCCACATTTACCGCAGCAACTGGTGCCACTATCACCACAAGCCACACCCATGATGTAATTTAAATCTAGATTAATTTTAATATCATAGGATAAAATAAATAAAAGTTATATTTTCCTGCTCAAAATTTTGTAAGTCCAGAAGGCCAGTATTTAATTCAAGGTGTTTGTAGTTCTTTTTTACTTATTCACACTAAAGTAGGGATGAAACGGTATGGAAATTTAACATCACGATTATAGTGACCCAAATTATCACGGTTATCAATATTATCACGGTTTTGTTCAAACAAGATGAAAGTGTTCAAAAAGAACAGATGCACACACTTAAAACATTTCAACAAGTTTTATATTTGAAATTAAACAAACAACAAATAACTAAAGCAGCTCTAAGCACTTTTTTAAGCTAGATTCTGTGGGATTTCTTTACTTAATGGCCGTCGTCAATAGCAACGCATAACGCATAAATAATAATAATTTGTCGTAAATATAATCTCTAATATTATCTCTGTAAATATATTCTCAATAAATATTCTCATCAGTGTTCAGCTACGATGCATTTAAATCAAGCATATTTTGTGTTAGAGCCCAAACAGTATCCAAGTGAAATAATGCATATCCATATTTCCATATGATTTGACAGTTTATTTTATTAAATATCAAAATGTGTGCATCATACCTGACACCTAGATGAACACTTTACAGTCAGTTTTATGACTGTCATTCTCTTTAAATGCTAGTGAAGTTTGGTAACGTTATACACGTTTCAATGTTGTATGTAACTTTGCAGACGGTCCCTAACTTCGCCAGCGTTATGCCAGTCATATCAGATGCGCTGTGGTTCTGCTGTGTTTTTTTTAAACCATTTTACCTAAATCACCAAAATAATAAATGTTATATTTACCCATGGCCTTCCCTGTTATACAGAAATGTAATAGTTATCAAACCTTCCTTAACTGCATAAATAATAAAAGAAATATAGATGAATCATCATTAAAGCTACAATTTTCTCTGTTCCCGTTGTTCTTTGATGAACATTAATGACAGGCATCATCAGTGCTCCTGTCACTTTAAGAACAGCCGTGGATCTCACGCGCGGTCCCGCGCATCTCATTTCCTCACAACTCTTTAAGTTCATTTAAGACGTTATTTAACTAATTTAAGACTCGAATATGAGAATACTCACAATCCTCTGTGTTATTGTTTGTTCAAGAGCAAAAGAGAACTCGATGTGAGCAGGAAACTGACGCGAGTCTATCTATGCGTCGAGTGTGTGTGTGTGTGTGTGTGTGTGTGTGTGTGTGTGTGTGTGTGTCAGTGTCCCTTGATTAGCTGACATGAGACGCATCCACACAGATAGGACACTGACACACACACACACACACACACACACACACACACACACACACACACACACACGCATACCAGCATAGCCATACAGTTTAAGTTCACCTACACTTTATATTAATAAAAAGGTTTACAGTGCAAATACTGTTGTTGCATATACTGTGCATAAAATTTGAAAACATTTGCAAAAAACACCACTGTATCATTAATTTTTTTTTTAAACCTTTAAGTAACCATTTTTTAAACATCTATAAACATTACTTTTACATAGATAGACGGACCAGATATTCCTAACACTTTGGGAATACTTAAGGGTTACTAGTTGTTTTGTAAACTGTCTATAAACATTATCTGGATGGTTATTATAAAGTTGCAACCGATGACTATAATACCTTGTTAAATAGTTAATAAACAGTACCAGTAAAACGTGGGCAGTACCAGTAAAACATGTAAACAGTACCAGTCAAACATGTGGGTTGTCCTGATACTGTACTTCAAAATGTAACAGTGTAAAAATTGCCACAGAATAAAGTAATTGTTCAAGATCTATTGGTAACTCATAAAAATAATGTCATATTTGCATAAACTGTCACTACCGTATATATCCCGACACTAGCACATTAAGATAAGCTATGAAAAAAATCATGTTCCTCTGCCTCTTTCTGGTTAAATAATGTTTATAATAATTGTTAATATAGCATGCTATTCCAGGTTATTTATGCATAGCATAAATAATAGTTAGTAGAGCATGCTATGCCACTTTCATCAAAACCTATTACAAAGCTATAGCAATCTCATGTCATTCCGTCTTTTCGAAAAAAAAGTTGCACTAACTGTTCGTTACAAGCAGCATTTGCCGTCAGGCAGGTAACGATAGCTAACATAAACATATTTTTGCTAGCCTACCTGCTGCAAACTTACACTTTTTTTGTACAAGACAAGTAGAGCTATTTTATCCAGTGTAATTTATCACATACCACTATCTTGTTTTTTCTTATCCTCCTCTTCCTTTCTCTATTTTCTTTTCTGGCTTCCTGAAGCATAAAATTCCGCTTAAAATCCGAAGATTTTGTATTTTGCCGCAGCAGAGATCGCGTGGTTGGCTGGCTGCTGTCAGCGACTTCTGAGAGGGGCCCCTTAAGGGGGATCCCGATAACAGTGTCATTGCACTTGACTGCATTGACTATCAATGGGGCGCTCACACAGTTTGTCGTTTCATTTTATTCTTAACCTGTCGCTGTCTTGGGGCCCCAGGCCAGCTCGAGGCCCCAAGCAATTGCTTGGTTTGCCTGCCTTGTCGCGACGGGCCTGCACACACACACACACACACACACACACACACACACACACACACACACACACACACACACACACACACACACACACACACACACACACACACACACACACACACACACACAGAAAGAGAGTTTAAAAAATAACACAACACTGCCACCCTTTAGTGAGGGGAGGGCAGACAGAGAATAAATATTCAGAAGAAATATATTAAATAAAATAAATATATTGATCTGAAAAATAGTATGATTATTTTAAAGCTATTTGGTTACATTTTAATAAAACATTGTTTTAGTATGTTTTTAAACACACACACATACACGTTGTAATACCAGTGTAATACCCATGTCATTATACAAATTTGTGTCCTCATAAATCACAAACAAGAGAGAGAGAGAGAGAGAGAGAGAGAGAGAGAGAGAAACAAGTTTTTTTTTTATCCTGCTTCAAAACTAATACAATGCTGCCATCTTGTGTTCATTGAGGGGAGAGCAGCAGACAGAGAATTTCTGTTCCCCTTTTTTGTCCTTATTTAATCCCTCGCCATGGAAACACCGTTTGAGATATCCAATATCCGTTCACATTTTAGCATCTTCAGTATCTTTGTTTCATGTTGACCGAGTTTGGTGGAGATTGAATAAAACGCCTACGAGGAGAACGTAAAAACTCAGACCCCGATTTAACCAAAAATGTACCTTCAAACCAAAATATCTGACTTCCTGTTGGTCGGAGCTAATGACTGTAAATTAGAAAGTTGTCCGGCTCGATGAGGTCAATATATATACTGAGTTTGGTGATTGTAGATGAAACGAAGCCCTTCACTTTTGTCAAAAGGTGGCGCTAGAGAGCCCCTCATCCCCGCCCGTTTCTGAGGCTTTGTCCATGTGTACTGACTGACATCTCTGATGTGTGTGTTGAGTTTCAAGCAGTTTCAAGCAATTTCAAGCATGCTAAGAGCCTCAGAACAGCCAAAAGATTATTAAACTTTGACACGTTGCCATGGCAACAGTATTTGAAATTTCAGGAATCCATTTCATACGTCTCTATCTCTCATGTTTTCACATTATACTGATGAAGTTTGAAGTAAATGGGGTGAAAATAAGATGGTGATTCAAAGCATTTTTGAAAGTGACACACTTCCTGCTGCCAGTTGGTGGCGCTATAACTTTGACTCACAAAAGTCATATCCATGTGATCGGCCTCTTACAACAAACACACAGCTGAAGTTTCATCCAAATCAGTCAATGTTTGCACAAGTTATAACACACTTCCTGTTTCCCTTTTCTCGCCATAAATTCGTTGCTTCGCCACGGCCACACCATTTGAGATATCAAAAATCCGCTCGCAATTTAGCATCCTGGATATGTTCTCTTCATGCTGACCGAGTTTGGCGATGATCGAAACAATGGCCTCGGAGGAGTATATTAAATTCCAGAGCATGGGTTTTCCGAACAACCGATTATAGCTCACTTCCTGTTGGGCTGACGCATAACTATGAGCACGAAAGTTGTTTGGCCCGATGAGGTCTATATGTGTACCGAGTTTCATACATGTACGTGCAAGTGTGTTTGATATATGGACCAAGTTTTCAGACCCCACTTTAGGGGGCGCTGTCGAGCCCCCCTGCCACGCCCGGGTACCAGCTTCAGCCCGGCTCTGATGGCCGCGCATTCCGACGCCTGTGCGAAGTTTCAAGAGTTTTCGAGCATGTTAAGTGCCCCAAAAGTACCCGAGAAGTCGAAAAAAAAAAAAAAAAAAAAAAAAAAAAAAAAAACAAAGAATAATCTGAGGAAGAACAATAGGGCTCTGCGCCCTTTCAGGGCTTGGGCCCTAAAAATCTTAAGGTGAAAGCAGTTTAACTGTTGACGATGAAGTACGGAAGTTTCGGCCCTCTAGCGGTTGAGGTGTACAACTGCAAGTTACTCGCAGATAATTCGACATTTCCCGCGTAATCCGACTCGAGAGCTCAAAATCTTAACCAATTTGAGTCAGGGTAAGGCAAGGAGGCAGTTTTAAACGCCGTGTTTACTTGCTCGTCTTTTCATCCCTAGTACAGTGAAATTATATTTTGCAAATAGTGTTAACCTCAGTTTAAGGTTCCAAAAATCAGGTTAATTGGCAGGGTACTATGTTAGTAACCATAGAAACTGACCCAGTGAAACCAACTGCTTCTTCCAGAGTTACTAATGGATCGAGTGCGCATAGAAACAGATTATATGCAAGATTATAATAATAGCACACAGAATGCTCATTAAAATGGGTTTAAATGTTTTAAAACAAATCTCTGATAGTGTTTAGCTTAGAAATTAATAATATATTTATAATATATAATTTATTATACTAATATTATATTTGTATGATTTTAATGTTATTGACATGTCTACAAATATCCAGTGCGACAGAATGTTTTTTAAATACCATTTTAATTGTGGTAGGTTGACTTGAATTGAGGTGACAAACAAAATGCAGATTTGATTAGTTGACTAGAAAAGGAAAGATTGTCAAGACAAACTTTAGATATTGGTTTGGCAATAGGCCTACTTTGTTCAAAAAAAAGAAAAAGAAAAAAGCATTTAGGCTTTCATAGACTTTACAACAGACAGACAGATTGTATTAAATTTATGTTTCATTTTAAATTAAGCTTCTTTTTGTGGATGAACAGCTCATGTGCCAACATGTCACCTGTGTTGTTTCTTTAAATTCTATTTCTGTCGTTCTAATGCATTTCGATTCAAATTCCAACTCATTAACTAAAATCTTTTATTGAGTAAGAGCGCCATCTTGTGGTTCATATGAGCACAACTGCAAGTTCTTTGCAAATAATTATTTAAAAACAATAGGCTAATTAAAATAATAACATTAAAATAGTAGCTACATACAGTGAATGCAAACACATCTCCAAATCCTCGATAATGTCATGGTTAGGTTCTGTGTTGATTTAGTTGAACCTAGTTTCACAGTGTGTATCGATTAATCCTGTTCACCTGTTTTCCTTTAATTACCTCATTAGCTCTTTTGTATGCTCTGTGTATTTAAGCCCTGTGTTTGGTTCCGTTCAGTTATCCAATAGGCCTACTGTTGTTTTTTATGTATGTTTTGGGGTCAGTTCTTTGTACCTCGCTTAATACATCTGAGATGATTTGACAAATCCCATATCTTTTAATCGTGATAACTGATCTCTGGCTAATTTGGTTCTTCAAACGAATTTTAGTGTTGGATTAAAATATCTGGATTAAGTTATCTAAGATTACTGCGCGTTCTTGTGTTCACTGAAGAGGGCAGATGCATCGATACTCGAAACCACGATCAGTAATGCAGCGATTGCATCAAGCAACGTAATGACATCATGCCTAATTTAAAAAGCCACCTGGCAAAAAACTTGACAAATTACACACAAAAAAAACCTACGCATTTCTGGACCTTTATAAGGAAACAGCCAAACGACCAAACCAGCAGAAGCAGATTTTGAAGCAGATTTGTTACGTGACAGCATTAATTAAAGTTTCTTAAGGGTCAAGACCAAGTTATCTGCATCTCCTGTGCACTGTAAAAAAAAAATCCCATAAAATTTACGGTAAAAAAACGGCAGCTGTGGTTGCCAGAACTTTACCGTAAAAAATACGGCAGTAACGTTTTAGGTTTTTAGGGACAGCACCATATAATTTAAAGGTTTATAATGTAATAATTACGGTTTAAAAATGTTTTCTTTTACAGTTCAAAACCATATAATTCAAAGGTTTATATTGTAATGCTTATTTTTACACTGTAAACAATTTACAGTAAAAAAACACATATTTCAAAGACTGAAATAATGTTAAATTACCAACCTATTGAAATACTAATATCTGTTATGTATCTTTGATATATACGGACAACCACCAATCACAGTGGTGATGAGAATCATATGATGAATTAAAAGCTAATCACAAGCAGCTTTTAAGAGGACAATACTAATATATAGAAGGTGCTCAGTGTCATTCACACAAACACTAAACACTATCATGGTAAAACTTAAATTTAAAAAATGCAATAAACATTAATTTAACAACATCAGATATAACATAAAACCCTAATGTACATAACTGATTAGAAAAAACAAAGAAGAAACATAGTTATTGCAATGAAAATACATCAAATGCGAAGTGTCACGCTGGGAATTCTGGGAATGTCAATTTACGGGTTTTTCACTGAAAATTACATGACTTGTTCTTTTTCACTTCCAAAAACTGTAAATTTAACGGTATTTTACTGTAAAGTGAAATGAAATGTAAGGTTAGATCTATTACAGTTATTCACCGTATATAGTACGGATACTTTCTGTTAACCAATTAACTGTTTTTCACCGTAGCATTTTTACAGTAAAATACCGTTAAAATCACAATCATTTTTTACAGTGTGCCACATCAAGCCACTCCCATAATATCCATCACCACTGAAATTAATGCATGGCTCAGATTAAATTATAAAGTAATTATTCCATCACAAATAAATCTCTCATTATTCACCTTTTACACAACATTATAATATTATTTTCAAATACATTTTTATACTATTATTATTATTTAAAATTAGTATTGCCCCTGGTTCAGTAATTAACTCTTGTAATAAAGTAGCAGTGGCTGGGACAGATTTTAAGTATCACCTCAAGATGCAATCTAATCCTGTTTACATGAAATAAGCTGCTCCCGAGCAGGTTTAAGCTTACGGACCTGTTGCTTTGACAGCAAGTCCAGAATGAGTGTCGAAGAACCAAACAACCCAAGATCATGCCAAATCGTCAACAATCGAATCCAACTAACTGAGTCAGCGGGGTACGAAGAACGGACCCCTGTTTGGTATCCTGAGTACCCTGAGTTTTGTTCAAATAACTTGAAAACTGCTGCGATTAGGTCCTGTTTCTCTTCGTCTCTGCAACCAGCATGTGACAATAACAGAGAAAAAACCTTCGGTAACACTTTAGAATAATGGTCATGATTAATAAGTAGGGGAGAGCGGGACACAACCTAACGCTTTTTGACTGTTTATTTTTTTTCACATTAACTCCACACATGTCTAGTACAATTATGTGGTTTCGTTTAATTAATACAGTGTATACTTTTTTCTTGATTTACCCCGAAAGAATGCATGTGAAATGTGACAACATGCCCCATAGGTGGGGTACTTTGTAACATGTGGTGGGGCAAACTAAAATATTTTTTCAATAAAATATAATTAACTTTTTAAAATAAAATAATTAAAAATTTTAATCATTAAAAATATAGGCCTACAGATTTTTGAGCTTGACAACAAACACATCGCTAAATACAGCTATACAGCATAGTTAAAAACATAATGATAATGAATAATTTCTGAACATTGACTCTCAGTCATTATTCACCCTTTTCTCATGGTTTCTCAAAAGAATTCGTAAAAGTATAGAATATAATAGCATAGTTCTAATAGGGGCTCATTGTAACAGTCTTACAATGCACCCCATTTGCACAACTGGGATTTAAACCGCGGCTCGTGTCTTCTGCTGTTTAGATCAGCATTAAAGAACTATATCAACTGTTAAATAACAGATATAAGATTAAAATAATAGATTTGTCTTATTTTAAATAAACAAAAAAAAACAGAGATGCAAAATAAACTTAAGTAAGAAATTTACTTTTGCTATGGTTAAATAAATGTTCAGTGATATCTTCCAAAGATTTTGTAATTTTGGTGCTATTTTTGCTATTTTTGATATGTTTGATATTTACTAGTTGCCATAGTGGATATGGCAACTAGTAAATACATTAAGTTTCGTCTTCCTGGCATGTGTGGAAAGTATTAAACCATGTTTGTAACACAACCTAAAGCAGGAGGACTAATGAGAAGTAAGCTATAAACACTTCAGCTACTACCAATAACTAATATGGAAACAAGCTGAGCTAATCAGTAGGTAATATCAAATTTAGGACTAAGATAGTTCCTTAATCAATAATGGCATCAATAAGAACTAATAGGCAACTATGACCAATTATAAAGAAATGAAGCTCTAGCGTAAGTTCTGCCAGGAAGATTCAAGGTTACATCACTTATTACAATCAGACCTAACCAATCATGTCCTAATACTTGGAGTATAAAAGATCGGGACTTAAACATGGCTCAGTTTGCATATGCTGACGCCAACATTTATATATACTCTCTGATATCCCGAGTCTGATATCCCAAAGTGTGTATGTGAAGTTTTCGCTCAAAATACCCCACAGATATTTTTTATAGCATGTTAAAATTGTCACTTTTTGAGGATGAGCAAAAAAATTTGCCGTTTTTGTGTGTCTTTAAATGCAAATGAGCTGCTGCTCACGGGGCGGAGCTTGAAGAGCTTGCATTAGCAGCTCTGATTACCTCATGCAGACAGGCAATGAAACTGCTCAGCCTTTTATGTTCAAACCGGAGTTGGAAAATGATGGAGAGACTCGAGAAGAAGTGACAACATGTAGAATGAGACAGGACGTTTCTGAATGGTTCGTTGATGAATTTATGTGGTTGATGTGGAGTTAACTATCTTCAAGTCATTGATTAGCATATTCTGTCATGATAATCTCACCCCTTTTGTTGTGTGTTCCTGGGGGCGGGGTTTATGTAAATGTTACAGTTTGTGATGTCACTAACCCGGGAAGAAACTCGTAGTCCCTACCAGCCGTTTGTTGTAGTCCTTCAAAAGCGATTTCTTTAATCTCCCTTTGCTTTGAATTTTGAGCATCGTAACTTTGCAGATGTTGTTTATGCTCGAACAGCAACATTATACACTAACTAAAGTTAAAAAAATGAAATCATAATCAACCAACCCTTTAAAGCGAAAAATATGTTTTTTCCCTTTAAAACTCTTGAAATTATTTTCATATTACTTTGTAATTGTATTTTATATTTTTTATCCTGAAAGTTGTGTACCATGGATTCGTGTTTAATTATTTTTATTGAATTTCTGTCTGGCCAAATAAATGTTAATCTTGATTTATTCTGTGGCCCCGTCCACACGGAGACGCGTTTAGCTGTATACGTAAAAAAATTGTACCGTATCAGTGTTTTGTCCACACGGATCCAGCATTTTGGGAGCATGAATCCAATATCTTTTGAAACCGGGTCCCAGAGTGGAAAAATCTGAAAACGACACCCTTGCGTTTTCGTGTGTACAGCCAATACATATATTTTGTGAAACGGTGATGTCATTGTAACACTTCCCAGTGTGCAGTTAAAAAATCACACAGGGTGGTTGCACATTTAAAGTGAATTTATTCTGTAAAACTGAAATTAGCCACCACACAGTATAACTCACGAGGAAATCTGCTTTCAAACTCAGTGTCAAACTTTGCTTTTTAACATGCAAATATCCTTATTTCAGCGTGAAATCATTGTAACAATATCTCTGTTCTAGTCTCTTTAAACAACATTTGTGTTATCATGAACATTTAAACACACATTCAAACTTAAATCAACACATAGCACGATTAAAAGAACACATACACGCTTCACACTCTATGTAAACACTTCAGGAACGTACACAATAACATCAGAAGCATTCATACACAAGTTTCACACCAGCTTACCTGTAAAACAGAAAATTAGGAGTTTCAGTTGCAGCGCAAAACACCACACAGTATAACTCAAGAGGAAGTATCGCTTTCAAACTCACGCGAGACTCAAGTGAGAGCGCATTCCATTGACTCCCATTCATTTTGGCGTCACTTTGACAGCGAATAACTTTACATCTGAGGCGTTTAAAGACTCCATTTGTCCATTGTTTATTTCTAAAGAAACACGACAATGTATAAAACGCTCCATTACCTTGTATCTTACACTATCGCCACGTAGAAGCCGTTTTTTTTTTAATAAATTTCCTAACGGTTACATCATAACCGATAACCAGCGCACAGTAGAGAAATTATCGTATAGACAGGAGGAGAAGCTCGCAGGCAATCTTTTACTGTCTATGAGGCAATTTATTAAAATAAATAAAAACTATGCCAAATGACAAACTAATTAATCAGAATACTTACCAAAAGTTGCTCCTGCTCACGCTCTCCGTTTCTGCAAGATTTGGTGATTCACATTTCACTTAGCACAACTACTAGAAGACTTACAACTGTCAGACTGGTTGCTCAAGTCACATCTACATCGTCAAGCTCAGTCTGAGCCTGCGCAGTATGCTCAGCCATCAGGAAGTGAGTGCTTCTAACTGACTTCACTTTTCCCCGTCGAAGCCTATGGGGTCGCTGTGTCCATTTCTTCTACTGTCTATGGTCATAACCAAGCCTGCAGCACTCCTCTCAGAAACTGAAGCCTCCGCGCCTCGTTCGCCCCCGGTGGTTGGTCCCAGTATAGCTCATAAACCCGCAGACTCGTTCCCAAGATGTCAGCGCCGTTCGCGGGCCTACGAAAGCTTCAACTCTGGTCAGCGGAAGTCAATGAAGTCGCGTCGTCCATATTTTTTTACGGTCTATGGTCATAACCACTCCATGCAACATTACCGCCTCCTGCTGGCATTCTATGAGACTAACATTTTAACACTATAGTTAACTATAAATCTATGGTCTTTCAAGGCTCTTATTACTGGAGTGCAATATTCAATCTATCAATTTATGATTGCGCAACATCATCACACCACGTCCCGCACGGGAGGACTAGAAGGGAATACAACTACGGGCACTGGGTATGCGCACATCAATATTGCGTCATTTAATTACTGTATTTGCATTATTGTAAGGGTAGGTTTAGGGTTGGGGTAGGTGTAGGCATTAATAAAACACAATCTGGTAAGTAGCAAATTTATTTATTGTTATTTTATTGTGGGATTTTGCCTCACTTCCTACCATTGTTGTACCCCTTCAAGCCACAACTCTTCAAGTCCATTTTTTAGTGTATATCTGTGGCAGAATTACAGCGCCACATACTGGCCTGGCATGTATACTACATTGTTTTGAGTCGGTTTCAGTGCTCTCGTGTGCACGCGGTTATTTCTTGAAACGAGGGGAAAAAAGATTGGATAGGGAAAGCTCTGGCTTTGTGTGGATGGGCCTGTATCTTTCTGAAATCATTATTCTAGTAGTGACGCATGCAGAATAAGTAGGAGTTTCCGCAAATCTTCCTGTCGGGGCAGATCAAACCGAGGACCCCATGACTGGAGCATGGTGCATAGCATGAGGGAAAATCTGATTTCTGACTGTCACTGTTATTAGTGAGTTGCAGATTTCATGACTATTACTAAAATGACACTTCTTGTTATGAGTAAGCATGTGCTACTCACTTAAAGGTAAAATAGTTCACTCTGTAATCCTCTGTAATAACAGAACTGGCTAATTTGTCTCTGTGAGCTAATGTAATTTCACGAGCAATAAGTCTCTGTGCGACTCCGGGTCCCATGGTGGAACGAATATTTGAAAATAAGTGATACTAAGAAAAATCAACGATCTAAATTAAATCACAACTAATCTTATGTTCAGCTGTTAAAGCTGCACTATGTAACTTTTCCGTCCACTAGAGGTCGCCTATTCAAAACAAAGGCCAAAGGTCTTCACCTCACAGCCGGTGGAAAAGAATCGGGATAGGACTCGGGCAGAAATCATGTTCATGGATGCGATTATTGTAGTAACTGTAGTATGAAGCAGAGTAGGACCGAGTGTTGTGGAGCTGAGCAAGGCCGCTGGAGCGATTGTTAATAAGAAGAGCGGAACACATGCCTCGCAAGCAGTGGGACTGTTATTATGGCATAGTCTCTGGCGGGACTTTTATTATGCCACAGTCGCTGGCACCACTTCTGCTTTTCCGGTCATGAGTATGAGGTAACGCAGCTCTGTTTATCATATTAGATACATCTGAGTGTGTTGAAAAAGATGTTATGGCGTTACTCTGTGCGTTCACTCGACGGCTGCTATGACACTTGTTGCACACTGCAGTAAGAGTAAAGCATTTCTGCAAAATAAAACTGGAAACTGAGGGTAACATTTGGGATATTGAAAGTACTCAACTGAACAAAATATAACACTGGCCTGGTGGTTTTTGGATATTTTACTGAAAAAATGTTACATAGTGCACTTTTAAGTTACTAACATAACTAATTTAAAGAAGTCACATAAAATTAGAGTCAGATCAAATAATTCATGGAGTCAGAATTAAAATTAGATATCAATAAATTAAGTGAATTTACCAGAAATGCTGAAAAGGCTTACACAGAATTCCTTTAACCAAGCCGTTGGATTACGTTTTTGGGCTAACGGATGGACCTTGCATCTCCCTCTTTAAAAATTAAACTGAACCTTTGTTGTCTCCGCAAACAGGATCTGGCGATAATGATGTACCTCCTCCTCCACAAGTCACTGACGAGGAAATCTTCCACCAGGTCCGGTCCATCCTCGACTCATGGCAACGGGGAAACTGACTCGAGTACCTGATTGACTGGGAGGGGTACGGCCCAGAGGAACGTTCCTGGGTCGCTCGAGATGATGTACTCGACCCATCACTTCTGACCCAGTTCCACCACGAACATCCTCAAGGTCGTCCCCGTCGTCGCAGCTTCCAGCCATGGAGGAGGGGGTACAGTCATGAATTCAACAACACCATCAATCCAGCCATCAGCACCAGATTACCACATTCCGCCCACTCGTTCAAAGTAACCAGTCCTAATCACCTGGACCTGCACACCCTCATCAACTCATCCTTTATCTGCCACCCATCCCTCCACTTCAGTGTCTGGTCTCGTCTACGACAAGCTCCACAGACTCTACCCTTTCACTCACCTGAGAATTTACCTGTCCATCCCGATCTGTCTTTTGTCTGCCATCCTCCGTTGATCATCGATCGTCTGCCTAAATCTCCTGTTCACCGGTACTCACACACAGGTTTAACCGCAACAGACAGCTTTTTTCTAGAATTTCCCAAATGAACGCTCATATGAAGGGGAAAGGGTTGAGACCTAACACACATGCACACCCTGTAAGAGCCATTTTGTCTTCATTTTAAACTGTGTCATGTAAGTGTGTGTCCAGTAGAGGTCACTCTTGGGTACAGAATAAGCTGGGAACCTTCCTTAAGGTAACAGGTGTTGCTGGAGTGAAGATGCACATTGTTTTTTTTTGCTATGCCATGCTTTGAAAGTGGAAATGTGTACCAGGACAGGAACTGTGGATTTATTGACTGTTTATTAGGATTCTTACTTACCTAAAATTAAGACCAGTCACGGTAAAATAAATCTACAATTGTGAGCATATTAACGAGTGTTTGGGCATTGCAGTGAATAACAAGTAATAGACTTGGCTACTTACATTAAGTCAAAAAACTGCAAGTTTAGCATTGGATTTTGCTAGCATTGCTTTCAGCTGCAGTTGCTCCTTTTTCCTCTTAATCATCTGCTCTTACTCCTCCTCCTTTAATGATGCCAATACGTGGAAGCAATGCAGCCTTATTTGCCTTGGCTATGACTCTGGCAAAAGAAACACTATTGCATGTACTCACTTTGCTTGAATGTTTGCTACCAGCATATATATATATATATATATGTGTGTGTGTGTGTGTGTGCGTGTGTGTGTGTGTGTGTGTGTGTGTGTGTGTGTGTGTGTGTGTGTGTGTGTGTGTGTGTGTGTGTGTGTGTGTGTGTGTGTGTGTGTGTGTAATTTAACTTGTACATTTTATGTAACTTTTAGGATTGTAGGATTTTTTTTTAAATGCTTGTACAGAGCCTTTGAAGCCCTTTGAAGCGTTTTAAAACTGCATTGATTTGGACCTTCAACATTTTGGTTGCCATTGAAGTACATTGTGTGGGGAAAAATCCTGAAAAGTTTTCCTCAAAAAACGTAATTTCTTTTCGACTGAAGAAAGAAAGACATTGGATGGCATGGGGGTGAGTAAATTATCTGGAAATTTTCATTTTGAAGCACGGTTTTGCAAATCCGCACCGCCTGTATCCGCAGTGCCTAAAACCGCATCCGACCCGTTTTCCGACAGCAGCACTAATTCACATCCGCACCCGACCCGATCTACATCATGAAGACCATGGTTATGTGTCCTTATCATCTCTACGAGGCACCTTTAGTTGTCCCCTTTTGAAAAATACTGTTGGATAGAACTGTGCTTGGTTTGTTACCACAGTTATCTATGTGCTTCCTCTGCGATTTAGTCCCACATTTATGGCTATCCGATAGGAAAACTTTAAGGCAGGTTTTGCATGCAGCAAAGCCTTTCACAAAATTTTTTTCTTCTTCTGAGATAACGTCTCGGTTACGTATGGTAACCCTCGTTCCCTGAAGGAGGGAACGGAGACGTACGTCGGACGTACCGACGAATTGGGATCACTTCTGGGAGCCCCTATCAGCTTCGAGCTATCTAGAACCGGCCAATGAACAATTGGCGTGCGAGATTTGCATCTCACGCTCCGCCCCGCACCGCGGGTATAAACAGGAAGCGAGAGCGAATGCACGCTGTTTTTCACTGAGGAGCCACACGTAGTGGCTCGACCTGCAGTGATGGTACAGCAACTGTGGCGACGGGACGTACGTCTCCGTTCCCTCCTTCAGGGAACGAGGGTTACCATACGTAACCGAGACGTTCCCATTCAGTCGGTCACGTTCGACTTACGTCGGACGTACCGACGAATTGGGATCCCCTATGGAAAACGCCATAGTTACTACCACTTCCAGCGCCCAGCGATGAGCCCCACAGACCCCGATCTGATGCGGGCGGGTAGGTTCACGCAGGGAGAGTCAAAGCTGCTGTTCCGCAAGACCCACTCAGCTGACTGTATTGGATAACGCTGGGAAAGCGTGCCTGTGAAGGCAGCTGCGGAAGCCACATCATGCCCAGAGGGAGTTAACATGTGGAGAATACACGTATGGGCTGGCCGTGGGCAGCACAACATACGGAAGTCTCAGGGGTGGCCCCGGCCAATTAGGAGGGAGACAACACGTACCTGAGACGGCAGAGGAGCTCTGCCGAGGGAAAGACACGGGCTCACCGTAGGGAGCCGTACCGTGGAAGAATACACATATGGGACCGCCGTGGGGGTCACTACATACGGAACCCAGCCTAACACAAGTTCCACCAATGCATACGAGTGTTAGACCTGGCGTCGAACGCTCCGCCACGTCCGACTGCCGCGGGTTGCGGAGGACTCAACAGGGTTCGCCGTTCCGGGGAACTCGACTGGAGCAGAATAAGCGCACGCATCCGTACCATAGGGGAGGGAATGGCGCAGCAAGCCGACACTAGAACGGGTACTTCGGTGTTACTGACTATGGGAAGTGAGCACACAGGAAGACACCGGCTCTACACGGAGGCTATAGACTCTAGCGAACGTGTTAGGTGTCGCCCAGCCCGCAGCTCTACAAATATCTGTCAGCGAGGCGCCACGAGCCAGCGCCCAGGAAGAGGCAACACCCCTAGTGGAGTGGGCTCTTAACCCGAGCGGGCAGGGCACGTCTTGGGACTGATAAGCCAAGACTGTGGCATCCACTATCCAGTGGGCCATCCTCTGCTTGGAGACAGCCTTTCCCTTCTGCTGTCCTCCGTAACAGACGAAGAGCTGCTCTGAGGTCCTGAAGCTTTGCGTTCTATCCACGTAAGTCCGGAGAGCACGGACGGGACAGAGAAAAGCTAGGGCTGGGTCTGCCTCCTCCGAAGGCAGCGCTTGCAGGCTCACCACTTGGTCCCGGAAGGGAGTAGTGGGAACCTTGGGCACATATCCAGGCCGGGGTCTCATGATCACATGAGAGTTACCGGGCCCGAATTCCAGGCACGATTCGTCGACCGAAAATGCCTGCAGGTCCCCTACCCTCTTGATGGAGGCCAACGCAGTCAGGAGTATTGTCTTTAACGACAGAACTTTCAACTCAGCTGACTGCAGAGGCTCAAAAGGTTCTCTCTGTAGCGCAGTTAGCACCAGAGTTAAGTCCCAAGAGGGTATGGAGGGAGGACGAGGTGGATTTAATCTCCTCGCTCCCCTAAGGAACCTGACGATCAGATCGTGCTTACCTAGAGATTTTGCATCTACGAGCTCATGATTAGCGGCGATAGCGGCGACATAGACTTTGAGGGTGGAGGGAGACAGCCTTCGCTCCAACCCCTCCTGTAGAAAGGTAAGCACAGATGCGACCGAACATCTTCGGGGGTCTTCTCGGCGAGAAGAGCACCAGTCGACGAACAGGTTCCACTTCAACGCATAGAGGCGCCTCGTAGAGGGGGCTCTAGCGGAAGTAATGGTGTCAACTACCGCTTGCGGTAGGTCACCTAGAACCTCCGCGTCCTGTCCAGGGACCAAACATGGAGTTTCCAGAGGTCCGGACGCGGGTGCCATAGGGTGCCCCGTCTCTGAGTCAGGAGGTCCTGTCTCAGAGGAATGGGCCAGGGAGGTGCTGTCGCAAGGAGCACTAGTTCCGGGAACCAAATCCGGTTGGGCCAATACGGAGCGACCAACAGGACCTGCTCCTCGTCCTCCCTGACTTTGCACAGTGTCTGCGCAAGAAGGCTCACTGGGGGAAACGCATACTTGCGTTCTTCCCGGGGCCAGCTGTGGGCCAGGGCATCCGACCCGAGGGTCCCCTCGGTCAAGGAATAAAACCACTGACAGTGGGTCGTCTCTGGGGAGGCAAACAGGTCTACCTGTGCGGCCCCGAAACGACTCCAGATTAGCTGGACCGCCTGGGGATGGAGTCGCCATTCTCCCGGAAGTACCTGCTGACGTGACAGCTCGTCGGCCGCACGATTGAGCAGGCCCGGAATGTGAACGGCACGAAGCGACCTCAGATGCTTCTGACTCCATAAGAGGAGATGGCGGGCAAGTTGCGACATGCGACGGGAGCGTAGACCACCCTGTTTGTTGATGTACGCTACGGCCGCAGTGTTGTCCGTCCGGACCAGAACGTGCTTGCCTCTGAGCGGCACTTTGAAGCGGCTGAGTGCAAGACGAACTGCTAACAACTCGAGGCAATTGATATGCCATTGCAGTTGAGGCCCCGTCCACAGACCCGAAACTGCAAGCCCGTTGTACGTGGCACCCCAACTCGTGGATGAGGCATCCGTGGAGACAACGGAGTGCCTGGACACTTGTTCTAGGGGAACTCCCGCCCGGAGAAACAGAGGGTCCGACCACGGGCCGAAGGTTTGGCGGCACCTCGGAGTCACTTGGACGCGGAGGGAACCGCTGTGCCACGCCCATCTCGGGACTCGATCGTGTAGCCAGTGTTGAAGCGTTCTCATATGAAGCAATCCGAGCGGCGTTACTGCGGCTGCGGATGCCATATGCCCCAGGAGCCTCTGAAAATGTTTCAGTGGAACCGCTGTCCTGCCTCTGAACGAATTCAGGCAGTTCAACACCGACTGGACGCGCTCCTCGGTGAGGCGCGCAGTCATGGCGACCGAGTCTATCTCCATACCGAGAAAAGAGATCCTCTGCGTGGGGCAGAGTTTGCTCTTCTCCCAGTTGACCCGAAGTCCCAACTGGCTGAGGTGACTGAGCACCTTGTCCCTGTGTTCGCACAACTGCTCTCGCGACTGGGCAAGAATCAGCCAGTCGTCGAGGTAGTTGAGGATGCGAACGCCATGCTCTCTCATGGGAGCAATGGCCGCCTCCGCAACCTTCGTAAAGACGCGGGGCGACAGGGACAGGCCGAAGGGTAAGACGCGGTACTGATATGCCCGTCCCTCGAACGCGAAGCGCAGAAAGGGCCGGTGTCGAGGGAGAATCGAGACATGAAAGTACGCGTCCTTCAGGTCGATCGCTGCAAACCAATCTCGGGGACGGATGCACCTGAAGATGCGCTTCTGCGTTAACATCGTGAACGGCAGCCTGTGAAGGGACCGGTTCAGGAATCGCAGGTCCAAGATCGGTCGTAACCCGCCGCCTTTCTTGGGTACAATGAAGTACGGGCTGTAGAACCCGGACCTCATATCGGCTTGAGGGACCGGCTCTATCGCGTCCTTCGCCAGTAGGACAGCGATTTCCGCCCTGAGCACGGGGGCGTTCGCCTCCACTACAGTCGTGAAGTGAACGCCCCTGAACTTGGGGGGACGCCGGGCGAACTGAATCGCATAGCCGAGTCTGATGGTACGGATGAGCCACCGAGACGGCCTGGGAAGCGCTAGCCAGGCTTCCAGACTCCGAGCAAGGGGGACCATCGGCACCACAGACGTACCCGCAGCGGGGCAGCGAGGCGGAACGCAGGGATCCGGCTCGGACGGCATGGGAGCGGCCCGAAGCGGGATCTGAGTGTGCTGTGCAACACTTACCTGCATCCGCGGAGGGGACGTGCGAGTGTGGGGAGGCCACTTGTGTGCGTCCCGACAGCCGGCGTCCCCTGCTGGCGAAGGGAGAGGTACTTGAGGGTGGCGAGGCATGGGAGCGTCGACCACCGCCAAGCGCGCTCTCTTGGCACCCAGAGATATTGGAAACTGCTCTTTTATTGATGTTTTGGGTGCCGCTGGCACTGGACCAGCGGCGGAACAGACAAACAAAAGATTTTCCCCCGGCCCTCCTCCGGGGGAAGGAGTGGTTCTGCAGCCATCTCCCTCAGAGCAGTTTCCTCCATCTCTGGGCGGCCCGTCTCAGGGTCGCTTGCGACGGCGCTTGCCACCTGGCTTGGCAGCGGCCTGAGCGGGCTGGACATCCTTCCCACGGCCGGCCCCACGCCGTCGGCTGGTGGAAGGCTGCTGCGGTGCCTTGGCGGGGGCGGAGGCGGCGGCGGGTGGACGTCCTCGGCGACGAGTAGTCGGAGGCGCTGCCGCCGGCGGGGTGGAGGCAGCAGCGGGCCGCCGGGGCAGGATGTGCTTGATCGCCTCCGTCTGCTTCTGGGCGGCCGAGAACTGTTGGGCGAAGCTCTCGACCGCGTCGCCGAATAACCCAGCTGACGAGATGGGGGAGTCCAGGAACCGATATTTATCGGTCTCCCTCATGTCAGCCAGGTTAAGCCAGAGATGACGCTCCTGGACCACAAGCGTGGACATCGCCTGACCAATGGAACGGGCGGTGACTTTCGTCGCCCGGAGGGCGAGGTCCGTCGCCGTCCGGAGCTCCCGGAGGAGCTCTGGGTCAGGCCTACCCTCGTGCATGTCAAGGAGCGCTTGGGCCTGGTGGACCTGAAGCAGCGCCATGCCATGCAAGGCGGACGCAGCCTGCCCGCAGGCCTTGTAAGCCTTCCCAGTCAGACTGGAAGAGAACTTACAGGCCCGGGACGGGAGACGTGGGTCACCGCGCCAGTTAGAGGCGGTCGCCGGACACAGTTGCATCGCGACGGCGCGCTCCACTGGCGGGATCCCCACGTAACCCTTGGCTGGCCCGCCGTCGAGAGTAGTGAGGGGGGAGGAGTCACTCGGCCGGTTTCTGGCAGAAAAAGGTGCCGTCCACGACCTCGTGAGCTCCTCATGCACCTCCGGGAAGAAAGGTGTCGGGGCGGGAAGCTGAGAACCAGCGCGACCCACCCCGAGGAACCAATCGTCCAACCTAGAGGGTTCGGGACACGGTGGAGGGTTCCACTCGAGCCCAACCCTTTCGGCGGCCCGGGCAAGCATAGCAGCCATCTCAGGGTCCGGGGCAGCCGTTGCCACTCTCCCAGAGGGAGGCAGAACAGCTGACCCTTCATCCTCCGAGGACTGAAACTCCCCCTCCGATGCAGCGATCGACATCTGTTCGTCTGCTGGAGCTCCAAAAGTCACCACTGGTCTCCCGTGGGAGGGTCCAGCGGGTTCTCTCGGAGGCTCTACCGGCTGCGGAGCTGAGGGATTAGGGGCCTGCGGAGGGTCGCTCGGCGGGTTTGCCCTAAACGTAATCCTCAGATCACCCTGGCCATCCAAAGAAGCAGGTCCGCCCGGGTTAGGGGCAGCCCTGGTTCGTGGGATGGGTAAGGGGACTCCCCCAGCCCGGAGGTAGGAGAGTCTCGATCTTAGCTCCGAGATAGTCATGTTCCCGCAGTGGGAACACGAACTATCCACAAACGCCGCCTCAGCGTGCTGTGTGCCCAAACACGTGAAACAGCGATTGTGACCGTCAGCAGGGGACAGGGAACGACCGCATCCAGAAACGCACGGGTGGTAAGACATCCTGAAAAGGACGGCACGTCACCCGTGAACTCTTTTGTGAGGAAACGCTCTGTGCTGAAGCACTCAGGGGGAAACGCGACAGTGCACGGGATTGTTGTGCAGCCCGTGCCTGTACTCAAAACAGGAAAAACGCCCAACCAGACCAACAATTGCTCGTTGCTGTGAAAACAGCAGTTTTTCTCTGTTTGCAGAGGCAGCCGATGAGTCAGCGCGGGTCCCGCTGAAGTGTGCCGTTTCTCCAACACTCGTTTCCTCTGGATTCTCCGGTAAGTAAATACTCTTGCTGATAGCAGCGATAAACTCAAACAATGTGTTGAGAGTCGTCTTCATGCCGTGTGGCTCCGAAGTGAATGACAGCGTGCATTCGCTCTCGCTTCCTGTTTATACCCGCGGCGCGGGGCGGAGCGCGAGATGCAAATCTCGCACGCCAATTGTTCATTGGCCGGTTCTAGATAGCTGATAGGGGCTCCCAGAAGTGATCCCAATTCGTCGGTACGTCCGACGTACGTCGAACGTGACCGACTGAATGGGAACTCCAAATTTCTCCCACACATCTCCCACACACTGGACTTGATTTTTGATGACGTATCGTCGACAACTTTACAATCTCCACTAGCTATTATTTTCTTCAACTCCTCAGGATCCATCTCGACGACTGCACTGCAGTGCAGGCAGATCACGCGGGCGCAGTTGTGATTCTCCATATATGCATATATTTTTAGGAACACATCTACATTATACATGCATATATAGAATTTTTAAGGTAAAACATTTCTTCTCACTTATATTAGCGTTATTGATGCATAAACTTGACATTGTAGGCTACTAGTTGAACTATTGCCAGACTAAAATGTGTGAAATCAACGGAAACATGTTGAAATATGAAATGGGTAGCAACCTTTCAATGCTAAATAAAGATACGTACGACATGGGGATATTTTTATGCTCTATAATATTAAACACAGCATGAAAAAAAAGTAGGGTTGACTAATTAGTTTCCGTTCATCTTACACTGTCCTTGTTTGCACTTTTGCTCTGAATATCTCTTTTGCACTGTATTGTTTTATTTTATTTTACCACTGCTCTGTGTTGTTTGTCCAAGTATATGTGTAAATCCAAGTATACACCGTTCAAAAGTTTTCAAAAAAAATGTCTTCTGCTTAACAAGGCTGCATTTATTTGATTGAAAATACAGCAAAAACCGTAATACTGTAAAGTATTTTTATAATACAGTTTTCTATCTGGATACATTTTTAACATGCAATTTATTCCAGTCTTCATTTTCACACGATCCTTCAGAAATCAATCTAATATGATGATTTGATATATATGCTAAAGAAATATTTCTTATTATTATGAATGTTGAAAACAGTTACAAACAATTTATTTCAGGATTCTTTGATAAATAGAAAGTTCAAAACAACAGCATTTATCTGAAATAGAAATCTATTGTAACATTATACACTACCATTAAAAAGTT
Source organism: Gobio gobio (assembly GCF_949357685.1). Classification (NCBI taxonomy): domain Eukaryota; kingdom Metazoa; phylum Chordata; class Actinopteri; order Cypriniformes; family Gobionidae; genus Gobio; species Gobio gobio. Next base: position 13,237,049 of record NC_137112.1, on the reverse strand, counting down.
TGGGCTCAGTAAGAGTTTACTTATTTTGTTGCTGTTTTGTTTTTGTTTGTTTTTTTTTTGGGGGGGGGGGGTTAAAACAAAAAACCCTCTGGGTTAAATCTTTGATTTATCAAAGAATCTTGAAAAAAATTACACAACTGTTTTCAACATTCATAATAATAAGAAATGTTTGTTGAGCATATATATCAAATCATCATTTTAGAATGATTTCTGAAGGATCGTGTGACACTGAAGACTGGAGTAATGATGCTGAAAATTCAGCATCACAAGTATAAATTACACTTTACCATGTATTCACATAGAAAACATTTATTTTAAATTGTAAAAATATTTCACAATATTACTGTTTTTACTATTTTGGATCAAATAACAGCCTTGGTGAGCAGAAGATACTTTTTTAACATACAGATCTAAAACTTTTGAACGGTACTGTAGGTCTAAAGTCTTTATGTAAAGAAAATGTATAGTCAGATTACTTCTTTTAAATTAAATGTGACTTTGTGAATAAGCTACAAACAACACATTCAATCATTAAGTCTCCTCACATTCATTATAGTTCCCTCTGTCACATTCCTCATTGATATTCAGGGAAGGAGTCGTTGATGCCTCAGGTGTGAATCACTGCATTATCCATGATGATCCACACCCTCCCCGCATACAGCCATTCTGACAATAAGTGTCTAACAAAAGTTAAATGACTATATTGTTTTGTATGAATGAGTGATCAAAATGGTTTTCACATTGTTTTGAAGAAATAACTCTAGGCAACAACATCCAGTTCTGAAAAGCCTTGTGAACAAATGTTTAAAGTGTGTTAGATGGCTTTATTTCAATGATTTAACATTTAAAAATTTTCCAAAAATATGCATAAACATTATTTTCTCAAAACTACAAACTTTTATGTACATGTTGCTCACATATTACTGTAGCCATGTAGAGTTGGAAACTGTAAGACTGTGGGAAGCTGGCGTGCCAGAGTGTCTGCATTGAGAACAAGTACTCCCCGAGAAGACAAATTACCTTTTCTGGAAATTGACATCTGAACTGTTTCTTACACACCATTCGAGACACAAGTCTCACCTCAGTACCATCCAAACTACATCTTTCTCTGCTGACCCCCGCTCCCCCAAACTTCTACTCCCTCTCATGCTGAGAATACCTAAAATTCACCCAAAATCTAAATGGTTTAATGTCAATTCTTACCATACAGTATTATACGTGTTTGATATCGTTTGAAATGTCTCAGTTCGACTGGTGCAAAGATCTCATCACAACAGAAGTAAACAAGAAGATAATAAAGGTTTTAAGAATTAGAGAAATGTGTCTTATTATGGTGGGTGTGGCTTCAACCTTTTGTCAATACAGCTTCTGTCTGAGCATATAAGGAGGTGTGACAAAAGGTTCAGGGCGCGATAGTAAAAAGTTTGGCCCGTAATGCTGAGCGCCTACTAGATTCAGCAGAAGTCAGGTAGGTATGCATCTTTAACTCTTTACTTCAGAGTATTTGATGTTATGTATGGATTATCTTTGAACTGATTATGTAATTGCCATTATATATTTACCTGACTGTTAATAAATTGTTACATTTTGATCTATTCTGATTTATTCTGGAATTATTAACCATCTCTAGTAGATTATGAATGGGTATAATTTCAACAAAGGGTTAAACAGAATAATTAAATGTGTGATTAGCTATTAAATATAAATGACCAAATAACCAATTGGCATTCTAACCTAAATTCAAGATTATGATAAAATGGAGTCAGATAAAACACATGTCTGAAGTGTACGTTGATTAAATCCATGAAGAAGTGGGTGATCAGTTGAATGTTTTTGGTTATCTCCACCCGGACTAAAGAGGTCCACCTTGGTCCCTCAGTGCTGAAATGAAATAAACCAGGTGGGAAAATGATTGTGTATATGTTGAAGAGAAATTATGTCTTAATCCTGTACATACAAATGTAATTGTTGCATTTTGAATGAGTCACCTGGCCCACTGTTGAGATTCTGGTACTGGACGGGTTGGAGTAACCACTGCTCTCGCGTTCACCCCACAGGCTTGTGCGCCTCCTCTTTCTTCTGTTGCTGGGCAACTGGAGCTAACGCACAGTGACCAAGAAGACCCGGTTAGCGTCTCAAATCTCTCTTTCCCATGTTCATGCGGTGGATGTAGCTCCAGATGCGATCTGCACACTTGCATAAATGGCAGTTTAGACATTTTTTTAATAACAAAAAAGGGCGCTGCTAGTTGGAATCGAATCCAGATATTGGCGCGAAAAAGAACACAACATTACCACTGGTGTGACGTACCTGAAGAGACGAATTAGCATAATTATTTTTATTAATATTAGAATAGAGTTCTAATGCATGACAAATAATCACATTTAAAATAATCATTAAAGAATTGTTAAACGCTAGAAAATAGTATTATTAAAAAAATAATAATATATTAATATCAATCTTGGTGGGCCTAAGCCCACCCAGGCCCACCCATAGCTACGCTAGTGGGGTGGAGGGAATCGATACAGCATAGTATTGCAATATTTTGTGTGGGGATATTGTATCGATACAAGGATGGCAAGTATCAATATTTTCAGGGATTGAATTTCAGCTTGTATTGTATAGGCTGAAGTTAAAATACTGACGTTATGTTTTGCAGGTCTTACTGAAAATAAAGACTAAACTTACCACTCAGAAGCGTCCATTTCCAATCTCAAAACAATTAGTTGTTCATCAAAATCTGCATCTTCATCAGAAACAGGATCAAACATATGAGGTTGGATGCATAATCTCTCCATTTTCATGACGGACAGTAGAGATGTGTTTCTGTCACTAAAGCAACTGAAATTAGCCGCGCAGTGCAGCCAATCAGAGCAGAACTCCACATTAATATTCACGACCCTTCCAAATAAGGCAAAAACAGACCATTTCATTCTAGGGACAATTTCTGGGGTTGTAAATGGACCTGTAAAACCGTATCTGGACAATGTTTGCCCTTAAATAAGTCACATATCCTTTATGTAGATATCAGAGAACAATTTAAAATATTGTTTCAACTCATTCTAGGGCACCTTTAATGCTTTTGCTGACTGTTGACGGCATACCAGTTAATACAGTTATAGATACAAGTGCTGAGGCTACAATCATGTCAGAAGAGACGTACAGCAAATTACCTGCTAAATCACCTTCTGGACTAAAAAATGTGTCTCCAAAATGCAGAAACGGGAAGGGAGATGTCACCAACAGGCGAAAGTGGAATTCAAAATTGGCACAAAAGTGTTGGAGTGGAGTTTGCATTGTGCCTATTTGTGATGCCTGTATGTTCTGGGTGGACATTCTTGACACTTGACCTACAGTCAAGATATTGACAGATTGAAATGAATCTGATATGAATGAAAAAGATAGATCCAAGACTGCTTTTGTAGTGATGTATGGACTGTATGAGTACACCAGAATGCCATTTGGATTGTGTAACGCACCCAGCACATTCCAGAGGGCCAATGAGCTGGTTCTACGAGGGTTGCAGTGGGACACTTTGCTGATATACCTGGATGACATAATCATCTTTTGTGAAGATGTGGAACAGTGTATTGAGCACCTTGCAAAGGTTTTTCAGAGGTAGCAGGAGTATGGACTGAAGCTGAAGCCCTCAAAATGCCAGCTGCTAAGAGATGAAGTCCTGTTTTTGGTCACGTTGTGAGCGGCGAAGGAATTAAGACCAATCCAGCCCTCATTAATGACGTTAAGGACTGGAAGACCCCAACCAGCATCCAGGAACTCCAGTCTTTCCTGTGTCTCTGCAACTATTACAGGGGGTTTGTTGCCAAGTTTTCTGAAATCACTACACCCTTGACAATGCTACTCAAGAAAAGGACTCCCTTCTCCTGAAGAAAAGCAGCAAAAGGCCTTTGAATACCTTAAAAGGAGTCTCACAACTGCACCCATCTTGGGTTTCCCAGTTAGGACAGTTAGTCCCATCGGGACAGTTTGTCCTGGACACCGATGCATCCATTGGAGCAGTCCTTTCTCAGTTAAAGTGGGGTGAAGAGAAAGTTATCTCATTTGCCAGCTGTCTCCTCACACCAGCTCACCAGAGGTACTGTGTCACACATAAGGAACTCCTAGCAGTTGTCAGATTCACAAGACAATTCCGCCACTATTTGCTGGGGTCTAACTTCATACTCAGGATGGATCACAGCAGGTGATGTGGCTATACAGGTTTAAGCGACCAGAAGGCCAACTGGCTAGGTGGCTTGAACAACTCAGCCAGTACAATTTTGTCATCAAGTATAGGCCAGGTACACACCATTCCAATGCTGACATTCTATCCCAAAAGACTCTGAATGAGGAAACTTGTGACTGTTATCAAGTAGGAAGAGAGCTAGATAGCTTGCCATGCAAGGGCTGTCCCTTCTGCCGGAAGCTCCACCATCAATGGGCAAGATTCGGGGAAGATGTTGATGATGTTATCCCCTTGGCAGTAAGGCGCACACACTCTCTTAACTGTCAGAATTAGGGTAGTTGCACTTACACTCCCAGTCATGTTAATGAAGTTGATGATGACAACTCAGGTCCTTCCTCAAACTGGCTGCAGCCCCTGGGCCTCGAACGTCTCAAGGAAGAACAGTTAGCTGACCCAGACCTTTCAGTTCTCCATAAATGGATGTCTGATGTTTCTTTGCCTGCTAAAGAAGAGGTCATGATGCAGAGCCCTGCGGTTCGCAAGTATTGACTGTGTTGGTCTCAAATGGAGATGGGAGATGGGATCTTTTATTACCGTTGGGATGATGTCACTGAAGGTATGATAACTCTGTGCTTACTTGTTACTGTTTCCCTAAAGAATGAGGTTCTCCAAGCCTGATTAAAGTATTTGACTTTATCTCACACTTCGGGGCTCCCCTTGAGATTCACACTGACCAAGGACGGAACTTTGAGAGTTCGCTGTTCACGGAAGTTTGTCGCCGGTTACAAGTAACCAAGACCCGGACCACACCATATCATCCAGCTTTGAACGGGCAAGTGGAAAGATTCAATAGAACCCTCTTGCTGATGATACAGTGTTACGTGGTCCAAAGTCAGCGGAATTGGGATGAACATCTTCCCTTACTCCCTGTGGCATACAGGACCACTTTGCATTCAATGACAGGCTTCACATCAAATCAGCTGATGCTGGGGCGAGAAGTTTTCCAGCCACATGACATCTGGCTAAGGACAGCTGAGGTTACCAGGGAAGCTACAGGTGCATCTGAGTTTGTCCAGGAACTGCAAGCTAACCTGCAGCAGGCTCATCAAATGGCACGCAATAATTTACACTCGGCTTAGACTCGGCAGAAGAAGGTCTATGACTTACGAGCCAGAGAGAAGTCCTATCAAGTATGTGATCTTGTTTTAGTCAGGGTCAGTAGAAGGAGAAAGGGCTACAGTCCAAAACTACAAGCCCCGTGGCAAGGGCCATTCATTGTCACAGCATGCCTTGGACCAGAGCTCAATCGAGTCAGGGACAGGCGGAGTGAGAAAGTACTGCATCATGATTGCTAACAACCCTATCTAAGTGACCACATACCAGCCTGGATGCAGCGTCTGTGGCACAAATACACCTGCACCAAGGAAGGCACGCTGGTTCCAATAACTGCTCAAGTACCTGTAGCCACAGAGTCAGAAGCGCAAAACCCTTCACTCTCTGACAACCCTGTGTCCGAAGAGCCTCCGACCCTTCTTGAAATGGACTCTAACTGTGATCTTAATCCCTGTGGAAAAGAGGGAACGAAGACAAAAAGAGGGCGACTTGGTCGAGCCCCAAGTCGTTATATGGACTGAAAAAAAAAATATGAAGACAACAAAATGTTAACTGTTCACCCTCAGTGGCGCAGAATGGACTCTGCAGAGCTAAAAATGAAGGAGAGGGGTGTTATAGTGTTAGTTAAGTAAATACATTGTTTGTTACAGTTATTTTACCTGTATATAAAATGTGTTCTGTATTAGCCAATCAGATGTGGCTACGTCATTACGTGGGGATTAGTTCACTGCTTGTTTACGTTTAGCATCAGTATACTCGCAGACTTCCGTGCAGATGGTTGAAAATAAACCCATCAGCGCTGGGAAAGAGCACCCCCCCCCCCCCCCCCCCATTATAAGTGTTACTTAATAAGTTAAGTAAAGTTCCTGAGACAGATCCTCTTTGTTGTGTGCTTCTCTTTACGCCTCCACGGACACTGATAGATCGAACACGAGAAAACACAACAATACAAACAAATTGTAAAATCTAATTGTAAGTTAGTGTGAAAAAAAGTCACACTCAGGGTGTTTGGGTGTCAGGTTATGGACAGAGACAGAGGATGAGGTGAACTCAAAATGATGTTTATTGACAGAGACACGAACACAGGCTGAACTTAGGAATATAGGCATATCAGATCAAGCACTTCAGAACAGTCACTTAGCTGTGGATAATGGATATTGTCGATTGCAGGAAATGGAGTACACAAGGAACGAGGGACTGAAGACGAGGAATCAGACATAGGATAGGAGTCCAGGTACGTATGACGAGACCAGACACTGTTGTGAAGGGAGTGAGTGTTTATATACAGGGAGTGCAGAATTATTAGGCACGTTGATTTTCTGATCATATTTTTATTCCAGGCACATTTGACCAATTCCAAACCACAGTAATCCTAATAACTACTATTGATTTAGTATTTAATAATGTATAAGTGATACATAATTGTTCATGAAGGCTGGAAATGAAAATCACCTTATATTCAGGTGTGCAGAATTATTAGGCATGTTTTCTTTTACAGATAAATTGAGCCAAAAAAGAGATTTAACTCAGACTGAAAAGTCAAAAAGTATTAAATGCCCATGAGAAGGATGCAATACTAATGCAATACTAGACATTGCAGTTAGGGCATGACCATTGGACAGTGAAATGCTCGTTGGGTCAGCAGGATCTGACAAAAACAGGTGGTGAAGAAAAGACACCTGTTAACTGCAAAAGAATTAAGAATTAAGGTGAAGAATTAAGGGTGAAACCATCAGGAACCCTTTAGTCTCCAGCGCCACCATTTTCCAAAGCTGCAACCTACCTGGAGTCTCCAGAAGTGCAAGGTGTCAGGATCTCAGAGACTTCAGTTAGGTAAAGAATCCTAAAAAATGACCCCCACTAGATAAGAATCACAAGCTGAAGTGTTGTAAAATACATGAAGAAGGTTTTTTATAGGCTTTATGGACAGATAGGTTGAGAGTGACTCTTGAAGGACCAGCACCACATCCTCTAGTACCACTGTTTGAAGAATTCATCTTCCAGAATCTGGCAGTACGTTTTGGGAGTTCATTTTAGTCCATCCTGAAGTCCGTTTTGCAGAGATGGACTAAAAATGAACTCCCAAAACGTACTGCCAGATTCTGGAAGATGAATTCTTCAAACAGTGGTACTAGAGGATGTGGTGCTGGTCCGAAAACAGGGGATGTCACTGGGCTCTGGACGGAGACAGGGGAAGTCACTGGGCCCTGGACGTTGACTGGAGATGTCGCTGGACGGTGACTGTGATAGGAGGAGACTCTGGACTGGCGGGTACTGCGGAGTGCAGTTTTCCTCCTCTGCGACCCACAGTGAATGCAGAACCACACAGTTGCAGTGCCAGATTGTTATAAAATTCCAGAGTCCAATTAGGATTGTGCAGTGGCATATAGGAACTGAGTGGCTTGGCAAGGCCTCCTCGAAAAAAATATCATCAGACATACCGTGTCCATCGTGGAGAGATGTGCCAGTTCAATAAAGTCTTGCACATAATCCTCGATAAAACGATCTCCTTGACTGAGATACAGGATTCTTGCTGCTGGATTCATTGTGGCGATTGTCTTCTGTAACGTTACTGCACTGAGACACCAAGGCTGAGAATCCAAACGCAGCTTTATTAAAGGATAATCCACAATCGTAGTCAAGAAACTGGCAAAAGTTCATACACATGCAAGCAGTCCAAACAGGAAATCAAGACAGGAGAGACAGGCAAAAGGGTAATCCAAGGAACAGGCAAGTAATCAAAAACAAAGAGACAAGAAACCAGGGAAAATGCTCAGAAATGCAGTATTACAACAAACAAGACTTCGCAAAGAATGACTGAGATAACCAGGCTTATAGGGTGAGATAAACGGGGTAATGAGACACAGGTGTAAACAATGAGTGGTGATGAGTCCGGGCAAAGGATTATGGGTAATGTAGTCTTTGATTGAATGATAGTCTGGGATGGAGTGCCCTCAGGTGGTAATCAGGGGCACTCTCACTGGTGAACCGTGACAGTATGGCTAAAGGATCTTGGTTTTGACGCGATTGACCTGGGTTCGAATCCGCCTTTCACAGAGCTCGCTCTTATCTCTTTTCTCACCACAAATCACATCGGAAAGGCATTTACTTTCAATAAAAATTAAGAAAATGTTCTAAATGTGGAAATAAATTGCCTAACGAAATGTTTAATAATAATAAAATATTTTTTTTGGTTAGGGTTAGGTGTAGGTAGGGCTTTTATTGTCCCATTAAGGCGGCATCCATTTAATAATTTTAAAGCTGCAGTCCATAACTTTGTGCACTCTAGCGGTTAATAAACAGAACTGCATGTGTCTTGCGGAAGAACATTGCAGCCGGAGCTACTTCTCTGTTTATGTCTATGGCAAGTCACACAGGGACTGTGCTCCTCCGCAGCGGTCTGAAATAGTCCCAATATAAACACTTATAAGTGTACCATAATGACGCAGGGTAAGACAAAAACACGGTTTGGAAAATGGATTCATGTTGTACATTCTCATTATATAATTTTTTGTAAATCTTGAACACAAAAATTTGTATGGACAGCAGCTTTAATAAATATAATAATTTACACTCTATGTTATTATTGCATCCTGTTAATGTACAACAATACTGAGGTGCAAATAGTATGTACCTGTCAAAATAAATTACTTACTATTTACACATATTGCAAAGAGCTGCTACTTTTATATGGTGTAAATAGGATATACAGTGAGGAAAATAAGTATTTGAACACCCTGCTATTTTGCAAGTTCTCCCACTTAGAAATCATGGAGAAATCATTAAATCAATTATTTTCCTCACTGTATCACTATTTTCACTTTAGTATGCTAATTCACTTAGTAAATAGTATCTGGGTCAATGACATGACATGAATTTTTTGTGTTCGAATTCATAATTTTCCTAAAAAAAAATAAAAATAAAAAAAAACATATCAAAATGATCTACAATATTTCCTTTATAAGATACTCTTTTAATTTTTTGGAAATTCAATTGACTTTTTGAGTTGTGGTGTTTCAAAGACCTAAAATGTGAGGTGGCGCGACCAGCAAATTTACATTTAAAAGTATCAATTCCCACTGCAATTGCAAAATGAAGTAAGAAATATAAATTTAAACCATTATATAATGTATACAAATAATAATAATAATTAAAATAAAATAAAAAACTCCTTATGGAAAATTTGTGTTCTGAACACATAGAAATTTGTTTATATGAATTGGACTAAAAAAGCAATACATAGAAAAGGGAAAGGAAATTTACCATGTGATATGCATTTTACAATTATTCATATGTATATTGTATATGTATATTATTTTAAATGAATATATGGTCGCACCACCTGATATTTTCTGGGTGGTAAAATCAGAAATTTTGTTTAATAATGAATTAATGCTGTCTTAAAAGCTGTAAAACCAATATGAATAAACAATATACCATTTTTGGACATAAAAATGCATTTTAAAACTCTTTTGCTAAAAGTTATGATTTGTTTATCTTAAAAAAATATTTTTCTTATTTGTCATTGACCCATAGCTATTAGCACTTAGTGTAAATATCATCTATCGCTAAGAAGATATATTATTTTCACTTAGTGTAAATAGAATGTAGTTGCTATTTACACTTAGTGCAAATAGCTGCTGCCAAAAAAAATCTCATTGTTTTTGCCTATACGTCATTTCATGTAATTTTATTTTTTTAAACAACTGAGTCCCGGTGTCTACTTACGAGGAAATAGCATAACATATGAACTAAACATCATTTTTCAACAACAAAAAAAATCCATTTGTTTCTTATGCTCTAACACTGTAATGACAATTGATGACTAAATTCAAAATACGTTGTTTTCCTGGGTTTTAGGATGAACATTTCTTCAGTAATACTGTTCCATATCGTATCAGTGTTTATAAACCGATCAATGACCGAACAATCATTTTATCAAAATACCAGTTGCTAATTTAGGCACTTGACCTACATCCAAGCCAGCGTGATGCAGGCTAAAAACGTGAGACCCACATGATGCCTTTCCGAACTGCGTTCAGGCCGTTTGATGCGATGTTCATTCGGGCAAGCCCTCGGTGGCTCCAAGCCTATCAGTAGCGCGTATGTGGAGAGGATAGAAAGCTCTGGAGGGAAACAAACAGCAGTCACGGTGCGCTCCTCCTCCTCTGCATGTGCTTCCCCCGTGCCTCTCCTCCCCCTCTCATCACATTTGCATAAAATGTGTGTCAGTAGGGCAGCGCTCACATGCAGCGCGCGCATGCACCAGGCATTCCAATGTCAAGCGAGTCCACGCGCAGTCACTGTGAACAACAGAGAGGAGGAGGCAGAAGAACAGCAGTTACTACAGCAGCGTGACTGGGAAGGACAGAGGGCGTCACAGTCCTTGGCACACAATTCCACAAACAATTTAAAGGGCATAGAAAGGAGGGGGGAAACTAGTTGGGGGAAAGCTCGGTCACATTTCTAAGACACCTGAAAACGTGTTTGGTGTGTGATGCTTGTGCGCGTCTCAAACTAGATGCACATCTCTTCCTTTGATGCCAGGTCACTAGCTCTGCTTGTTCTTGAAGGAAAGCGTTCCTGTAATGAACACGATACAGTCTTCCAGGACAGCTCTCACAAAGTGAGGACCCTGCGCACCTGAAGGACATCCGACTTCTTCTTTTTCGAGACCTCTCCAAACAGAATTCTTAAAGTTCTCACCTGTGTGGACGGAATTTGAGACACGCTGAATATTTTACCTGAATTTCCTTCATCAGCATCAGGAGCAGACACCATGGACGGCAGTCCAGGTGAGTTAAAGCAATATTATATTGAATATTAGCTAATGCAGGTTTTTTTTTTTACATTAATGTAGATTTTAATGTGATTTGGGACAAAATTGAGATGACTTGGAAGTGTCCCACTCAACCTGAGTTCACCATATATATTTTAGTGGAGTTATCTTAGCCAATGTTGAACTGTAAGTGACATTTGGTAATTTAGTGCACTTAACACACGCTCACGTTTAGGACTGTAGCTTATTTATTTAACATCTTTTTCATTTTACAATGACATTATGGTGTTAGTTGTAGCATCTTCGCGCTGCAGTTTTTATGTGAAATACATTCTCTATCGCGTGCCTGCGTGATGTTTTGTCAAATGTTTCCGGTCTCGAGTTGCGCGTAAACAAACTCACGTGCAGCTGCTCGCGCGCTCTCCCAATAGACTGTGTATACATCATGACACATCATCCTCATACATCAACCGTGTGTTGTTTCACAGAGTGCCCTCCTTCCAACAAAGGACTTGTTGTTGAAAAAAACCCCAAAGCTATCTGGGCTATCCGGGGAGATTCTAGGTGTTTTGTTTGTAATATAGCATACGTGGGTAAAACCCCAAACTTGACTACTGTCAAGGTGTTTCCCTTTCGACCAGGTAACGTGTTCATTCTGTGAATCATTAACCAAGTCACGCTCGTGCGCCGGTCACGATAGTCATTATCTATACGCGCTCCTCCTTTACATTCACTCAAACACGTGCTGGATGTCAATAACCGGCCGTGCACATGTGAGAGGAAAACGATCATTTATCAAGAAAGGAAACCCAGCACTTCAGGCAGTAAACCAGAGTTTTGTTTACTGGCATCACATGGCCTTTCTTATAGGGCTAATCTGAAGTCATGTATTATAAAGTCATATAAAAAACAATCTTGGATATTTATTAGTAAGACAGAATTGAACATATCCAGCGTGGTGTGATGGTCTTTCTTATAGGGCTAATCTGAAGTCATGTATTATAAAGTCATTTAAAAATCTTGGATATTTATTAGTAAGACAGAATTTAACATATCCTGCGTGGTGTGATTCTAAAACACTGATTAAAATGGCTACTGCTAAAATAAGGACACTTAACATGGGAACTTTAACAGTATAGTGGCAAAACTGTCCCATTTCTTGTATATTATTATTACAAAAAACAATTTTGCAGTCTAGCAGTTATTAGCATGCTAGGTGTTAATGTCAACATCTCTCGAAACACATAACCGTATTATCAATGTCCTATCCAGTAAGCTTTTTCCCCTGCAATTTCTTTGAAAGCCCTCGGTTTGCCAGCTGCACGTTTTGCATGTCATCGTAGTGGTATTTAGTCAGACAGACTTTCACTTTCACTGTCACGAGGATCAACTCTGAACTCCACGTGCCACGCGTGATTTCCCAGGCACACATGCCCCCTCCTTGCTTGTGTTTTTGTTCCGGCAGCCCGTATCTCATCCGGCCTCTGAAGGGAGGGAGGCTGGTCACTGGGTCAAAGTCAAACAGGCACACATTCGAGCTCAGTTCTTTCTTCTCTGCCTGCGTGATCTCTATTCAACGCATATGCTTATTATAACAAGCACACCCTTATGTGACAGCAGATGCGTTGTGCTTTTAAGGCCTATGTAGACACCGACAAAAAGATAAAAGGAGAAAGCTCAAATATGCAACTCGCATGCACATTTGAACACACGCACTTTGCCCCAGTACAACATCTGGTAGGGTTCCTTAATTCAGATTATGCACATTGATTATACCTGATGTCAAAAATGAAAAGGAAAAAACCTGAATGAATCATTTTTAGCACACTTGAGTTTTCATTTACATGTGCATTTTCTCCAAGAAGATATACTGTGGTAATATTGACCTACTTTTCAGCAGTACATGTCTGAGGGCATCCAGCTCTCTAAACAAACCTTCAAACAAGAAAGGCAAGAAATCAAAGCCTCCTAACTGTGCCGCTGAATGTAAAGCTCACCTACAAAATCAGCGAAAATATCATTTACATAGGCCTGGTTTCACAGACAGGGCTTAGATTAAGCCAGGATTAGGCCTTCGGGCAATTAGGGCATTTAAGTAGCTTTTATAAACGTGAGAAAAACATTACCGGTGTGCATCTTGAGACAAAACAATGGCACTGAAATTGCTCAAACTTGCATTTTAGTCTAGGACTTGAGCATTGTCTGTGAAAACGGGGGTTTATGTCCATTTGGCTGGTTTAAAATATAGTTCAGTCCTTCTGAAAACCGTTCAACACTGCCTTTAGAACATTAACATAATGCACAGATAAGAAATGTTCAACTACACATTGATACACCTGTACACTGTAACCCATGGAATTCACTGATGTCACATTGTATTTAATGCACATGGATGGACAAAGTGAACTTTCAAATAATATCCCAACAGAGAGGAAGTATAGGATTCACTTTTATTTGTATCACATTACAGGTGATACAAAATTATATATCACATTGTCAATTGTTACTATTATACACCACAATATGCAATATAATACAGCATAGCTACTATACAATAGAATAATATGATGTACCTTATAGCCTAATGTTATTAAAACCTATTAAAGTCACGAAGCGATCTACCTAACATATAAAACTCCTGTCTTGTCAGTGTTCAGAACGTCATGATTATTTCTGTTGAATAGGATGTTTGTTTTCCCGAACAGCAGGTTTCAAAAATTCAGACCATAACTGAAAATCAGTAACCCATTCATTTCTTCATTCTTTCTTGCGAGACACATTCGACGACAGGAAAGTGTTTGATGTGGCATATGTTCCGTGGTCGTGGAAACCGAGTTAAACTCGGATGAAATATTGGGAAGGGTTCTCGTAGCCTAATCTCTATATTCCATGCAGTTTGTGAGGCGGCACGTTTTATAAACAAGTGAGAAGAGGTGAAATGAGTTGCGTTTGAAACTAAACAAAACAAGCTCGTATGTCGAGCAAACGTGACCGTGCACGTTCATGCATGGACTCTAGTTGCCGGTGACTCAAGTATTACAAACACGGGCGTATAAATATGGCCTTGGTTACTGTTTTTAAGCCCTCTTCAAACGTGAGCAGCAGGCTGGCAGAGTGTGTGGCTTTTTTTCTCACTGCGGCTGTTTTAGACACGGGACTGCGGAAAGAGGCTTGTATTTTCGGGGCGTTCACTGTGTCAGGAGAGCATGTGAGTCGGCGGTCAGGTGGCTGGCAGCTCTGGAGCGCGCTCCCGGGCGCGGCGTCAGAGGAGCGCGCAGCGCGTGAGGTGGGGGTGTGAGAGTTGTTAGTTCCGTGTTTCTGATTCGAAAACAAATAGTTCTTTTGAGTCGGTTCTTTTTAATGATTCGGACACGGGAAGGTTAGTAGCAGCAGTTCGTAAGAGAACTTTGCAATACACGATGGAGACATCGCGAATTTTTACGCAGGAAAAACACGCGTAAGGAAAACACTTTTTAAGGTGGCAACATTAAACTACAAGATGCAAATTGCATAAAAAACAAAAAAACAATTAAACGTAAAACGCAATCATACTATCAGATTGAGTAACTAACACTGAAATTGTGAAAACCAGCATGCAATACTGGGAACGCTGTGGAAAGACGAACGGATCGAATAACTGAAGTGAACCGACTCGCTGAAATAAATCCGATTCCCTAACGATACACGTGAGTCAGTCTGGCTCATCCTGGCACATTTCTCACATGTCTGAGCCTTCTCATGGCGCGGTTTGAAACATGTGATTCAGGATGAAGGATGAGCTAGCCAGACTGAAAATAGTGGAGGGTTCAAACATGTGAGACATCTCCCAAGTTTTCAGAGAAATCAGTGGCATGGCAGCTTTTTGAACATTCTAATGCTCTGGACAAAAAAAAAAAAAAAAAAATCTGAATAAGACCAAATCCACACCCCCTCTGAAACCATTCATAGCAGACATTTAACTGATTCAATGTGGATGTAACTAAAATATTGCTCGTTCATCGTTTAAAAGAGCGTCAGGTTATGATGAAACTGGCTACTTTTAGCCACATTGCATTAAAGCCTCAGCTAGATGACAAATTTGCTGAATTCTGCTGAATGAATTTAAGCATGCAAAATGTTAATCTGACATACATTCTTATGGGATGAAATTAGTCACAATGTTTAATAAACAGCTGTGTAGAGTGCAGGGCATATGTAGAAAGCTAAAAATGAAAGGCTTTTCATTCTGCTGATTTAGATATTTAACATCAGGATAGTGTGATATGCTAATTTATATGTTAATGCATGTTGTTAGTGCATATGGTCTTGGCAGACTGTTATTGATGCTGCTGCAGAGCAAGTACAGAGAATTGCTATTGCAAATACAGCCACAGACACGCTGCTGTGAGCACGTAGCCATGATATACCACACATGAAATTACCCGTAGCAGATCTAGGCAGGTGGAGCTGGGGAAGTTCGAGGGCTGTTGACACTAAACCAGACTATTCGTACCATATATTTGTCCAATCAACTTGTAGAGCCATGTAGTGAACAATGTGATGGTTGGCATATTGCATTAAGGACCTATCAACCTGCACCATCTAGAGTTTCATGACTGAACTAGATGCATAATAACAAGTCCAACTTACCCCTCATGAAATATTCCCCCTCTCTTTCTCTCTTAGGTGAAGGAGTTATCCACTATGCAGGCTCAACAGGAAGTGCCAGCCCCAGTCCAGGAAGCCCATCCAGTGGGTACCAGACCCAGTCTCCATCCTCTCAACCCTCGTCCCCAGAGGAGGTCTCCTTCACTGAGCTTGGTGCCCTTAAAAAATATTCCGCTGGAAGCCATGGCAATTCTGCAGGGGGCAAACTGGTTTTCCAATTTCCAGAAGTAAGCAGTGCTACCTCTGTCAACTCTGTTACCCCGACCGTAACGTCATCAGGGCAAAGCTCCTACTCTCATCCAATGGTTGGCAGGCGACCCATTGGGTTCACGGGTACCTTCACCAGTGAGTATTATTGGAGTGATTTTTGATATTATTGTCATAGATTCTGTGTCCACTGACCACTGTTAACTTGTTTCATTTCTTTGTTACTAGAAACCGGAGGTATGGTGTTGCTTTGCAAAGTATGTGGGGATATTGCATCAGGATTTCACTATGGTGTCCATGCATGTGAGGGATGCAAGGTAAGGACACGCTGACTGCTCACTCATAAAATACTCTCAAAATGCATAACTGATGTGACCTCTGTCACTATTCAGTTCATGTGCCTGATGCTTTACTCATACACATTCAATCTGATCTTGTTTTACCCTCAGGGTTTCTTCCGCCGCAGTATCCAGCAGAACATCAATTATAAGATGTGTGTGAAGAATGAAAACTGTCTGATCATGAGGATGAACCGCAATCGCTGTCAGCACTGTCGCTTTAAGAAGTGCCTCTCTGTCGGCATGTCCAGAGATGGTAAGAGCTTTAAACATACAGTTATAAACATTCTTATTCTAGGTTTGACTCTATTATTTGCAGTGTTTGCTGAGGGAAACATCAGTATTAATACACATACTTAGTGTTAGGAATGTTGTTGGTTGAGTAAACAACCACCTAGCAATGTCCAAGCAACCTCCCAGTAGACCCTAGTTATTGCACTTTTCTAAGCAATTTCACACTTATCTGGAGACCAGAATATAGACTGGTGGGTCTTAGTCCAGTATGAACCCATCTAACAACCACACACAACATCCTAGCAAATTTGTCCATTGGCAATTGCATAGCAATTCTAAATATCACCTTGCTAATCCAGTGATTTCAATTAGAATCTGTGTGATCTGGAGTTTCGAGAAAAGGCAAAACGTTTCCCATGTAGATTTTGCACCGGGTTCAAGTTTGTTTTACGCAAAATGTGATTCGTTTACCAACAGAAAGCTGGAAGCTATTGACAATGGCCAATTGACCCTTTTGCTCCAAAAGTGGCCGCATCTTTACAGCACATTTAAAACCTGCTTTCAATTCTCCTTTCTATTTCTTCAACCCAGCAACCACCATCTGTTCTGTAATGTTTGCACCCATGGCTGACAGCTTCCTTTCACCGCTGATTTATTAGTGCGGGCACGCCGAAATCCCACAAGTCATCGCTCACTGTAAAAACTGCAGCAAATCAGGTTAATTTGGGGAATTGGGGACACAAATGGCCCGAACTCCTAGTACACTGCAGTTGAATGCGTTTCCAGGTCTTCGTTTGCTGTATCGCAGGATTAATTAAGATCTAAACTAGCTGGGATTTAATACAGTGCTTTGTCGATGTAAACCAGAAGCTAAGAGCATTTATTTCAATCGAATGTGATGCATAAATGTACAAAAATATCTTTTCGATTTGTCCTCTAGCACACTTTGCCCATACAGGACACTGTTGTCTCTGGGGAGCTTTATAAACTGGGCTGATAATAAATCACATTTTCTGGGGCTAGTGTACATATTTAGGTGACCTAAAAAGCAGAAAAGTAAAGTGATACAGTATGCACCATCATATTTCAACGTCACATGACGTACTTGACCTTGTTTTCCTCCCTTGTTGCCACTCGCACTGTAATTACACTGGATTTCCATTATATATTCAGAAACTTTCAAATTCAAAGAACCTTTATGGATTTAACTTGCCAGGGTATTGTAATGCTGCAATTCTCGTAAATGCACAAAACATAACTAATACTGTATTTTGCTTGCTAAACCTTGACTTCTCCTTTAACACTGGCCAACGCCTTCACGTGAGGGTGTTATATGACACCTTTAGACACACGAAAACCTTTGTTATATTACAGACCTAAAGATCTGGTTTTGCATTAGTGCTTGTGTTGGCAGTTTCAACCTAGCCTTGCTTGCTGACGGCACCACATTGCTCAACACTAGGTGCTCCTTATCGTTCCAGTTTATCATCATATCATGTTCTTCTGCCCTACAACGTTGCACCACTTAACTATTCTAACGCCTTCTCCTCTCTGCCCTTTTCACCCATAACCTGCTAACCCTTCAACCCATGACTGTATCTATTTCACCTGCTGTCATTTACTCCATCACTCATTCCCTCAATGACATCACCCCTGCTTCGGGTGACTCACTGACCCACTTCCCAATGGGATAGAGACACAGAGAGAGAGAGAGAGACTGAAGGATGGGGGAGGTGTATCATACAGTTGTATGATCTATGAATAATTGGGAGGTGGATGAGAAAGAGGAGGGGGAAGTAGAACAGAAAGAAGCTTTGCGGACCAGTCATAATCTGATATGAAAGATTAGAGTGATGTAATCTTGTTTCATGCCTATTAGAAAATGGATTGCACCTTTCTTCTATGGTGCAAAATAAGGATAAATCAATAAGGCAATCAAAAATTTGCTATTGTGAATAAAGCTCTTCCAGTGCACTTTAGGCCAAACAATCCTCTTTATCCACGACTATATTCACAATACAGCACAGCCTCTCGTACCGCATTATTGTACAGTTGTAAAACAATGTAAACCTTTGCATTGTACAACTTTGTGTGATTCGATTATACATAGTGACATTTATTCCCCCGTTTCTCCTAGCTGTGCGATTTGGACGCATTCCGAAGCGCGAGAAACAACGCCTACTGGACGAAATGCAGAGTTACATGAACAGCCTTAATGAATCGGCATCCATGGACATCAACTGTACTACACCCACCGAGAACCCTACCAGCCCTGAAGATGGCCAATCAGAAGAGGCCATTGGTGCTATCTCGCAAGCTTATCGCAACATCTTTGTGAACGGAGAGAAGTTGTTAGTGAAGATTGACGAGGACAACAACATCAATAACAACAGTCCTTCTTCATTCCGTCATAATCCAATACAAGAGTCCGGATACACCCAGTCTCATCCTCAGCCAAGCGTCTCACCTCAAGAACATCCTGTCCATTCCACAACAAGCTGCCTCACCCAATCCAGATGCCCGTTCGCCAACCACGAGAACAAACCAACAATCCAGGTTATGGACAACAATCACTATAACTTCCCACAATCATCAAGTCCCAACCAGGGAACTACACCTTCTCAAAGCTATCCATCCAAGCACAACAGTTATTCCACTCAGACGTCTTGTCCTTGGAGACTGAGTCCTGGTGCTAAAGTTCTGGTAGGTTTTTATGATTTGTTGCACACTGCAAAACAACATCTTAAGTTTACAATTTTTGGAAATTAATGAGAATTTTTTCTCTTTCTGTATTTCTCTAGGCATGTCCTCTCAATGCATGCCCCGTCTCCCCAGCCAGTCACTCCAGTCAACAGGTCTGGGAGAGTTTCTCCCAGTGCTTTACTCCAGCTGTTAAAGAAGTGGTTGAATTTGCCAAGAGCATTCCAGGGTTTCAGGCACTGAGTCAACATGATCAGGTCATGCTGCTGAAGGCAGGAACCTTTCAGGTGAGAAACGCCAATGTCTGTCCCCAGATAAGTTCCAATAAGACTGTCTTGGCCTGGTCGTAACTGCTTTCCTTCATGAGCCCAATCACAGATTCTAGTAGTGGGAAATCTGACTTGCCTGCTGAACAATCCAGCATGAATGCCATTTTGGTCCAAGCTAGTTTAGTGCTGGTCTAGCTGGTGGACCATCATCCGCTTCCCATGATTGGGGACCAGCAACCAGCATCCCATGTTGGTCCCAGCATGCAAAACATAATTTATACTGGTGACCAGCAATGCTGGATTTTTCAGCAGGGTCATTTCGGCAAATCAGTTACTTCAAACAAACAATTTCAAAGAATCAGTTTAACAAACTAAATTTCCTTTATTTCACGACCCACCTGCGTCATCATGTGGTCCCTTGACAATCTGTCATACATCCCCTAAAATAAATTTGTCTATTTAGGAACATATTGCTCTTTATTAGATTTTGATTGCGTTTTATTAACAAGGATGAACTAAGAGTTCAGTTTCTTTTAGCTTGTAGAACACCGTTATTTAGAACCAAAATATTGTTGACTCAAGATCACGACCCAAGAATTGATTTGGTTCATACTGGTTTTGTGAACTGGTTTAATTGATTCATTAAAAAGATTTGACTCAACTGAACAATTCGATCATGAATCTCAATCTGACATCCCTAACAGTTTCAATCACATGGTGTTACGAACAACTATTTACAGACTGTGCAAGGCTCTATACTAATATATTTACAGATTTGTTTTCAACACTCAGTAACTAATGTCTGAAAGCTTAATGCGTGCAGGACTTGTATCACAATGAATAAATTCTTCGAGAGTTATTGTGATGCACTTTACACAGTCCAAACTTGAACAGTTTATTTAATATAATTTTTCTTCATTGCAGGTTCTAATGGTGAGGTTCTGCTCGCTGTTTGACGCCAAGGAACGGACTGTAACATTCCTAAATGGCCAAACCTACCCGTTGAACACCCTGCGAGTACTTGGCATGGGCGGCCTTCTCGACGCCATGTTTGAGTTCAGTGAGAAGCTAGGGAACATGGGTCTGGAGGCCGATGAGATGGGCCTCTTCATGGCTGTTGTGCTGGTTTCTGCAGGTACCTTGGATTCCTAATAATTATCACACGCAAGCAGTGCTTGAAGTGTGTCAATACTAGTGAGATAGTCATTATAGATAGACATTTTTTAATATAACTCTGATTGTGTTTGTCTTAAAGAAAGTCATATACACCTAGGTTGACTTGAGGGGGAGTAAATTAAGGGATAATTTTCATTTTCGGGTGAACTACCACTTTAAGTTTGTACACAAAACCAATATTCCAGTTTCTCATGATTATTTTGCTGTGTATCAGATCGCTCCGGTATATCAGATGTGGGCGCCGTCGAGCAGCTCCAGGAGGATTTGATCAGCGCTCTTCGCGCTCTCATCACTCGCCGGAGGCCAGAGGACAGCTCGCTCTTCCCCAAACTCCTGCTGCGTCTGCCTGACCTCCGTACCCTCAACAACCAGCACTCCGAGAAACTCCTCGCCTTCCACATCGACCCCTAAGAACAGAAAGAGACAATCGCCAGACCTACTCAGGTCTACACGGTGATAACAAGGGGTCAAAACAGAGATTCAGGGTGCTCTTCTTGTACAAATAAGCCATGCATAATTCAGGATGAACATCTGACTTACACAGACACCTCAGACTTGCTTCACCACGTCAAACTTTTCCAATGCAACGTAAGAATTATTTTAAAGAAAGGAGCAGATGCTGGACATTTGGACTTTTTTCAAGAGAGTTTTCAAGAAATTCAAGAAGAGGGAATGGATTTTTCTTTCCACAACGGACAATTGACGAGATTATGAGGGGATGGCTTTTATAACCAGAATTAATCTGGACTCACAGTGTCAGTATGAAGTTTTGGGACATTATAAATATTTTTCTCACTCCAGATGCTATGCATTTGCATTCATCATATTGTTCAACACATTGTACAACCTTTCAGATGCTAGCTCATAATTCAATGGCACAATTCAATAACTTCCTCTAACACATTCTTATATCTCTTTGTGGACCTTTATAAATATCGTTTATTGCTCATGTCAGGCACAGGCAGTCAAAACTTTGTGTAAAAAAACATGTATTATAATTGAAATATATGATAGTTTCTCATAACTGTATAAGACTGTAGTATGTACTGTATTCTCGTGTGGAAATATCATGAAAATACCAGGTTGTTTCATGAAGAAAGGACTGCTCATCTTCTATTTAAACCGCTAAGCCAATGTAATTTACAACAGCACTGCATGGATATGGTTTATTTTGTATTCGAGAGGATGGGTTTTCAGCAAAGTGGACTGACATTTCTACTCAAAGTCGTTTGTTTCACGTGCATTTAAATGTATATTTGGTAAATGTATTATGTTTATCTTTTACTAGAGATGGCAAGATAATGTGATATTAAAAGATTACCTTTCAATTTTTGCAAAGCTGAGTATTTTGTATGCATGCACATATATATATATATATATATATATAGCCTATATATAGTATACTGAGCACTGCACATGGAATGCTGATGGTGCACAATGGTATCCTAGCAACAGGCAATGGAACCAGCATGAGCTGATGTATGTGATTCTATGCCAGGATTTTCACCTTCATTTAAATAATGGCCCCAGGGTTCCAAATGGAATCTGTTTCATTTCATACATTACACACACAGCACAGAATAATCGGTCTAGAATATTTAATGTTGGCTGTAAATGAAAGGTTACACAAATACGATACGGTGGTCGAGAGAGCTCAACGCGCTGCAACTGAAGAAAACACATGCAAATAGAAAGAAACACCAGAAAATTAAGAAAACCTCTTCGTCAGTTTTACACAACACAACCAAATGCAAAGACGCACTGCAAACGTTCACAACACAGCCAAATATAGAATCGCGCTGCAAATACTCACAACACAACCAAATACAGAAACGCACTGCAAACGTTCACAACACAACCAAATACAGGAACACACAGAAAACGTTCACAACACAACCAAATACAGGAACACGCAGCAAACGTTCACAACACAGCCAAATACAGAATCGCGCTGCAAACGTTCACAACACAGCCAAATACAGAATCGCGCTGCAAATACTCACAACACAACCAAATACAGAAATGCGCTGCAAATACTCACAACGCAATCAAATACAGAAACACTCTGCAAATACTCACAACACAACCAAATACAGAAACGTGCTGCAAAAGTTCACAACTCAACCAAATACAGAAACACGCTGCAAATACTCACAATACAAACCAAATACAGAAATGAGCTGCAAACGTTCACAACACAACCAAATACAGAAACGCGCATCAAACGTTCACAACAACACCAAATGCAGAAACGTGCTGCAAATACTCACAACACAACCAAATACAGAAACACGCTGGAAATACTCACAACACAACCAAATACAGAAACACGCTGGAAATACTCACAACACAATCAAATGCAGAATAACGCTGCACATTCTCACAATGCAATCAAATACAGAAACACACTGCAAATACTCACAGCACAACCAAATACAGAAACACGCTGCAAAAGTTCACAACACAACCAAATACAGAAACACGCTGCAAAAGTTCACAACAACCAAATACAGAAACACGCTGCAAAAGTTCACAACAACCAAATACAGAAACACACAGCAAAAGTTCACAGCACAACCAAATACAGAAACGCGCTGCAAATACTCACAATACAAACAAATACAGAAACGCGCTACAAAAGTTCACAACAAAACCAAATACAGAAACACACTGCAAAAGTTCACAACACAACCAAATACAGAAATGCGCTGCAAATACTCACAACACAACCAAATACAGAAACGCGCTATAAAAGTTCACAACACAACCAAATACAGAAACGCGCTACAAAAGTTCACAACTCAACTAAATACAGAATAGTGCTGCAAAAGTTCACAACACAACCAAATACAGAAACACACTGCAAAAGTTCACAACACAACCAAATACAGAAACACGATGCATTCTTCTTTGGAAAACTTTTATTTCACAACATTCCAAAACATAATATTGTACTTTTTACTGCACTACATTTCATATTGAATATCATTTAATACTTCCTTAAAAATGTAGTACTTTCCTACTTTTACTCAAGTAAAAGTAATTCAAAGTTTTACTTGAGTACAAATAATAAAGTATTACATTTTTAATCTAATTAAGTACTAAAAGTAAAAAAAAGCCTCTAATTTATTAAATGAAGTGCAATAAAAAGTATGATATTATGCTTTGGAATGTAGTGAAGTAAACAGCGCATTTCTGTATTTGGTTGAGTTGTGAACTTTTGCAGCGCGTTTCTGTATTTGGTTGAGTTGTGAACTTTTGCAGCGTGTTTCTGCATTTGGTTGTGTTGTGAACTTTTGCAGCGCGTTTCTGTATTTGGTTGAGTTTTGAACTTTTGCAGCGCGTTTCTGTAATTGGTTGTTTTGTGAACTTTTGCAGCGTGTTTCTGTATTTGGTTGTGTTGTGAACTTTTGCAGCATGTTTCTGTATTTGGTTGAGTTGTGAACTTTTGCAGTGCGTTTCTGTATTTGGTTGTGTTGTGAACTTTTGCACTGCGTTTCTGTATTTGGTTGTGTTGTGAACGTTTGCAGCGTGTTTCTGTATTTGGTTGTGTTGTGAACTTTTGCACTGCGTTTCTGTATTTGGTTGTGTTGTGAACGTTTGCAGCGTATTTCTGTATTTGGTTGTGTTGTGAACTTTTGCAGCCTGTTTCTGTATTTGGTTGAGTTGTGAACCTTTGCAGCGCGTTTCTGCATTTGGTTGCATTTGGACTTATCACAGGAATACCAGTACGGACGAAGGACTCCAACTAATCACAGGTATACCAAGGTACACTGGGAAGCATATTCCACGTGGAAACATGCACCAAGGGCCTGCCTGTAGGCAGGACTTAGAGACACACATATGGCCCGTAGAGGGACTGCATACAGAAGAACTCAGGGGAAACCAGCCAAAGGTGGAAAACTTTACCCCCAGGGGTGGCAAGCTTGCCAAGGGAAGACAAATGCTCAGAGAGACTTACAGTGGAAACACACATGTGGGGGTCGCCCAGCGGGGGAACAATGCACATGGGGCACCTAGCCGGACACGAGGGCTGACCTCAGGGCTTCAGGGGAAGCTCACCTGAGGAGAATATCTTTTGCACTGCGTTTCTGTATTTGGTTGTGTTGTGAACGTTTGCAGCGTGTTTCTGTATTTGGTTGTGTTGTGAACTTTTGCACTGCGTTTCTGTATTTGGTTGTGTTGTGAACGTTTGCAGCGTATTTCTGTATTTGGTTGTGTTGTGAACTTTTGCAGCCTGTTTCTGTATTTGGTTGAGTTGTGAACCTTTGCAGCGCGTTTCTGCATTTGGTTGCATTTGGACTTATCACAGGAATACCAGTACGGACGAAGGACTCCAACTAATCACAGGTATACCAAGGTACACTAGGAAGCATATTCCACGTGGAAACATGCACCAAGGGCCTGCCTGTAGGCAGGACTTAGAGACACACATATGGCCCGTAGAGGGGCTGCATACAGAAGAACTCAGGGGAAACCAGCCAAAGGTGGAAAACTTTACCCCCAGGGGTGGCAAGCTTGCCAAGGGAAGACAAATGCTCAGAGAGACTTACAGTGGAAACACACATGTGGGGGTCGCCCAGCGGGGGAACAATGCACATGGGGCACCTAGCCGGACACGAGGGCTGACCTCAGGGCTTCAGGGGAAGCTCACCTGAGGAGAATATCGCACGTATCCAGTCGGTGGAGTGGAATGGCGAGCAAGCGAAGACACCTGAGCCTGTCCAGCTACCAGCCACTGCTTGAGGCGAGTACATGAGAGGACACTGGCTCCACTCGGAGGTTATAGAACCTGGCAAATGTGCTGGGTGTCGCCCAGCCTGCAGCTCTGGAGATGTCTGTTAGCGAGGCGCCATGCCCTAGAGCCCAGGAGGAGGCCACACTTCTAGTGGAGTGTGCCCTCACCCCTAGGGGGCATGGACGTCCCTGCATCTGGTAAGCCAAAACAATAGCGTTCACTATCCAGTGAGACAACCTTAGTTTGGAGAGAGCTCTTCTCTTCAGCGTCCCATCATAACAGACAAAGAGCTGGTCTAAGGTCCTGAAACACTGCATCCTGTCCACGTTAGCACGTAGGGCGCATACTGGACAGAGCAGTGACAAGGCTGGGTCTGCCTCCTCCATAGGCAGCGCTTGCAGGTTCACCACCTGGTCCCTGAATGGAGTGGTGGGAACCTTGGGCACATATACAGGCCGGGGTCTCAGGATGACGTGAGAGTCGGTCGGCCGGCCCGAATTCCAGGCATGCTTCGTCAACCAAAAATGCCTGCAGATCCCCTACCCTCTTAACGGAGGCCAGTGCGCTCAGAAGCACTGTCTTCATTGATAGGAACTTAAGATCAACTGATCGCAGGGGCTCGAAGGGGGCTCTCTGCAGGGCAAATAAAACCACTGAGAGATCCCAAGAGGGTACGAGGGGAGAGCAAGGTGGATTTAGTCTCCTCGCCCCCCTCAGGAACCTGGTGATCAGATCGTGCTGACTTACCGTTTTTGTCTCTACAAGGTTGTGGTAGGCTGAGATAGCGGCCACATAGACTTTCAGGGTGGAAGGAGACAGCCTTCGTTCCAACCCCTCTTGTAGAAACAAGAGCACAGACCCGATCGGGCAAGTCCGGGGGTCTTCTCGGTGAGAAGAACACCATGTGACGAAGAGGTTCCACTTCAACTCATAGGCGTGTCGGGTAGACAAGGCCCTAGCGGAAGCGATGGTAGCCACCACCTGAGGTCATAGGGTACTCAAACCTGCCACATCCCATACAGGAGCCACACGTGGAGGTTCTAAAGATCGGGACACGGCCACGGGTGCCAAAGGGTGCCCCGTCCCTGAGAAAGGAGATCCTTCCTCAGAGGAATCGACCAGGGAGGGGCTGTTGCAAGGAGCATGAGGAGCAGGTTCAGCCGGGCCAATACGAGGCGACCAAAAGGACCTGCTCCTTGTCCTCCCTGATCTTACACAGTGTCTGTGCAAGAAGGCTCACTGGGGGAAACGCATACTTTCGTAGGCCCTGTGGCCAGATGTGCACCAGTGTGTCCGTCCAAGGGTTTCCTCGGTCAGGGAGTAAAACAGGCGGCAATGGGAAGAGTTGTGGGAGGCAAACAGGTCTACCTGCACGTTGCCAAACTGTTCCCAAATCAGCTGGACTGTCTGGGGATGGAGTCTCCATTCCCCTTGAAGTGGGTGAAGCCAAGAGAGCTCGTCGGCTGCAGAGTTCAGATCTCCCGTGACGTGAATGGCACGACGCAACCTCAGATGCTTCTAACCCTATATGAGGAGGTAGCGGGCGAGTTGCGACATCTGGCGAGAGCGTAGACCGTCTTGATGGTTGATGTACGCTACTGTGGCTGTGTTGTCTGAGCGGACTAGAACGTGTTGACCCTTGAGCAACGCTCAGAAGTGGTGCAGGGCGAACCATACCGCTAGCAACTTGAGGCAATAGACATGCAGGAGGCGCTGGGGTCCTGTCCAGGAGCCCGCGGCAGCATGTCCATTGCACATGGCACCCCAGCCCGTGGCAGAGGCATCTGTTGACACAACAATATGCCTGGAAACTCGTTCTAAGGAAACACCGGCCCGTAGAAACCTGAGGTTCGACCACGGGGTGAGAGTCTGTAGGCAGGCCCGAGTCGCTGGGACCCGGAGCGTGCCTGTCTGCCATGCCCACCTCAGGACTCGATCGCGAAGCAAGTGCTGAAGCGGTCTCATATGAAGCAGTCTGAATGGTGTGACCATGGCTGTGGAGTCAGCATCGACAGTGCAAGCGCTCGCACTGCGCGTAGATAGCTATCGAGCCGAGAAAAGAGATCCTCTACCCAGGGGAGAGTTTGCTCTTTTCCCAGGTGACCTGAAGGCCCAAACGGATGAGGTGCTGAAGCACTAGGACCCTGTGTTCGCAAGCCTGGTCTTGAGAGTGAGCAAATGAACCAGTAATCGAGATAGCTCGGGATGTGAACCCCATGCGCCTACATGCATGGGCTGCCTCGACGGCCTCAGTGAAGCCGCGAAGTGACAGGTCGAATTCCGCGCCCTGACAGAGGAGACCGTGGGGGGGTGGGGGTCTCATCTGATGTGGGGCTGGCGCCAGAGCGTAACGAGAGTGGCGAGGCCCTTGGGCTGCGCACACTGCCATCCGTGGTCTCTGGGGGCTCAGAGATGGGGACATGAGTTATTTCCTGACGCCCGGGGCCAGCAGCGGAAAGGATTTCCCCCATCCCTCCACCGGGGGAAGGAGAGGCCCTGCTACCATCCCCTGGAAAAACTGGATAGTTCGGGATGCGAACCCCGTGCGCCTATGTGGCGCAGGGGCTGCCTCGACGGCCTCAGTGAAGCCGCGAAGTGACAGGGCAACCTGGATGGGAGAGCCACGTACTGGAGTGCCCGCTGCCCAAAGGCAGACCGTGGGGATGGTCTGGGTCGGGGAAAGCAGAGAACTGAGAGTACGGGTCCTTCAGGTCAACGCTGCAGACCAGTCGGAGACGAATGCATCAGAGACGTGTTGGCTGCGAACATCTTGGAGGAATCCTGAGAAGGGTTCGATTCAAGATGTGCAGGTCCAGGACTGGCCTTGACCCATCGCTTCTGCTAGGTACAACAAAGTCAGGGCTGCAAAGCCGGACCTCATCTCGGCTGGAGGGATGACCTCGCCCGCAACCTCGCCAGTAGGGTGACGACTTCCACACACATGATAGGGGCATTGCCACCCACCGTGATGAGCAGACTCCCCGAACCCATCTCTGAGTTGTCCGCGTCAAGAGAGTTACCGTGCCTGGTGTTTGGCAGGCTGCGGGGCTGGAGCGGACTGGGTGTCATCCTGAGACCACCTCCATGGCGCAGCCCAGGTGAAGGCTGCTGCTGGGGCCGGGCGGGAGGGGGGAGGGCACCATCAGCGGCGAGCAGGCTGAGACGACTGAGCCGGCGGCTGGTTGGCAGCAGCTGGCCGCCGGGGCAGTATGTGTTTAATGGCCTCAGTCTTCTTCTCGGCGGCCGAGAACTGTTGGCCGCAGACCTCAACCACGCCACCGAAGAGGCCAGCCTGGGATATGGTAGAGTTGAGGAGGCGGGCCCGCTCAGCCTTTCCCCCATCGACCAGGTAAGGCCAGGTGTCTCTCCCGGACCACAGCTGTGGACATCGCCCGACCCAGGGAGCATGTTGTCTCCTTTATCGCCCGGAGGGCGGGGTCAGAAGTGGCACACAGCTCAATAAAGAGCCCTGGGTCGGCTCTACCCTCGTGCATGTGCAAAGGGGCAGCAGCCTGCCACATAGCTCTGCAGGACTTTGCCACCGAAGTACACAAGCCCACAGGCTTTGGGAGGGTGCTTAGGATAGCCACGCCACTTCGAAGCACTCTGTGGACACCGTAGTGTGCAACAGAGCGTTCAACAGTGGGGGGGACCACAGTGTACCCTTGGCCGCGGCCCCATCGAGGGCAGAGAAGGCAGAGGAGGCCACCAAACGGTCATGGGAAGACACGGGGACTTCCAGGGCCGCGTGAGCTCCTCATGCACCTCGGGAACAAAGAGACATTGGGGGTGGGGCCCGACAGCTGTCAGGTGCCACCCCCAAAAACCAATCGC
Source organism: Gobio gobio (assembly GCF_949357685.1). Classification (NCBI taxonomy): domain Eukaryota; kingdom Metazoa; phylum Chordata; class Actinopteri; order Cypriniformes; family Gobionidae; genus Gobio; species Gobio gobio. The sequence continues at coordinate 13,207,831 of NC_137112.1, read as the reverse complement.
CCAACCGCGAGTGCTCGTGACAGGGCGGAAGTTCCACACCAGCCCGAGGCTCGTGGCTGCCCGAGATAACATGGCTGTCAACTCTAGGTCGGACCCGAGCAGTGCTGGCGGAGCACAGCCGAATCGTCATCCCAAAGGACTCTAGCCCATCTTGAGATGCCACAATCGACATCTCGCTGCTATATGGAGTGTGAACGAAATGAACGGGGCGTCAACAGACGGTCCCGCTGCTTCAGTCCAACCACTCGCGGGTAGCGGTGTGCGAGAGGGGGGTATGGCCCAAGGAAGTCAGGGTTCTTTATACCACCGCACAGCCCTTAGGTCACCCTGGCCACCAGCCAAAGTACCATCTCTCTCATTCCCACAGTGGGAAAATGGCACATCCACAAACACTGCCCGAAAGTGCTGAAGCCCAAACACGTCAAGCAGTGATTGTGCCCATCAGACGGCAACGGAGATCGATCGCACCCGGAAGTGCACGGGCATACCATCTTTAAAAAGACGTGCCACACACAAGCTCTTTTTTGTGAGAGGAAAGCTCTGCAGAGTGTCGAAGCGCCCAGGGAAAACACACACAGCTGTTGCAGATCACTGCGCAGATCAGCAGGCAGGCAATGTGAGATCGCTGGAACGAGCCGTCACACCAACACTCTGGAGAACCGCTCGTCTCGAAGAACTGAAGAGAGAACTTCCGAATTCAGTCTTGCAGGAGTTTAGAGATGCTCTTGGCTCCAAAGCAGAAACATAATGCGACATTGCCAGCGTACTTCCTTATATACCCACAAGGTGGGGCAGAGTTACGCTATGCAAATTCGGCATGCCCATGGCATTTCATTGCCATTGGGCGCTTTGTTACATCTCGAAGATGATAGGCTTCTAAGCGAAACCCCCAATCATCAGTCACTGACGTTACTCGGAGTGTCTGAACGAAAGCGAACTGTGCAGCACATGTGTTGTAAAACTGGCATGCCATGTTAAAATATTAACATTATTATTTGCTCCCTCCTTCCTCTTCCCATCTTTCGGGTGCCACATGATCCTTAGGAAAGAAAAGCAGAAAATATATAAAAAGATATAAATATATAAGTACATTAAATATGTAAAATATAGCCTATATCAAACATGTATGAATATATATGAATGAATAGATTAGTCCAGATTCGAACAACCATACACAAATAAGTAAATATTGTACATCCAACCAGTAATGTTTGATATGGCATTATATACAGTAAGTGCGCCATCTTGAGGTTACTGTGCCATACTACATTTAAATGAAGAGCCATTCCCCCGGGTAACATTTCTGTCCCCAGGACATTGTATGTATAAATATGCATGAAGATTAACTCCAAAATACATTTTATTATAAAGCAAAGTGTCCTGAACATTAATCTAACTGCACATTTAAAATATATAATTTAAAACATTAATAAGAAAGAACTACTAAGAAAGAACATAAAAAATACTAGCATTTGTTACATGAAATTACTTAAGTTGTAGACATTTCGAATTAGCCAGTCCACCACGAAGGGACTTAAACTTTTTGTCTTTGTCTTATTTTTCTTTTGTAAAAGATGGAAAACCGATACTATGCAGGTGCCAGAAACACACACCCATGGCATCCTGTAAGGGAAGGAGCGAGACATACCTACCTAAATGTACAGTAATTATTATTTTTTTAATTAACTGAAATAATGTTAAATCACCAACCTATTGAAATACTAATATTTGTCATATATACTGACAACCATCAATCACAGTGGCAATGAGAGTCACGTAATGAATCAAAGCTTTTAGGAGGACGACATTAATATGTAGAAGATGCAGTGTCCTTCACACAAACACTAAACTGCATCAACATGAAATTAAAAAAAAAAACTTTATATAACATTAAATGTAACATACAACCCTAATGTACATTACTGATTAGAAAAAAACTAAGAAACATAATTATATGTTATATGTAGAGAACGCAGATATTATCCAGCCCAAACCCAGTGTTTTTTTTAGAGTGTGTGTTCAAAAAAATGTACATGGGCCGTTGAGGACTGTTTTTGCTAGTGACAATTTATTGCTATTGTTGCAAACTATAAAATATTATTATTTTATAGTATTATTACCATTATTATTATCATCATTACACATATTTGCAGCTTACAATCTTTCTTTTAAAGGAAAACAGGACAAAAATCATAGCTCCGGCATATCCCACCCCAACTTCCTGTTTCAACCGAAAATGTGTGAACAGAGGGAGGGAAAAAAGGAAAAAACCTGCGCTAGTCGAACCATGTTACGGGGACTCTTGTACGTTATTACAAGAAAAGTTATGACTATTGGACAGAAACCAGGCCATAACAAAGGGAAGAGCGCCCTCTACTGAGAAAACTAGAATGTTAGCTTAGATGACATGACTTTCAAACATATAATTAAACCCTGCAAAACTGACTGAGTGAGATCTTTCTCTTGACGGGGGTATCCAAACACAGTCCTGCAGAGTTTAGCTCCAGCTATCCTTGAAGTTTCTAATATGCTTAGTAAGAGCTGCTTCAGGTGTGTTTAATAGGGTTTGGAGCTGAACATTGCAGGACAGTGGCTCACCAGGAGCAGGATTGGACACCCCTGCTCTAGCACATATAAATAAACACTCATCGAGCTATAGTTTGGTCCACTGACAACCAGGCTTCCAGAAATAAACCCTTAAACCTTTAACAATCTTAACGCGATTTCAGTCATTACAAAAGCAGCTTTAAAAAAGCCATGAAGTCACCGTTTCAAAAGATGACAACCTGAGACATTTTTGTTGATACACAACAACATTGTTGATGTGCTTATCATTCACATATGATCACATATTTCCTAATTGCTTTTAAGCTGTATATCAACAATATGAATCACAAAACATTTAATGAAACAACTAAATCTAATTATTGTTAGATTACATTGAATTTATGATGGTAAATTACATGTCGCACTTTGCCTTTATTTTAAGGTGACAACTTGCCCCATATACGGCATAGGCCTATCCCTCATGAAAACATAATGTATAATGTACAATCATGCTACATTACTATATGCATCATATTTAATATAAGATTGCGCCAAGCCTTTTGTGTTCCTTGAGAACATTTGTGAACAATGAAGTTACCTGTGAATTAATGACAATGCATAATTAGAGGCATTTTTTATGCATCAAACCCCATGCCATTTTATCTATTATTATGCAATTTATTTATTTTTATCTCTTTACTTTATTAGCAAATATTTCCATTTTGGTTGAAAGAAATTAGTATTTATATATTTTTTATTTAAAGCGACAGTTCACCCAAAAATGAAAATTCTGTCATAATTTACTCGCCCTCATGTTGTTCCAAACCTGTATGAGTTTCTTTCTTCGGCTGAACACAAAAGAAGATATATGAAGAATGTCGGTAACCATAACCAAACAGTTGATGGACTCCATTGACTGCCATAGTGCTTTTATTCCAAATTATGAATGTTTGCTTAACCATATTCTTCAAAATATCTTCTTTTGGGTCCAGCAGAACAAATAAATTAATTTCTATCTCTTTAATATTGTTAGGGTATTTTATTTTTAAACACTTCAAATTGTTATCCAAAGTTATATGTCAATCCTATTACAATCAACTCTTTTTTAAATGAAATATGTATTTAATAAAGGTATTTTTTATAATGTATAAATAGAATACATTTATGGAATAACCCATATAACACACCAATAATAATGCTAGAGCTCTGTTAGTGTCGGTACACAACAAAAAATGATTTTATTCCTCAGTGAAAACTAAGAAAGTTTATGCTTAAAGGGTTAGTTCACCCAAAAATGTAAATTCTGTCATTACATACCCTCATGTTGTTCGACACCGTAAAGATATTTTTGTTGAAATCCGATGGCTCAGAAAGGCCTCCATTGGCAGCAATGAAATTTACACTCTCAAGACCCATAAAAGGTACTAAAGACGTCGTTACAAAGTCCATCTCACTACAGTGGTTCTACAATAATTTTATGAAGCGACGAGAAGAGTTTTTGTGCAAAAAAAAAATCAAAATAACGACTTTATTCAACAAGTTTCTGCCTTCCGTCTGGGCCTTTGACGTGAACTCACGAAGCACCACGACGCATGCGTGAGAATATAATGTAGAGCCAGCATTCTGACACATGACCCGGAAGCGAGGAGCTTTGTTTACAAGCAGAGGAAGACGCACCGTATCTAAGCTGTTGAATTCTACATTGATCGTGCTTTAGGGCTTGGTGTAGTGGTCAAAATGGGGCTAAAGTGTGCATTTCCTGGATGCCCGAACAGTCGGCCTTACGTGATATTCTCGCGCATGCGTCATGGTGCTTCATGATTTTTTTTTTTGCGCACAAAAACTATTCTCGTCGCTTCATAAAATTATTGTACAACCACTGTAGTGAGATGGACTTTGTAACAACGTTTTATGGGTCTTGAGAGTGTAAAGTGCATTGTGCCAATGGAGGCCTTTCTGAGCCATCGGATTTCAACTAAAATATTTTCATTTGTGTTCCAAAGATGAACAAAGGTAATTAAAGACAGACTTTTCATTTTTGGGTGAACTAACCCTTTAAAATAAGAGCAAATATCTGTCAACGGAGTCAGAAAAACAATACTTTTTTTGCAATGTATTGGTGTGGTTGTTTTTTATTTGATTGTACCTTATATGAAACTCTAGCAGGACTTTTGGTATACTGTACTTACTCCGATCAGGCATAACATTATGATATAATAATAATATCATGAAGTGAATAACACTGATTATCTCTTCATCACGGCACCTGTTAGTGGGTGGGATATATTAGGCAGCAAGTGAACATTTTGTCCTTAAAGTTGATGTGTTAGAAGCAGGAAAAATGGACAAGCGTAAGGATTTGACAAGGGACAAATTGTGATGGCTAGACGACTGGGTCAGAGCATCTCTAAAACTGCAGCTCTTGTGGGGTGTTCCCGGTCTGCAGTGGTCAGTATCTATCAAAATATATTTTGATGGTTTTTTTTACATCACATGGATGGCCGTGTGCGTGTTTTTCGCTTATCTTGGGAACACATGGCACCATTGCTTTGGGCAATGTTCTGCTGGGAAACCTTGTGTCCTGCCATCCATGTAGATGTTACTTTGACACGTACCACCTACCTAAGCATTGTTGCAGACCATGTACACCCTTTCATGGAAACGGTATTCCCTGGTGGCTGTGGCCTCTTTCAGCAGGATAATGCGCTCTGTCACAAAGCAAAAATGCTTCAGGAACAGTTTGAGGAGCACAACGAGTTTGAGGTGTTGACTTGGCCTCCAAATCCATGGATGCCCCACCTCGCAACTTACAGGACATAAAGGATCTGCTGCCCAAACATCTTGGTGCCAAACACCACAGCACACCTTCAGGGGTCTAGTGGAGTCCATGCCTCGATGGGTCAGAGCTGTTTTGGCTGCAAAAGCACAATATTAGGAAGGTGGTCATAATGTTATGTCTGATCGGTGTAAATGTATATGTGTTCATAACAAACCCCACACAACATTTTCCTCTCAAATACAGGTAATATAATTAAGACATCTTCACATGTACTTATGAAGCATCATCTTTCTCCTTTCGGGTTTGCCCTACATACATAACATAAATATAGCACAACTGTTGGGTCATAGATTAAGAGAAAGCCAAGGTGGTATTTTCCCGCTTGTTCCCATCATGCCATCCTGAGACATTGCTAGAATGAACTAAAGCCCTGTTGGAGGGAGGGGCTGATGGGATTAGCCTGAATAGACACTATAAGTCTTCACCGCAGAGACACAAATGAAGCACAGACTGACTGACGTAACGCTGCCACGCTTTCTTCCACTGTGATCGACATTTCTCCTGAGAACCACAGCGTATCATCTGCTCGCAACACTGCGCTGGAAAAAAAAAACATCACAGAAAATGACACAGAAAAAGGTAAGGTATGATTTTATCAAATACTCTAGAATGAAATAGAAATCTAAAAATGTTGGGTTGTTTCAACCCATGTTTGGGTCAAATATGAACAAACCCAACAGTTGTGTTTAAAAAAGTGTTTAAACCAATGGTTGGGTTTGTCCATATTTGACCCAAACAACCCAGCACTTTTTAGAGAGAATAGAATAGAAAAGTGATCAGAATCAGAAAAGTGGAATATAATAGAATAAAACAGATCAGAACAATAGAATGGAACTGAATACAAATGCTGGGTTGTTTTAACCCATGTTTGGGTCAAATATGGACAAACCCAACTGTGGGGTTAAAAATTTAATTTAAAAAAATAAACCAATACATTTCTATGTCTATATTTGACCCAAACAACCCAACAATTTTTAGATTAATAGAATAAAACAATAATAATATTAAAACCGAATAGTATAAAATAAAATAGAACATAACAATAGAATAGATTGGAACAATAGTATAGAATAGAACCAAACAGATTGTTATAATAGAATAGAACAGAACAATAGAAAATAAAATAAATCAGGAGTCAGTAAACCCTGTAAACTGAAAGTGTGTAATTCTGCGAGATAATTAATATATCAAATAATGGCTTCACGTGTAATTGACTGACTGGCTTAAAACTGATTAAATGTGTGTACTAGCTCAGCACACTGTATGCTTTACTGGCATATTTCCATAAGGAGATTATTCTTCTGACTATTTATAGATCAAGCTTCTGTCTTTACAGAGACATAAAAACATGAACAGGTTTATTCTACTAAAGCATATTAGAAATTAAACTGACTATATTGCATCTTGCATTCATACACAATCTGATCTTTTTCATAAGACATATGTCCTTTTATTTCATGGTTTAATTTGCAAATGTCTGTTCATCTCTAAACTGGATTGGATCTTATCTATGAGTTTATAAATAATATTCTAATCAAAGATTACAGTTTGCTCAGAGTATTTTTCAGCCATTCTCAAAGTGAGTTAAATGATTATGATCAATGATTATTATTTGGCAGCATGTTATGAGCCTCTATATCACATGCCATAAATCTTTGTTTTGACAGGTTGCCCCAACAGTCCAAACTGTGGAAGGAAACATACCGCCAAGCTACGATGAGGCCAACGCAGGTACTTTTACAGGCCTTCTGCCTTCTGACAAATATTCATTTTCTGCTCTTGTTTATTTCTTTAATTCTTTTGCAGGATGCCCTGGTTACTACTATGGTGAAGGAACTTTTTCCTGGGATGACACATTTATTAGACGAATCTTCATACGGAAGGTAGCAATTTAAATATTTAACTAAAATATGTATAGAGGACTGTCAAATCAAAATGCCTGTAATAAACATGTCTCTTGTCATTTCTTGCAGGTTTATTCCATTCTGATGCTCCAGCTCTTCTCAACCGTCGCAGTCATCGCCCTCTTCACATTCCAGTGAGTCTCTGATTCAGGATATATTACTGATCTATGATAGGGACGTTACTGCATCAGTTACACTACCGTTCAAAAGTTTGGGGACAGAAGATTTAGTATTACTGTCAGAATATTAATACTATTATTCAGCAAAGACGCATTAAACTGATCAAAAATGATATTAAAGACATTCATAATGTTACAAAAGATTTTATTTGTTTCCACAAAAACATGAAGCAGCACAACTGTTGACAACACTGAGAACCCTTACAAAAAATACGATTTAAGTAAAGTGCAACTGTTAGTGATATTATAACAAAGTGGAAGCTACACGAGGTGGTGGGCCACATAAAATCACAGAGTGGGGTCAGCGCATGCTGAGGTGCACAGTGTGCAGAAGTCACCAACTTTCTGCAGAGTTAAGAGTTAAGATACAGACCTCCAAACTTCGTGTGGCACTGACTGCATACTTGCCAAGTACTTGCCTGACTGCATTGTGCCAAGTGTAAAGTTTTGTGGAGGGGGGATTTTGGTGTGGGGTTGTTTTTCGGGGGTTGGGGTTGGGCTTGGCCCCTTAGTTCCAGTGAAAGGAACTCTTAATGCTTCAGCATACCAAGACATTTTGGACAATTTCATGCTCCCAACTTTGTGGGAAAAGTTTGGGGATGACCCCCTCCAGTTCCAACATGAATGCACACCAGTGCACAAAGCAAGGTCCATAAAGACATGGATGAGCCAGTTTGGTGTGGAGGAACTTGCACAAAGTCCTGACTTCAACCCGATAGAACACCTTTGGGATGAATTGACCTATCGGTAAGCCCCTCCCCTCATACGCAGATGAGCCTATAGCAGTTGAGTATCAGTTGCGCTGGGACCGGAACTCGGACATCTTTAGGTCTCAGCGCCATAGAGATGCATTGGAAAATCCGAAGCTCTCATCGGTTTGATGGTGTTTATGCTCCAAAAATGCTAAAACGTCGTGCCTGAGGTACTGTAACACTGATTCCAGGGATCCTGAGAGGATTTTCTGTTTGTCATACTCTCGTTAAGTTGCGATTAAAGTCCCTGCTAACATACAAACCTACCAACTGATCTCACATCATGTAACACTGTAGGTCAAAAACATGAAGGTCTACAATTCAGTGGCTCTCCAAATTAAACTGGTTATATGTAAATTAATTTCATTTTAGATATGTTTAAGCTCTACATTATCTGTCCTACTAAGGAGGACTCCTATTTTGATGGGTATTATAGTCTCTGGGTAACGAAAGGAAGAGCTTGCACGCAGTTTATCGGAGTTGTTTTGCAGATACAAAGTTTACCACTTATTAACTGCACCCTCGAAAAGGCATACGGTCTGTATATGTTTGTTTACTGTTAGTTGTTTGAGTGCTTTTGTGTAATTTGCTGTGTATGTTAATGGCAATGCAAAGGAGAGAGAGAGTTTGTGAATGAGACGTTAATGCGCACTTTATGCTTTGTTTGTTCAGCTCTTACGATGATTTTTTGGAGTGAATAAATGGAATAAACTTGCATTTATTGATAAACCATCAGTTAAGTTTGGCCATCATTCGGACGGGATATACGCTACAATCTGTGTCCAAAAACATCTTGGGGTAAGGTTTTCACACTGACAGCTGTACATTGTAAGATATAGCAACTCCGGTTGTTTGTCCGAGTTAGCAACAGTAACTAAGGGGGGCGGGGCTTACCGATAGGTCAATTAGAGCGGAGACTGCGAGCCAGGCCTTCTCGTCCAACATCAGTGCCTCACAAATGCGCTTCTAGAAGAATGGTCAAAAATTCCCATAAACACACTAAAGCTTGTGGAAAGCCTTCCCAGAAGAGTTGAGGGTGGGCCAACTCCATAATAAACCCTATGGATTAAGAATGGGATGTCATTAAAGTTCATGTGCATGTAAAGGCAGGTGTCCCAAAAGTGGCAGTATTGTGTAAGTAGTTTACCATTTATTTCTTGCACTTAGTATACTACTATGTTCCTATTTAGATATTGATTTTGTATGCTTGAAATATACTTTTAACTGTACTCGGGGAACAGTCAGGGAAATCTTTTTCATTCGTAATCTAGAATTTAAGTATAGGCCAAAGTCTTTTCTGTCAATTTAAATCAAGTATACTTAAGTTTAATTTTAGGTATATTTCAGAGGAAAGTAGAATATACTTTCTTATTTTTTTTAATAAACTTATTTTTTTGTAAGGGAATAAGAAGAGCAGCAAATTATCATATTAGAATGATTTCTGAAGGATCATTTCAAGGATCCAGGATCAAAGACTGGAGTGATGATGCTGAAAATTTTAGCTTTGATCACAGGATATTTTAAATTGCAATAATATTTCACAATATTAAGCAAACAAGACTTATTGGAAAAACTATTTAAAAAATCTTACTGACCCCAAACCTTTGAACAGTGTAAGTTATATCAGTTATGTGTAAGCGTATTATAATTCGTATTGATTCCTAAATGCTTTCCTCTGCTTTACTCAGCGCTCCAGTGAGGATGTACATTCAAACGCATCCTATTCTATACTCCATGTCCAAGTACGTAATATATCAGGAATTAAAATGTTCCCATTTATTTAAGTGATGTTTAACTTAAGCTATTTTTGTGTTTTGCAGTCTTCTGTTTCTTTTCACATATATCTCATTGGCTTGCTGTGGTGATTTGAGGTCAGTTAATGAAACTTGATCAGTGGTAGCTGTGCTTTTACACTCATTGCTAAATCAGAAATATATACATATATGATAATATATATTGCAATGTATTTTTTTTCATCTCTGTATTACAGGAGGCAGTTTCCATGGAATCTTATTCTACTTACAGTCTTTGTGAGTATCAGCTTAAAAATAAAAAATGTCACCCACTTTGACTTAAAAAATTTTTTTTAAAACATGCTAAAATAAAACAATCCTTTACCCCAAGTACACTCTTCAAAATAAAGCTGCTTTATTGCCATTGATGGTTCCATGCAGAACATTTAACACCCATGGAACCTTTCAAATGCACAAATGTTTCTTTAGATTATTCAAATGTGCTTCACACTAAGAAAAAAAAAAGAGGTTATTTGAGGAACTGATCGCTGAAGGTTCTTTGAAGAGTCTTCTATGGCAGGGGTTTTCAAACTGGGGTCCTCCAGAAGGTTCTAGGGGGTCCCCAGAAAATTTCAGAGAATAAAAAGACAAAGCAAAAATGGATAAAGTCTACTCTAACTATTTCATTTCTAAATGTTTCTCTCCTTTCATGCCGTATACATACTTTCTAGAATTGTATATGTTTGCTTTGTATCTTTAGTGAGTTTTTCCTCACTATAGTCCCCTTTATCTTGCTCACTACTGGGGTGGGGTTGTAAGGCAGTATTCCTAACGCAGTACATATGCTGCTTACATTAATTGTGAAAGTTGCTTATACAAATAATTTTTAATTGAAAATTTTCTTCTTCAGGTTTATACATCCAACATTAAGTATCGCCAATTTAAGTTGGGAAACATTAGTTGTATTTATAATGTCACACTTACTATTAATCTAACAGTTTAAATGTTTTTTCTTACATAAAAACAGATGGATTTTTAGGAAGGGGATCCCTCATAAAGGTTATATTTGTGGGTCCTTGCTTGGCATCATAAAGTTTGAAAACCCCTGTTCTATGTCACTACTATGAAAACTTCCTTTTGTATCCTTTATTTTTAATAGTGTAAAGTACAGGTTTACCTTTTGTGTTAGAAACCAATATCTACAGTAGCCCAGAAATCATAGTAGGCTATGCATTTCATTGCATTACTAAAAAAACATTTTGCATTACACTGCATTAGGGTTAGTTCACCCAAAAACGAAAATAATGTAATTTATTACTCACCCTCATGCCATTCAACACACTCAAGACCTCCGTTCATCTTCGGAACACAAATGAAGATATTTTTGTTGAAATCCGATGGTTCAGTGAGGCCTGCATAGCCAGTAATGACATTTCCTCTCTCAAGATCCATTAATGTACTAAAAACATATTTAAATCAGTTAATGTGAGTACAGAGGTTAAATTTTTATATTATAAAGCAACGAGAATATTTTGGTGTGGTAAAAAAACGAAATAACTACTTACATATATAGTGATGGCCGATTTCAAAACACTGCTTCATGAAGCCTCAGAGCGTTATGAATCAGTGTATCGAATCAGCGGTTCGGAGCGCCAGTCACGTGATTTCAGCAGTATGGCGGTTTTACACATATGCTGCGTCCCAATTCGCCTACTTATACTACGTCCTAAAAGTATGTACTCTTTTTGTGAAGAAAAAGTACATACTTTTGAGTGTGTAACAGAAAAGTATGCAAGCTTTGGGACATACTACTTCGTCATCTTTAACGGACTCTGTCGCTTAGTTACGTGAGTCCCGTCACCGTTTAAACTGCCCTGTCAATCATCGTCACAGTTCAAATCCTCCACATTCAATTTAATTTCCTACCGTATCGGAGAGAAATATAGTAGCACGTTGGTCTGCCATTCGTGGGTCTTTAATGCAGAGACTCCTCTCATGTGTTGGCAAAGTTAATGGCCAAATGTATCATTACAAAAGTTCACAATGCTGCTGCAGGTGAAATATAATGTGGCTAACATTGAATAAATATATTTTCGTCAGGTTAAATACTGATAATTGCTCACTCAAGCCCCTTTATCTAATCCTCTCTACTAAACCGTCAGACTCGCGTAACCGTCATGTTTGTAGTTTTTTAACACTTTTTATCCGCCTTTGTAGTTCTCGCAATGGGTTGTGGGCAATATCAGCCATTAGAGTGCGCATCGATCTGCACTTCGAATTCTGACCGGAAATAGTAGACCATCCGGGAATCTTTGGAATACTCTTTTCAACATACTACGATTTGGGACATACAAATTTTTTTTTTCAAATACTATTTAGTACGGATATATGCGAATTGGGACGCAGGTAGATATCCATAATAAAGGATGTCTTATGGCGGAGTCTCTAACGTCATCACCGGCGGCCATCTTGTCACAGGCAGGGCTCTGTTGTACCTGATGTAAGGCGAGTGATCTGAACACAAATACTCTTATCTCACTGAAATCTTGACACAAATGGTTTGGTTTCGTACAAATGTTATTAACGTGGCTATACTTATGGATGCTTGAACAAATTATGAATAATTTTTCATAAGTATGCAGTGTCATAACTACATCTCTGACATTTATAACAAACCAAACAGTTTGAAAATTGGTAGAAAATTGAGCAAGTTATGGTTATTTAAAAAGTGCAAGCACCATGAAAACAATGTTATGAGAGAGCGAACTGCCTGTGACAAGATGGCCGCCAGGTGCAGATGTCGACCTCCATTGGCCAGCAGCCGCCAGCAGCGCGCACAAGACATCTAGCCTTCATAGAGTGCCGAAGTTATGACGTCACTTTGTAGGCCAACCCGGAAGTTAGCGGCGCATGGGCAGAGGTGGACAAAGTACACAACTCTATTACTTGAGTAAAAGTAAAAGTACTACTGGTCAAATATTACTCCGTTACAAGTGAAAGTTCTAAAAACAGATTTTTACTTAAGTAAAAGTACAGAAGTATTTGTTTTTAAAAGTACTTAAGTATCAAAAGTACATTTCCTTTTGTATGTCAATGCATTATTTTATTAGTTGCATTGTTGTATAAATGCACTCTGCCATCATGGTGGTTTAAGCCAGTCAGTGATGCTTCATCCGACATGCTAGCATACCTTAAACTAATTTCAATACTTGTATAAAAGTAACAACGCTCTTTACAAAGCTGCTGTCACTTTAAGGCAGAATGCATGGACCCTATACTCTGATACTGCATCCGATATTCTCCCAACTGTTTACTCTTCTCTTTCTCCCAGACATTTACATTTTTTTTACATTTTATGAGACATGTGTCAAGTATATGCCAACTAAACTAATCTTTAATCTTTTGAGAAAACTGAAACACACTTTTAGTATGGCCATGGTGCACACACTGTGCCAAGGAACCGTCTTTTTCCATTTTGCTATAAACTGATCAGTGTTCAAAAAATTGTTAGGAAACTTCACATGACCCTACATAAATAAATAAAAACCTTTTTAAAGAAGAAAAAAATCATCCACTTACTTTCAAAGCCGCTACAGAAACGACTTTCGACTTCGAGGACTTTGATAGAAATGTAGTGGAGTAAAAAGTATGATACTTGTCTTTCAAATGTAGTGAAGTTAAAGTAAAAGTATCCCTAAAAAATAATACTCCAGTAAAGTACAGATACTCAAAAAGTGTACTTAAGTACAGTACTCAAGTAAATGTACTTAGTTACTGTCCACCTCTGCGCATGGGTTCCCTCGATCGAAAAGCCATGCATTTTCCCCATAGACTTTTGGAAAATCGCAAAAAATAAGATCTGTGTTCAACAAAGAGTTATGACCCTTACACGTTTTGTCTATCAAGATAATCTTTACAAGTTAATCCAAAATGTATAAATTTTGAAGCCTAAATAAAGCCGTCAGATATAAAATGCTAACGGTAGACTATAAACGGACTACAGCACACCATAGTCGCGGATCAACGTCATCATCAAGCTTCCTCAAACTTTATTTAAAAAACACGCTCGCTCATTATGATCTGCGCTGTGTATGAACACTTATCCACTTTTTCATGAGAAATATTGCCCATTCGTTTTTTCCAAAAATGTTAGAAACTAATTTTGTTTATGCGTGCCTCTCTGAGATTTATCTTTTGTTAATGTTTTTTCAGAAAATATGATTATCACTGTGATAACATTAAATGACATGAAACACAACCCAGTCTCTTTTTGTTAAATGCAAGTTTATGTATGATCAATAATACAAAAGTATAAGTAAAAGGTATAATAAGCTACACATGAAATAAAGCAAACAATTCAGTCAAACATTCAAAGTCAGTGCTAGTTGGCTACAACGCTAACGTAAAGTTATAGCCTAAAATAAAAAAGTAAAGCAACTTCACTTTGCCCTCAGCCTAAACGATTTGCCAGGGAACAAATTATATTATATTATATTGAAAGATGAATTATAGCTGGAGACGCCACAGAGACATCAGAGCCAGCGGCAGACGGCAGAAGGTCTAGCCGAGGACTAGTGCGCCTGATCCACTGGAGCTCACAACTCCGAAAACGCCAGATAAAATGTTCAAATAGGCACTCTTCTTATAAATAAACCACATATTTGAGCTTTAAATAACTACATTATCGCCTGAAAAAGTCTTAAAACTAAGTTTTGTCACACATTAACAGTAGATTTTAACAAAAAAAGACGTGTAAACACAGCCCATGTCAGCCATTTCTCAACGAGACGAGCCGGCTGGCAGAAGCCCCTCCCATTAAGCGAAATTCACGTCTGTTGTGCCAACTTCGCGTGAATAGCGCGATTTATTCACGCCACATAAGTTCTTCATAAGTGAGGCTGAAACGCTGGCTAGTGAGAGATTTCCTGTTTGTCACAATGACGTCTAAAGTCCCCGCCAAAGGATGTAGTCCCTTTTAGCAACTTGTTAGCAACCATCGTTTTTAAGACACAATAAAGTTTTAAAAAATCACAAGCAGGTTTTAACTAATGTGTTTTATGTCATAGATCAAAACGTGAAAATATTTAGAGGCTTTGTTAACCACAGACCTTATTTCAGGTGATTTAGCAAAAACCCATTAAAAAAAACCATAGACTTTAGGGCGAGGGAACCGGAAGTGCTAAAATGCTAACTCACTTCCGCGTTTTGGCCAACAAAGTGATGTCATAACTTCGGCACTCTATTATGAATATCTATGGTTTGACACGCGATCCGAATCATGATTCAACACACTGATTCATAATGCTCTGAAGCTTCATGAAGCAGTGTTTTGAAATCGGTTATCACTATATAAGTCATTATTTTATTTTTTTTGGCGCACCAAAATATTCTTGTGAGAGGAAATGTCATTGCTGGCTGTGCAGGCCTCACTGAGCCATCGGATTTCAACCGAAATATCTTAATTTGTGTTCCGAAGATGAACTGAGGTCTTAAGTGTGTGGAACGGCATGAGGGTGATTAATAAATTACATTGTTTTCATTTTTGGGTGAACTAACCCTTTAATATAATTTAAAAAATATAAATAGATTTTTAAACATTCTGTGATTATTTTCTTCCCCCTTTTATCTCTGTCATGGCATGCTTTTGTGATCATTGTGCAAACAAAGACTCTGAGCATGGCTTCCATGTTGGGTTTTATCTCCAGGTAATGACATGTCTGTTACGTGTTTGCATGTTTGCAAACTTGATTTGACAAATTTCACAAGATATGTTTAATATCTACTGACCATAATGGTAATTTTTCCAACTTCCGACAGTTTCTACAACACCAAATCTGTGATTCTGTGCATTGGCATCACTGGCGTAGTGTGTCTGTGTGTCACCATCTTCAGCTTTCAGAGCAAGGTGAGCAACTGATGAGAGAATTATTCCAGTTATTAATACTACTAAATTTAACTTTTTAGAGAACATTGAAAGCAATATGGCTTTAAAGTAGCCTGACAAGCCAGACCCACATCAAGATGTTGGGTCTGGAAACTCACCATTGGCAGGGCTCAATCCGAGGGGCGGGATAAACGGTTGTCTTTCAAATTCCCTCTGCACGCAATTGGATAGCGCCATGAGCGCCACAACCAACCAGAGCAAAGAACAAGGTGAAGCCGAGCTAACGTTAGTTGATAGACTTTCGCTGTATCCGGTCGGCAAAACTTTGAACATATCTTCTTTTCATAAGAAGGACTTCAGTGCGGTTCTTTGTTCTTTTCTCAAAGAAAAGCTTAACCCCAAGTCTTCCAGAGTTGCGGCCAAAACCGATTCAAAAGACCGCTGTTCGTCAGCTTCTTTGTTTACGAGTAGCACGCGGAACCGCCGCAACTCTGCCGTGACGTGCCGTCATTATGTTAAGCCCGCCCACCGACTCTACACACGCTGTGATTGGCCTGACCAGAGTTTGGTTTTTCCAGCTCTCAGGTCTATCGAGAGTTGCTAGACTACACTCGCGGCAAAATAAATTTTCTGCCGCTAGGGTGCGTCTAGATTTCTAGGCTAGCTTTAAAGTACAATAAGTACAATCATTTATACATGCAAAATTAAGTAATATTATAATTCTAAAGTGTTATTTTTTTTGTCTCCATAGATTGACATCACCTCATACCAAGGTCTTCTCTTCATTCTGTGTATGGTCATGTTTTTCTGTGCTATCGTCATAGGATTTGTGGTTCCCTTTGGCTATGTAAGTATCAAAAAATAAGAGTAAGCTATATTAGCACCTGTAAACCTCTTTCCACTCAGTTGAGTAGGGTACAATGGGGCTAAAGGCACACCTTAAGAAAAAAGTGCTTTTCAGTACGCCCATCGTGTATGATTGAAGAAAAATATATGTTTGTATTGAACATTGATGGAGCAACAGATTTTATGTTAAAATAAATCATAAAAGTGGGTTGTTTTGTTTAAAAATCGTATAAATGTATGTGGTGGTGAGGGGGGCTTTTACCCCACAGACACACAGGGCAAAAGACACAAATACTTCAGCTAAAATGATATGTTTTGAATAATGGAAAATAAGGCGCTGCATAATATCATTGCGCCGCTGCACCCATGGTGCGGCACAAAGTTTTTTGAGCGAGAGGCTAACAGTCTAATCAGATTCAATGATCTATGCTAAGCTGTAAAGTTTCTTGATTATTACGCAGGAATGAGAGTATAATTCCTAGACATATTGGCCTAGAAAATCACAACTTTTCATTTGTCAATTTTTCATTTTAGTCGAGTCAAGTTTTAAATAGGAAAAATATTGAAACTCTTTGGTCATTTTTTTTTAGCTATGCTAAAAGTGCTACCGCCAGGTATCGGCTGAATGAATTAGAAAACAGTAAAACTCAACTGTTTAACTCTAGGGATTACATCAAAAAAGTAATCTGATTACATAATGCACCTTACTTGAAATGTGTTAACATTAGCCCCGCTTCCACTGAAATTACCCGGAACAATTTGTCCCAGGAAATCTTTTTCCCTCAGACCAGCTGCTGTCTGCGTTTCCATAGCTGTCTAAAGTACTGTGAAGATTAGTCCGGTGACGTAGGACTGCGCGCGACTTTCCAGAGCCCACTGGATTTCGTCATTCGCAAATGAACTTAATAAAGCCTGAACCTCGTCGTCGGTCCATCGGTCGTATTTTTTAAACTCCGTTGTTTATTTGAATAGCAAACCACTCTTACCGCGCTTACCGCAACAGACTTTTAAGTTGAAATAAAATGCTGTGTGAGCTCAACCAATCAGCATGTTGAGCACCCCCGAAAGCTCCTGAACATTGAAAAAGTATTACCTCACGAACAGGGCTGCTTTGAGGGGGAAATCTTTACCCGGAACTTCATTTAGACCCTGGTTCCTGCGGTTGAAACACACCGAGTACCACCCCAAACTCGCTAGTTTCTGGGGAAAGTTCCCGCGGTGGAAACGCGGCTATTGTTCAGGACTGTATTTTTAGATTCCGGATAATAATACCTGTCCCACTCTGTACAAAACCATTATCAGTCCTAGATTCTAGTCGCTTTCTAACTGCATTCTCTTTTCACAGGTCCCCTGGTTACATGCGGTCTATGCTACTGTAGGAGCTGTTGTGTTTACCATGGTGAGAAGCAGATTAGTTTAAGAAAGGATTATGGTTTTAAGTGATGAGTATTTATTATGTGATTAAGGTGATATAATGTCGACTGACCCGAGTCTCTGTCTCTTTCTCATCTCTCTCAGTTTCTAGCCTTTGATACGCAGCTGCTGATGGGGAACAAGCAATACGCACTGAGTCCTGAAGAATATATCTTTGCAACTCTAAGTCTCTACCTGGATATTGTGTACATGTTTACGTTCCTGCTGCAGTTGTTCGGTGACGGTCGAGAATGAGCCACGGTTGTGTAGTAATATTCTCCGTCATGTACACTATTAATGTTCTGCAACCTCACTGTAAGTGGCCTTTTATGTATTTTTAGGTCTAAGGAAAATCATTGCTGTAAAAAAAAATCTCAGGTAATGCAAATATGTTTTGTGCGTTAACTTATTCAAAGGTCAAAATCTAAAACATTTAATAAAGAAAATTAATTAATAATACAAATGTAGATGAAAAAAAAAAATACATTAAATATGGGCTTGAATCTTGGCCACCAAAAATGAAGAAAAAAAGCCTTTTTCTTGTGGCACATAAGAAAATGTTACTCCTGTGTTATTAAGAGTTTTCACTCAGCTACACTCTTAGAAAGGATGTGTTAAAAATGACACAACCCGTGTTAAATTTTAACACATCTGTGGGTGAGCTCCAGGACCACTAGTTTTGTGTTAATGTTAACTCAAGCACTGTGTTAATGAGTTTAACACAGTAAATGTGTCAGAAAATTTGAACACAAAGATGTGTAAACTTGTGTAACTATCATATTTTGTGCTATCCTTGGCTACACTAAAAAAGGTACCTAAAATCCTACACAAAATGTTAGAATTTGAAAATAATGAATCTCAAGTCACTTGTTGTTAATTTTATTGTAAAAATATATATTATAATGAAATATCAGCAGTTAAATTCAATGCAGAATATAACATTAGAATTAAGCAGTCAAAAAGGACATGTCCAACACAGGACAAAACAGTTTTTACACAATCTCATTAGGTAACATGACACATTAAGCATTTTAATGTCTCACCAAAGAATTAATTTGGAATATAAAAGCAATATTTTGAAATATTACAATTTAAAATAACCGTTTTCTATATGAATATATATAGTAAAGTGTAATTTTTTCCAGTGATCAAAGCTGAATCTTTAGCATCATTACTCCAGTCTTCAGTGACGCATGGTCCTTCAGAAATCATTCTAATCTAATATAATTTCTGATTATCAATGTCTGTACTATGTAAATCTTTTCCACAGCATAGAAGTAAAAGTGATCATAAAAATTAAATAGTCTGTAAAAAGCCAACACAATGTTCTTGTCCACCTTTGGGGATAAATTAACTTCCCCAAAGATTGGTTCCTGTTCAGAACTTGACTGACATCAGAACGTTCCCAGGATGCATGCGTGTCCACAAACATAAATGTGCCCATGCCTTCTCAGATAGCGGTTCCAACACTATAGAAGCAGGAAAGAGAGAGAGGAAAAAGTTACACATGAGTGTCAAATTGTTTTTAATCTCCAACAACATAATATAATTTGGAATATATATTTGTAAGTAACAACCTTTTGTCAGCATATTCAAACACTTCAGCTGAACTGCAAACTTAATTATGCCAGACTCAAATTTTAATACTTACATATACTTATTTCTCCAAAAATGCTGTGATGCATAGACGCCAAGAATGCAATCAAGGTTTTAGGCAATTCCAGCTTGTCAGGAGTGAAGGGATATCTGTTTGAGACAAATACACAGTAAGACACATGCAAGAAATCACCATGTGATGATCTTTTTCTTCCCATCAGTAGTTAACTTAACCCACCTGTGCGCTGATATGCTGGAATGATATTAGGCATCTTCCTGGCCAGGAGGGACTGTTCGACCTAATAAAAGATCAAAATAATACAAAAATAAAAACTAAAGTTGTTTGGAATGCTTGATTTGGTATGAATGAATGATTTAGTGACTTTTACTGCAATGCTTACCTGAATAAATCCAATCTGGTGAGACTGAACATAGAAAATGCTCCATCTTCTGATTGGTTCATATTTGCTGTGTAATAAATATAATGTTAGACATAATGCAAAAGTCACTTATTTGATAAGTTAGCAAATTTTCTCATCCTACCTAGCCTGGCCCTGCACCCCACCAGTTAAGTTAGCACCAAAGCACTTATAACTATTGCTAATCATTCAGCAAACTTTCAAATCCACTACAACTATTTTAGACATAACCAAGTACATTATTTTAATACGCCATTACAGGTAACATTTCGTGTAAATCGGCTAACATTAACTGAACTTACAATCCACAGTCTAAAGGCGCGGTCACACCTGACGTTACCATTGCTTGGCAACATTTTACGTGCAAAATCCATTAAAGGTATCTTCAGTATCGGGAATTTCATGTGAAAATGGAAAACATGAAGTTTGAATCAGGTTTTCCACGCAAATTCGCTGCGTTGACCAACATAGAAGCTTTATATTGGTCAACGTGACGAGTTTGCTTGGTTTAGCTTCAGCTAATAACATACACTGCTGACAATGGACGTTTATTGCCCGCAAAACTTCGTCGTGACGGCGCTTTCAAACCAGTATTAAAATAACAGCAGCAGAAAATATTGTTTTTGTAATTAATATGAGTAAAAATATGATTGCAGGTAGAGCTTACCTTAAGAATCTTGCTAGCAGTCACCGCCGCGATTCGGCGCGAATCACATCCTCCCTCGCTGGTAACCGAAGCGTTTTCACGTTCAGAAGCAGTTTTGACGCGACGGGTAATCAGCCGATTAACTCAATGAAGTGATATGATGATAAATATCTTATTTTCAACAATATAGAAGGAAAAACGTAATGGTCGCTGTCCTTAACAGATTATGGGCTGGCTGACTGGATTCTATTCAGTCAAAGTCCCCCCTAGTCCCTATTGGTTCAGTTAGCTCATTTAAATAACGGTCGCATATAAAAATGACACATGAAGTGTGTTAGCAATCTGTCTACACATATTGTGTTAAATGCTGTGAGTAAATTCCCAAGTTGTGTTAATTTTAAACTACACATTGATATGTGTAATAGAGGTTATTTTTTTCTACACATTTTGAGTTAATATTGACACAAAATGTGTAAATTGGAGTGTTACACATTATTTGTGTAATTTTTCTACACATTCCTTCTAAGAGTGTAGTTGGTTCAGCTAGTTCAAATATCGAGTTTATATTAAGCTCTGTTATTTTCATACCAATAATGTTCAATCAGTTTTTTTATACATGTCATGAAGCGTGTCAACAAACAGTTAAAATGACTGAATATAATTTGAAAATGTCATATCAAATTTTGATTATCACAATCTGTCATTTTTCATTATGCATTGTATTTCTGTAACTTTGTAAAGGTTGTTCTGTATTTGACAGTTCATCATGTTTGGATACCCATTCAATGTTCTACAGCACTTCTGCTTGATATAAATCTAGTTATGTCTGCATTAAGCACTTTATATTTTAGTCTATGAAAAATTAGTGCACAGAAATGTGTATATGCATGATATAATTATTTATTTTTGAGCTAATGCTAACTTAAGTTTCTCGATTAAAGCTTTTGAAGTAAATGGCAAGTGATCTTGTTAGGTTGCTAATGGGTTTGAGACGGCTTGAAAGAATAAAGAAAAGAAGAAGAATGAACATTATGAAGAATGTTTAATAGCAATGCATTCACAGATTGATAATAATTCTAAAGAAAAATAAATAAATGGACATTAACTGACCAAACCATGAGTGGTGGAGGTGTTTGGATTTCAAACAGTGGAAAATATAAATGTGCATGAACACAATAATTTATGTTTATTATGTTTCATGATCTTTAAGTGTTTTTGCCTTAATGCTTGAAATTAGTTTTTAAAACGACATGCTGTATATACACCGATCAGGCATAACATTATGACATGTGAAGTGAATAACACTGATTATCTCTTCATCACAGCACCTGTTAGTGGGTAGGATATATTAGGCAGCAAGTGAACATTTTGTCCTCAAAGTTGATGTGTTAGAAGCAGGAAAAATGGGCAAGCATAAGGATTTGAGCGAGTTTGACAAGGGCCAAATTGTGATGACTAGACGACTGGGTCAGAGCATCTTCAAAACTGCAGCTCTTGTGGGGTGTTCCCGGTCTGCAGTGGTCAGTATCTATCAAAAGTGCTTCAAGGAAGGAACAGTGGTGAACCGGCGACAGGGTCATGGGCGGCCAAGGCTCATTGATGCACGTGGGGAGTGAAGGCTGGCCCGTGTGGTCCGATCAAACAGACGAGCTAGTGTAGCTCAAATTGCTGGTGGCTGTGGCCTCTTTCAGCAGGATAATGCTCCTGCCACAAAGCAAAAATGGTTCAGGAATGGTTTGAGGAGCACAACAATGAGTTTGAGGTGTTGATTGGCCTCCAAATTCCCCAGATCTCAATCCAATCGAGCATCAGTGGGATGTGCTGAACAAACAAGTCCGATCCATGGAGGAACCACCCCGCAACTTGCAGGACTTAAAGAATCTGCTGCTAACATCTTGGTGCCAGATACCACAGCAAACAGTTGTGTATGCAACACGGTTCCCTGGGAAGGGCAACGAGACGCTGCATCATGGAGTTGATGCTAACGCCATCAGTGCTCCATTCCTGTGCCAATTTGGCAATGGTTGCAATCCTCCCTCAGGAGGACGCCATAGTAAAGCTGCACAATTAATCGTTAAAAGACTGCGATCTTAATTCAAACACCCACGCAATCGTAAAGGGTAACTTCAGTGATTTAGCATTAGGCTTTGTATCAGTAAAAACCCGGTAGAATATTCAAATTATGGTACTTTCCCCCCTCATATCCTCCTGAGACGGGAGAATTATGCATTTTATTTCTGGAAAAAGTCCTCCGATGACGCAAATATCGTCATTTTGCGTCATCTGAGGATTTTTTGGCCAGAGGCTAAAGACTACAGCCACTAGATGGAGCTGTTCCGCATGTTTTCAACCCGCCCATAGGGGAGAGATCTCACGCACACAATGTAAGACACAGACGGCCGCACGGACATTCATAACGGAGCAATGCAGAGCAAAGTGAGTGTTTCAACTTTTCAATGAATTCCTGTGATAGTTTAGCTTCCGCGATCTGAAAACGTGCCAGACTGGTGCTTAACGTTACCTCAGCTCTGCTCAGCTCTCCGTGAGGAATGAAATCTGACTCCTGCTGCGTCTGTGCCGTGATTTTCGTTCAGCTCACTCACACTTTATTGAAAAGATACGTTCAGTTTTTAACTGTAATGTTTATTCTCTAACTGAACTAAATGTTTGTATTACTATGAAGATCAAAACGACGGTGTACGGAGTGGCCTCGTAGGGCAGCGAAGCAAGTGCATTCTGGGAGTTGTTGTCTTTCATCCACATGAGACAAAAATACATTTTCTGTCTTTTCTCAGTCTAGAAGGCACCAAATTCAAAAATAATTTCACATTTCTACTTCATAAATGACCCAGTTTAAATACAAAGCTTAATGCTAAATCACTGAAGTAACCCTTTAATCAGTTTTTGAATGAATGTTATGCAGTCCACCTGCCAATGATTATTGGTGTTCATTTACACATCCGATCAAGCTGATGGTCAACTCCATGACACAAGTGTTGAAGTTCCACTTCGAAAGGGAACTTTTTTTGGTTTAATCAGGTAGATATAGGTCTTTATGCTAACAAGTGCAGGTTATGAACAGTATGAATAGTAAGGATTTGCTTCCATGAGACAAAATTATTTGAACGACTGAATTGTTGAATTTAGAAGTGGCAACGTTATTAGGGGCCAAGCACCGAAGGTGTGTAGGCATCTATTGTAATCGTTAATGTCCTTATTATTCTTCCACTTACCCATAGAATCGCTTGCGGGAAAGCAAAAAGATTGAGGATTGTCTGAACTCTCACCAGTGGCGGCTGGTCAATAGAGGGCGCTGGGGTGCCGCCCCCATCAAAATTCCAGAAATATACATGTATACAAAAATTATATAAAAGTGAAATAAAAATAAAATAGTTTACTCATACGATGTGCTGGCTGTAAGTAAGAGCCTCAGCATTTAATAAAAACTGGCTTTGATGGGTTAACTATTTTATATGTTCTTTAATATGTTTCATGCGGTTTCATGCGTGAGGGACGCCGGACAAATGGATGTCTGAGTCTAAAAATATACGGGCAGCATGTGACCTGAAGCTGGTCTCTAATTGGTTCTTAAAGATCCTCCTCCGGAATTGGATGCGTGTTATTTTATCCAATCTGATTGGTTCTCGTCACCTGTCATTCAACTTTCCGTTCTTGGCCACTAAAGCGAAAGTGCGCGGGCGACACAGTCACTCCGACTACGCCAAAACCTTGTTAGGATGATCAGTTTCATAGAGATGGCAGCAGTTAAATCAAATTCTTTCACAAGGCGTTCGTTGGAAGATCCCGAACCGGACCAACGCGATTTACAAATCCAGCAGCAGGCCAGTGACAGGACGCAGCTGCACTCGGAGCTCCACGCGCTTGTTATGAGAAACGTAAGTTAGGTGGCTGGCTGGATGTGTTGTTAGCAATGCCCTTTATTGCTTTCCCTGTCTTTTATTTCAAAGTGTTGGTACTGAAGTTTGGTGGACAACAACAGGGGTAAGAGACCTCAAATATCAGACTGAAGAATGCAAACGTCATGACACTACTGAGATGACTGACTTTTATCAGAGAGTCATTGAGAAATTGTCTGGCCCCGGAAAAAAAAGCCCCTCCCCCCAAAAAAAAATAATTATCACCAGCCGCCACTGACTCTCACCATAGCAAATTTGGAGTCTCTAACTCAATCCCTCTAGCGCCACCAACTGTTCAAAGTTTCACTTATGTTTATGATAACTTTTGAACAGTAAGGGCTAGAAACAAAATTCTGATTCCTTGATTCGGTTGCATGAAAATTCTACTGTCATTTTTCATACACCCATAGGCCGTTGCTCAGATTTTCAGAATTTTTTTTACCAGATCATCTTCAGACCATGCTGCCAAAAAGTTATGGAATTCAAGTTGATTCATCTAACCGTTCTCAAATAAAGCGCGAATGAATTCGACAAAGTGCCGCTAAAATTAACGTGAGGCTGTATCTCTGCAACTCTTTAGTGTATTCTGACCAAACTTGGTGTGTGTTATTACAACCATGACCTGAGGCTACCTGCACAGTTTCGCCACAGTGCCACCTAATGGTCAGGAGATATGAAAAATGTCTCTGTTTGCTTATAACTTCTGATCGGTTTGACCAAAAATGCAGAGCTGAACGATCATACATTTTCCCATATCGGCCATTTTGAATTTTGACGTAAAATGCTATGTTGTTCAAATGCATTGGCGTAACTGGCGAAACACAGTATTTGTCTTCGGCACAAAGCACTGAAGCTACTCAAAAGGTTTCGGCCACCTTGTGGTCAAAAGTTCTAATGAAATTTCTAAAAATGCTAACAACTTTTGAATAAATTAGCCTATTGCAATTCAATTTAATAGATTTAATCCTCCAAGTCAAAAAGTTAAGGATTTCGTGTTTCTAGACAAAACCGCTTTCGTATAGTGCAGCAACACATTTGAATGGCAAGATGCCAAAATGACTCTTGAGGCTTTATCTCTGCAATGCTTTGACTTATTGCCTAAAATCTTAATATGCTTTTAATTTAGGGTGACCAGACGTCCCCGTTTTCCGGGGACAGTCCCGTTTTTGGTGTTCTGTCCCCGACTGGAGCTGTCCCCGGAAATGTCCACGTTTTACAGTTCGTTCAAAACATATTGCAAAAAAGCCCAACATACAGCAGCCTTCTGGTTATAGGAGCAATCGTGTAGTGATTATGTGTACCAGCAGATGGCGCTGTGAGATACGCTGACTCTACTTGGTCGCGCGCGCCGCTACTACTTCATGAAGAACGTAACCGAGAGCAGAGCGCCATTATCGTAAAATATCAAAAGAATCCTTCGTTATCGCTTTCAAGGTAGTAACATACTAACTATTCATATTAAATTAAAGTAATACTGTTTGAATGCGCTTTATAACAGGCCTCAACAGGGTGCGGGATTGTTTTGTCCCCAAAAGTTCCGCAATCACAACGCAGTGATTACCACACATCTGAACCTATAAAAAACCTAAACAATTACACTTGCAACAAATACATGTGCAGAATACACATACTTAAACACATGCTTAAAATAAGCCTAAAATGAAAAATAACAAGACCAATTAAAATATAGAGTAATTAGTAAGAGTTATTTTCAAGCACAAACAAAACATTTGAAGTAAAAAAAAAAGTATTTTTCACTAGTTTATACTGTATAAGTTAAATTAAAGTAGTAAATACAATTATAGTTGTTACATAATTTTATTCATCATATCATATTTATGTTGTTTTATTTTTGTTAAGTCATTTTATAATACTGTTTTTTTGTATAAAATAACGGCTTGTGATTTACAGTGGTTACTATTAACTTTTAACTAGGGCTGTCAAAAGATTAATCGCGATTAATCGCATCCAAAATAAAAGTTTGTGTTTACATAATATATGTGTGTGTACTCTGTTAATTATTATTTATATATAAATACACACACAAGCATGTATATATTTAAGAAAAAATATATTAAAATATAATTTTTTTATATATAAAACTATATTATATTTAAATATATTATATTTATATATATTATAGATTATATAAATGTATATACAGTATATACATGCAAATAATTCTTAAATATATACATGAATGTGTGTGTATTTATATATAAATAATAATTAACAGAGTACACACACATATATTATGTAAACACAAACTTTTATTTTGGATGTGATTAATCGCGATTAATCTTTTGACAGTCCTACTTTTAACGTTTGTTTTTTTGTTTTTTTTTGCAGGTAAAGTGATTAAAATCAGACCAAAAATCGTAATAATCAAACTAATTCAGAATAATTATTAATGTTAATAATATAGGGATCCCACCCTTAAGAAAATTAACCATGATTTTACTACAAATAAAACCAAAAAACCATGGTTATTATAGTTAAACCATGGTAACCACAAATAAACCATGGTTCCCTTTCAGTCGGTCACGTTCGACGTACGTCTCCGTTCCCTACTTCAGGGAACGAGGGTTACCATACATAACCGAGACGCTTTACTAGCCTATACTCTAACCGTAGTTTAACCATGGTATTTGTGGTAAAACTGTGGTTAAAAAAATGGTAATCAATTAGTCAAAAAAACATGGTTACTACACTTTTACTATAATAAAACCATGGTTCATTTTCAACAACAACAACGACAAAAAAAAAAACCATTCAAAAATATATTGTCCCCGTTTTTTAATTAATAGATGATAACAAATTAAATTTTTTTGTGATATTTTGACTACTCAAATAGGAAATGTCCCCGGTTTCCATTTCAGAAATCTGGTCACCTTATTTTAATTGCTCATTGTTGCAGTTGGTCTGATGCTCAGACAGAGCCATGTTGGCATGACCTTATTTGAGCCTGGCCCCTTAATTGCTGCTTGCAGCTATATTTATAAATATAATTATAAAGTGCAATTAAAAAAGTATATGATGAATAATTTTAAAAAACTGCAGTTGATGTTATTAGGGAAAATTCTATGAATAAATAAAAAACCCAACAAAATACAAACAAGATTTTATTAAAAAAAAGAAATTCAGAAGATCTTTAAAAAAAAAAAAAAAACAGAATATACTTTTTAGTTTTTTTCATCAAAAAACAAAACAAAAACAGTAACAGAATATCAGAAACTGTGGCACAGGAAGACAATTTACCGGCTAGAAACTCTGGTTAACATGCAAACAAACCACTTTCTTCAGCTATCTGTACAAAATGTGTTACTGTATAAATAAAGATATACGTTTTAAAAAGCTGTTCAAGAGACAAGCCATTTGTTGAATAATCACATCGACATCATAACCATTGCGTTTTTACGAATATAACCAGCTGTTTCTACAAATCTAGACCCAATACAACTAAACTGAACGCTCATTTGTTGAGGCACATTGTACAAACTCTTTGAATGACGAAGAACTGTTAATGGTTCTGTTGTTTATGGCTTTATCTGGTGAACAGCTTGAACACCCCATGTTAGCAGCAATACATTTTGAAACTATGAAATGAGCTGTTCAAAAAATTAGCAGCTATTCGTTGAAAATATGAAATGAAACTGAACTGGGAACTAATTCAGTATCATCCCAGTTGCTAAAAAAGATATAAGAATTTCGATATGTTATGAATCTGAATTGTTATCATTTCAAAGTTTCAAAACCGTGTTTCATGTTTTGTATTTGTAATGGATGTGATTTATCAAGTTTGATAACCAAAAATAAATCCTGTTTTCCTTCATGAGGTGAACTGCATGGTATCATTTGAGAAATATATTTAGTACGGAACATATAGCGTTAAAGCATCAACAATAAAATCACATTGACAAAGTGGACAAAGGGTGAGAAATCAAAGAAAAGGAAAAAGAAAAAGTGAAAAACACTTGACCCTTGCCGTAACTCGAGCTATTTCAAATCTCATCAGCTCCTTGATCGTTCATATGGGTTTAGGGCTTTTGAAATATTTATTTTTTAGTAAGAAACTATTGTTTTTAAATGGTATAGGCATGTTGCTTCTTGGTCGCATTCATATCTTTGGTAGCAGGAATGAATCTTGACGATTTCAATGACTGCCAATCGCGTGAATTTCAGTAACAACGTTCTTTGAATATCATTTCAAACTATCCTAGAAGCTACTAGATATCTGTATGGAAAAGAGTCTCTTAACGAAAACCATTTAATAGTTTTCAGATCAAGGTCATGGCTTTACATTCATAAAATGTAAAATGCACCAAGAGGAAGGAAGTAACAGCTGCATCATGAGCCCTTTAGTGTGATATAAGCCCTTGTGTTTATATCCTATAGAAGAGCGAGACACAAAAAAGGTACAAAAACAACTCATGTGTAACCATGAGTAAATATACACTCTTTTTAGATTATCAATGACATCAAAGCTTTCATTTCGGATATTCAAACTCTTTTAGAAGTGCATCATGATTGACCAGGACAGCAAATTTCAAGTACAACAACAACAAACTGCACAGAGAAAGACACGAAGAACATGAAAGCAACTCAAGAAAAATGTTTTTCATTTGCACACGAACACAAACTCCAAAAAATTAACAAAAAAATAATAATTATGAGAGGAATTCCCATCATCTAAACAAGTAAAGCTCCACCCGAACACTACAGCTAATCTCACTTGGAAGTTAAAAACAGCAGCATGAAGGAAGAAAGCGACTGCGCTCGCTGAACAACTGCTTCTGTCCTTCTGGATCCTAATCGTAGTTGTTCCTGCTGTACGTGTCATGTATAATCCCAGCACCATATCCAAGGTATTTCTACAAAAAACCAAAGCCATGATAACACACGACCTGATGAGGCCACTCACCGCAAAACATGCGTTTATTGATCAGAATTTGGGTCTTGTTTTCCAATTAAAATATCCAAACGGCCTACAAACAAAATACATTTCCGTGAGAGGCAGAATTGTGTACAAGAGTAAGATTGCTTTCCGAGAACATATCTGGAAGCATGTGTATTTTTCTTACCAATGTTGTTATAATCAGAGCTTGACATTAACACCCACTAACCCGGCCAAATGTGTGTGTATTTCAGCAGTCACTCCTACAAGCCACTTTGGCGGGTTGAATTTTATATATAAAATGTGACCCTGCACTACAAACCGGTCGCAAGTCTCACGGGTATATTTGTGGCAATAGCCAACAATACATTAAATGGGTTAAAATGATTGATTTTTCTCTTATGCCAAAAATCATTAGGATATTAAATAAAGATCATGTTCCATGAAGATATTTTGTAAATTTCCTACCTTAAATTTATCGAAAATGTATTATTACTATTAGAAATATGCATTGCTAAGGACTTTTTTTATACAACTTTAAAGCTGATTTTCTCATATTTAGCACCCTCAGATTCCAGATTTTCAAATAATTGTATCTCGGCCAAATATTGTCCTGTCCTAACAAACCATACGTCAAGTCAAGTCAAGTCAAATTTATTTATATAGCGCTTTTAACAATGTAGATTGTTTCAAAGCAGCTTTACAGTTTTAAACAGGAAAATAATGCAGCATAATTTTATTCAGCTGTATAGCCATTCTGGAAAAAACGCTGATACGTCAATGGAAAGATTATTTATTTAGACCTTATGACTGGTTTTGTGGTCCAGGGTCACATATATACATTTTTCAATTGCTTATTTTCAATCTGAAATAATAAACTAATCTAGGGTTGTGAAAAATATAGATTTTTCGCTACATGCCGACACTGAAATATCTGAAACGCTTCCAATATTCATTCCCCACAGAATAGATACACAAAATCAGCTGCGCTTTCTCTATTTCTCATCTCTCTCTCCGAAAGCGAGTGACACACAAACCCGCCTCCACACACTTACTCGTTTCATTTGCTCCGGATGAATATTGTTGCTGTTACAGCGCTTGAATTTCACCGGGGGATTGTGCGTATTGCATATAATTTTACTCATTCCTGCAGAATTTGTGCTTGCACCCAAAGTGCGTGCACATAAAGCACTAATATGAGTCCTTGTTTGCTGCTTATTGCAGTCAAATATACACAAAATAATGTCAAAATGCCGGACACAGTCAGTTCTGTTTTAAGTGAATGTAAAGAGTTGAGAAAGAAAATGCATTTGTAACAGTATAATGGATCCGTGCGTCAGGTCTTAAAGTGGCAGCGGTCAATTATGAGACAATTATGAGATAATATAAAAAATATCTATAGGGAAGTTTTTCTCCATGGTATCAATGTCAAAATGTGTGAAAATGGCTAGTAACTTTGAAAACCACTAGTGGCTGGTGAGCAAAAAAGTTAATATCAAGTCCTGGTTTTATATATATATATATATATATATATATATATATATATATATATATATATATATATATATATATATATATATATATATATATATATATATATATATATATATATATATATATATACACACAAACACACACACACATTTGTCATAGTAATAAACGCAAAGAAATATTCAGCTGTTTTTCTTATACAGCAAGTATGTTGACTTAGGAGGCTAACATTTTGAGATCACATGACTAGTGATGGGAGAAACAAAAAGTTTCTAAACTTCGAATCAACTGAACCAATTGCTCCACAAAAAAGTCACTGTTTCCAATCGCTGGTGATCCCTGCTCAGAACAGTAGCAAAAACATGCATTAAAACCTTTACTAACCAATTGCAAATGTTTAATTGAAAGTATAATCTATTAAATGCAATCAACAAATCATTGAATACCATTAAATATGAAGTGCCTTTATAACGTGCTATTTTATTAAATTGTAGGGGCTTGTTTAATAACTTAAGAACTTTAATCAAACCAATAATAAGCGACTATTGACTACAACTCTTGGCCCTATTTTAACCAAAAGGGTTGTCCCTAGTCTCTTAATGAGTCATGGGTGTGTTTTGGGTGTAACATGCAATAAACCAATCAGAGTCTCATCTCCCATTCCCTTTAAAAGCCAGTTGCGGTCGCACCATGGCGGATTCGCTATTTACATGGAGGAATTTGCAAACAGAAAAACTGAACGCTTCTCCAGAGAGGAAACAGATCTGCTCGTCCAATGACGCCTGCTTGCTCTTCATTACTTCAAATAAGTATGCTAATTCTGATACATGCCATGACTATCCATTATGACATGTAGGCATTTTCATATTTAAGCACACAATAATAATCTTTTACATTTTAATCCTTTAATTTTTCATATTTTAAAATGTGTGTGTGCTGCTGTGTGTGTAATAAGCAGAGTGTACGTGCATTGTGCACCCGCCTATATGCTCATATTACTAACACACCCAACAAATAACACACAAAAAAACTGTGCTATTGACTTTAGACCAGGTTTTTGTTGGTCAATGGTGCAGTCGTTTTCAGTTCCTCAAAATAGCAACGCGCCAACAATGCTCCTGAACACACCTGGCTTTCAGACCAGACGCCCATGTGCGAACAGATGGACGCGAGTGTATTTGCTATTTAAACAACGTGGAGCTGGACGTGAACATGATAATTACGTCGGGATGATACTAGCAAAAAACACTTGCGTAGTGCCTGCCGTCGCATTGTGCCGGGTGTATGATAGGGCCCTTTATGTTTAAATGTCTAACCATAGAAATTTAGAAACATTTCTAGACAGTTGTGACGTAACAAAGCCTCGTTTACTGACTTTGGGAGTTTGATACATGCTCCGAATCACTAGTTCGAAACAAATGATTCTTGAAGGTTTTGAAGCTTCATGAAGTTGTGTTTCGCCCATCACTACACAAGTCCAAGATGTCTGCCATGTTGGCAGCCGCAGCATATATAACACATGACTGAGTCGTATTTCAATATGTTTAGGTTTGTTACTTGAAAACAAGACCAAAATACTGATTATAACGGCATTACAATAAACCTTACAGGTTTATTTCTTCCCCTGTCGTTGTTATTTTGTCCTACTGCATGTGTTAAATAGATTCATGCCAGTAAAAAAAACCTTTCCTTCAAGTCTAGCAAAATGACAGGTGGGTTTGATTCCATATCTGAAGAAAGATTGCTGATTTATGTCAGTCCCATATTGAGAAGCTTCATCAAGCCAATATGTTATCACCACTTGAAATATGTTTGATACTAACAAACCACTTAATGTCACTTCCTCTAGACCTCGGAACTTTAAGCCAATGAAAGTCATATTTATGAAACACTATGTACATTATAACGCATATTTCCAACGCTTTTGGAAACCTGAAATATTTGGTGGCATTACATACACCATAAAATGCGAAATCTCTCATTTTAGCTGAAGTATCAAGGGAGGAGAAAGAAGCTTAATTGTAAAATGATTAATTATACTTTTTTACATGTTCATATTTTAAATAAAAAATGATTTGATCCTGAACACTGTAACGTTAGGCACAAACTGTTTCACAGGTAATCATTAGATTTAAAATGCCCCTCATAAAACACCTTTCTACAAAAATCTGATTCATTTCCATTACTAATTTTAAAAAAGCTTAAACGGCTGAATATAACAATATCAGATATTCTACCTAATTCTGCATCTAATAGTTCATATGAACTTGACAAATCGATATTGCCATGGTATGTACCAAAAAAGACATTTTTTTTAAATAAATAATAATTTAATGATTGTCTGCTGCTTTGGGAGAAGTGATGATGGAATTAGAGTGATTTTATCACTATTTCTTTGAATGTTTCTTAAAATGGTACGACATGAAGAAGTGGCTTTAAATGGTTTCTTCACCAGAACATCACACAACAACCTCAAAAATAGGGCAAATAAAATCTACTGTTTGCATCTTGATCTGTACAAAAATATCTTACTGCTGCTGACTGAAGGAAAACAAAAAAGAACAAACTAAAAAATAAAAAGTTTCAATTTTTTTTTAAAAAGACACGTTTTTACTTTCTCTTTTTTCATCCTCCCATAATAAAGAATTAGTTCTTAAAAATAAGAATTTGCCATTGCGTGCATAAAAGAACACATTGTGTTTTCCTTAGCCTTTTCTAAATGATCGTAGTTTTTTATGCTTTTTCTCTTTTGTTATCAAAATAGATGGATTGATAGCTCTTTTGCACAGTCTCCCACCGTTGGCTGAGTGACACCTGAAGAGAGAGGAGCTGAACAAAAGATGAGTGACGTCCTTTTTGTCTCTGTTCTAGATACACGCTCCTTTTGTGATCCGTATCCACTCTGCTACTCTTGGTCTGTGGAAATCCGCAAATCTCTGCGAGAGATCGCCATTATCCACAGCACTGTATAGCACCTGAGGAGAGAGAGAGAGATAGAGAGAGAGAGAGAGAGAGAATTATATGTAGTGCCTTGTAAAAACTGTATTTTTTGGGGGGATAAAAAGACCAAATTAAATTGTTAAACTTTTCTCTTTGACTTTTGTTTTGTTTTCCAACATGTTCAGTGATAATGGCCTAAAAAGTATGGCAACAACCTAAAAGTAGATGAGTAAAGTTTGATGACTAGCAAGTTATCTTGACAAAGCCTTGTTTGAAGTAACAGAAAAGCTTGAAGGTCGAAGATTTTACTCAAAGTAAATACAATGATGTTAACATGTTCTAACACAATGCTAAAAAGTTTTAGCAAATAGTTATAATGTTTTAACTCATTGCTAACATGTTTTAACACATTATTATGTTTTAGCACGTTTTTAACATATTTCTAACATGTTTTACCAAGCTGTTAGCATGTTCTAACAAATTACAAGTAGGCTGTTGCTAACATGATTTAACACATTGCTAGTATGTTCTAGCATGATTTATGTTATCATTTTTGTATGTTGTTTTAACATGTTATTAACATGATTTAATACATTGCTAGCATGATTTGTCACATTGCTAGCATAAATTAGAACATTGTTAGCATTGGCGCTAACAATGAATGATTTATTGTGATGTTTTAATGTTTCTAACATTAATCAGCACATTGCTAACATGCTATAACATGTTGCTAGGTTGATTTAGCACATTGTTGACATGTTTCTAGTATGCATTAGCACATTGCTAGAATATTTTACATGTTGTTGACATGATTTAAAACAATGCTAGCATGTTTCTAGCATTAATCAGCAAATTTGCTAACAGGTTTTAGTATGTTTGCTAGCTTGATTTAACACACTGCTTAAATGTTTAGGAAAGTAGCTAACATATTTTAACTCATTGCTAAGATGTTTTAACACTGTTGTTCCCATTCAGTCGGTCACGTTTGACGTACGTCGGATGTACCAACCAATTGGGATCACTTCTGGGAGCCCCTATCAGCTTCGAGCTATCTAGAACCAGCCAATGAACAATTGGCGTGCGAGATTTGCATCTCGCGCTCCGCCCCGCGCCGCGGGTATAAACAGGAAGCGAGAGCGAATGCACGCTGTCATTCACTTCGGAGCCAAACGGCAATCGAAGACCACTCAATATTGAGTTCGCTGCTATCAGCAAAGACAACGAGTTTGAAGGAACCGGAGAAGAGGAGAAACGCGTGTTGGAGAGACGGCACATTCCAGCGGGATCGCGGAAGACTCATCTGCTGCCTCTGTGGTACAGAGAAAACTGCTGTTTTCACAGCAACAAATTTCTGTTGGTCTGGTTGGGCGTTTTCCCTGTTTGAGTACAGGCACGGGCTGCACACAATCCCGTGCGCTGTCGCGTTTCCCCCTGAGTGCTTCAGCACAGAGCGTTTCCTCACAAAAGAGTTCACGGGTGACGTGCCGTCCTTTTCAGGATGTCTTACCACCCGTGCGTTTCTGGATGCGGTCGTTCCCTGTCCCCTGCTGACGGTCACAATCGCTGTCTCACGTGTTTGGGCACACAGCACGCTGAGGCGGCGTTTGTGGATAGTTCATGTTCCCACTGCGGGAACATGACTATCTCGGAGCTAAGATCGAGACTCTCCTACCTCCGGGCTGGGGGAGTCCCCTTACCCATCCCACGAACCAGGGCTGCCCCTAACCCGGGCGGACCTGCTTCTTTGGATGGCCAGGGTGATCTGAGGATTACGTTTAGGGCAAACCCGCCGAGCGACCCTCCGCAGGCCCCTAATCCCTCAGCTCCGCAGCCGGTAGAGCCTCCAAGAGAACCCGCTGGACCCTCCCACGGGAGACCAGTGGTGACTTTTGGAGCTCCAGCGGACGAACAGATGTCGATCGCTGCATCGGAGGGGGAGTTTCAGTCCTCAGAGGATGAAGGGTCAGCTGTACTGCCTCCCTCTGGGAGAGTGGCAACGGCTGCCCCGGACCCTGAGATGGCTGCTATGCTTGCCCGGGCCGCCGAAAGGGTTGGGCTCGAGTGGAACCCTCCAACGTGTCCCGAACCCTCTAGGTTGGACGATTGGTTCCTCGGGGTGGGTCGCGCTGGTTCTCAGCGTCCCGCCCCGACACCTTTCTTCCCGGAGGTGCATGAGGAGCTCACGAGGTCGTGGACGGCACCTTTTTCTGCCAGAAACCGGCCAAGTGACTCCTAACCCTCGACGGCGGGCCAACCAAGGGTTACGTGGGGATCCCGCCAGTGGAGCGCGCCGTCGCGATGCAACGGTGTCCGGCGACCGCCTCTAACTGGCGCGGTGACCCACGTCTCCCGTCCCGGGCCTGTAAGTTCTCTTCCGGTCTGACCGGGAAGGCTTACAAGGCCTGCGGGCAGGCTGCGTCCGCCTTGCATGGCATGGCGTTGCTTCAGGTCCACCAGGCCCAGGCACTCCTTGACATGCACGAGGGTAGGCCTGACCCAGAGCTCCTCCGGGAGCTCCGGACGGCGACGGACCTCGCCCTCTGGGCGACGAAAGTCACCGCCCGTGCCATCGGTCAGGCGATGTCCACACTTGTGGTCCAGGAGCGGCATCTCTGGCTTAACCTGGCTGACATGAGGGAGACCGATAAATATCGGTTCCTGGACTCCCCCATCTCATCAGCTGGGTTATTCGGCGACGCGGTCGAGAGCTTCGCCCAACAGTTCTCGGCCGCCCAGAAGCAGACGGAGGCGATCAAGCACATCCTGCCCCGGCGGCCCGCTGCTGCCTCCACCCCGCCGCCGGCGGCAGCGCCTCCGACTACTCGTCGCCGAGGACATCCACCCGCCGCCGCCTCCGCCCCCGCCAAGGCACCGCAGCAGCCTTCCACCAGCCGACGGCGTGGGGCCGGCCGTGGGAAGGATGTCCAGCCCGCTCAGGCCGCTGCCAAGCCAGGTGGCAAGCGTCGTCGCAAGCGACCCTGAGACGGGCCGCCCAGAGATGGAGGAGACTGCTCTGAGGGAGATGGCTGCAGCACCACTCCTTCCCCCGGAGGAGGGCCGGGGGAAAATCTTTTGTTTTTCTGTTCACCAAAAACATCAATAAAAGAGCAGTTTCCAATATCTCTGGGTGCCAAGAGAGCGCGCTTGGCGGTGGTCGACGCTTCCATGCCTCGCCACCCTCAAGTACCTCTCCCTTCGCCAGCAGGGGACGCCGGCTGTCGGGACGCACACAAGCGGCCTCCCCACACTCGCACGTCCCCTCCGCGGATGCAGGTAAGTGTTGCACAGCACACTCAGATCCCGCTACGGGCCGCTCCCATGCCGTCCGAGCCGGATCCCTGCGTTCCGCCCCGCTGCGGGTACGTCTGTGGTGCCGATGGTCCCCCTTGCTCGGAGTCTGGGAGCCTGGCTAGCACTTCCCAGCCCGTCTCTGTGGCTCATCCGTACCATCAGACTCGGCTATGCGATTCAGTTCGCCCGGCGTCCCCCCAAGTTCAGGGGCGTTCACTTCACGACTGTAGTGGAGGTGAACGCCCCCGTGCTCAGGGCGGAGATCGCTGTCCTACTGGCGAAGGACGCGATAGAGCCGGTCCCTCAAGCCGATATGAGGTCCGGGTTCTACAGCCCGTACTTCATTGTACCCAAGAAAGGCGGCGGGTTACGACCGATCTTGGACCTGCGATTCCTGAACCGGTCCCTTCACAGGCTGCCGTTCACGATGTTAACGCAGAAGCGCATCTTCAGGTGCATCCGTCCCCGAGATTGGTTTGCAGCGATTGACCTGAAGGACACATACTTTCATGTCTCGATTCTCCCTCGACACCGGCCCTTTCTGCGCTTCGCGTTCGAGGGACGGGCATATCAGTACCGCGTCTTACCCTTCGGCCTGTCCCTGTCGTCCCGCGTCTTTACGAAGGTTGCGGAGGCGGCCATTGCTCCCATGAGAGAGCATGGTGTTCGCATCCTCAACTACCTCGACGACTGGCTGATTCTTGCCCAGTCGCGAGAGCAGTTGTGCGAACACAGGGACAAGGTGCTCAGTCACCTCAGCCAGTTGGGACTACGGGTCAACTGGGAGAAGAGCAAACTCTGCCCCACGCAGAGGATCTCTTTTCTCGGTATGGAGATAGACTCGGTCGCCATGACTGCGCGCCTCACCGAGGAGCGCGTCCAGTCAGTGTTGAACTGCCTGAATTCGTTCAAAGGCAGGACAGCGGTTCCACTGAAACATTTTCAGAGGCTCCTGGGGCATATGGCATCCGCAGCCGCAGTAACGCCGCTCGGATTGCTTCATATGAGACCGCTTCAACGCTGGCTACACGATCGAGTCCCGAGATGGGCGTGGCAAAGCGGTTCCCTCCGCGTCCAAGTGACTCCGAGGTGCCGCCAAACCTTCGGCCCGTGGTCGGACCCTCTGTTTCTCCGGGCGGGAGTTCCCCTAGAACAAGTGTCCAGGCACTCCGTTGTCTCCACGGATGCCTCATCCACGGGTTGGGGTGCCACGTACAACGGGCTTGCAGTTTCGGGTCTGTGGACGGGGCCTCAACTGCAATGGCATATCAATTGCCTCGAGTTGTTAACAGTTCGTCTTGCTCTCAGCCGCTTCAAAGTGCCGCTCAGAGGCAAGCACGTTCTGGTCCGGACGGACAACACTGCGGCCGTAGCGTACATCAACAAACAGGGTGGTCTACGCTCCCGTCGCATGTCGCAACTCGCCCGCCATCTCCTCTTATGGAGTCAGAAGCATCTGAGGTCGCTTCGTGCCGTTCACATTCCGGGCCTGCTCAATCGTGCGGCCGACGAGCTGTCACGTCAGCAGGTACTTCCGGGAGAATGGCGACTCCATCCCCAGGCGGTCCAGCTAATCTGGAGTCGTTTCGGGGCCGCACAGGTAGACCTGTTTGATTAGACCGCTAATCATGAGCTCGTAGATGCAAAATCTCTAGGTAAGCACGATCTGATCGTCAGGTTCCTTAGGGGAGCGAGGAGATTAAATCCGCCTCGTCCTCCCTCCATACCCTCTTGGGACTTAACTCTGGTGCTAACTGCACTACAGAGAGAACCTTTTGAGCCTCTGCAGTCAGCTGAGTTGAAAGTTCTGTCGTTAAAGACAATACTCCTGACTGCGTGTCCTCCATCAAGAGGGTAGGGGACCTGCAGGCATTTTCGGTCGACGAATCGTGCCTGGAATTCGGGCCCGGTAACTCTCATGTGATCATGAGACCCCGGCCTGGATATGTGCCCAAGGTTCCCACTACTCCCTTCCGGGACCAAGTGGTGAGCCTGCAAGCGCTGCCTTCGGAGGAGGCAGACCCAGCCCTAGCTTTTCTCTGTCCCGTCCGTGCTCTCCGGACTTACGTGGACAGAACGCAAAGCTTCAGGACCTCAGAGCAGCTCTTCGTCTGTTACGGAGGACAGCAGAAGGGAAAGGCTATCTCCAAGCAGAGGATGGCCCACTGGATAGTGGATGCCATCGTCTTGGCTTATCAGTCCCAAGACGTGCCCTGCCCGCTCGGGTTAAGAGCCCACTCCACTAGGGGTGTTGCCTCTTCCTGGGCGCTGGCTCGTGGCGCCTCGCTGACAGATATTTGTAGAGCTGCGGGCTGGGCGACACCTAACACGTTCGCTAGATTCTATAGCCTCCGTGTAGAGCCGGTGTCTTCCTGTGTGCTCACTTCCCATAGTCAGTAACAACGAAGTACCCGTTCTAGTGTCGGCTTGCTGCGCCATTCCCTCCCCTATGGTAGACGGATGCGTGCGCTTATTCTGCTCCAGTCGAGTTCCCCGGAACGACGAACCCTGTTGAGTCCTCCGCAACCCGCGGCAGTTGGACGTGGCGGAGCGTTCGACGCCAGGTCTAACACTCGTATGCATTGGTGGAACTTGTGTTAGGCTGGGTTCCGTATGTAGTGACCCCCACGGCGGTCCCATATGTGTATTCTTCCACGGTTCGGCTCCCTACGGCGAGCCCGTGTCTTTCCCTCGGCAGAGTTCCCTCTGCCGTCCCAGGTACGTGTTGTCTCCCTCCTAATTGGCCGGGGCCACCCCTGGGACTTCCGTATGTTGTGCTGCCCACGGCCAGCCCATACGTGTATTCTCCACATGTTACTCCCTCTGGGCATGATGTGGCTTCCGCAGCTGCCTTCACAGGCACGCTTTCCCAGCGTTATCCAATACAGTCAGCTGAATGGGTCTTGCGGAACAGCAGCTTTGATTCTCCCTGCGTGAACCTACCCGCCCGCATCAGATCGGGGTCTGTGGGGCTCATCGCTGGGCGCTGGAAGTGGTAGTAACTATGCCGTTTTCCATAGGGGATCCCAATTCGTCGGTACGTCCGACGTACGTCGAACGTGACCGACTGAATGGGAACGTCTCGGTTACGTATGGTAACCCTCGTTCCCTGAAGGAGGGAACGGAGACGTACGTCCCGTCGCCACAGTTGCTGTACCATCACTGCAGGTCGAGCCACTACGTTTGGCTCCTCAGTGAAAAACAGCGTGCATTCGCTCTCGCTTCCTGTTTATACCCGCGGCGCGGGGCGGAGCGCGAGATGCAAATCTCGCACGCCAATTGTTCATTGGCCGGTTCTAGATAGCTCGAAGCTGATAGGGGCTCCCAGAAGTGATCCCAATTCGTCGGTACGTCCGACGTACGTCTCCGTTCCCTCCTTCAGGGAACGAGGGTTACCATACGTAACCGAGACGTTTTATCATGTTTTTAACATATTTCTAACACATTTTAAGTTGTTAGCATGTTCTAACATATTACAGGTATGTTGCTAACATGATTTAACACATTGATAGCATTTTAATTGATTTTGTACAGTAATCAATTAAATACAGTCATCATTAATAAAAACTTGTATCAGACAGTTCATTTGTATAGCCTACACAAAAATATATTTTGTTGAATGCAGTTTGTCTTTTTTTAGAGCTATTTTAAACCGTTCTTGGGTTAAATTCAGTATTTGCGTGCATTAATTCGTATTCACGTGTGCTTATACAAGAATCATTAAAAAATATAAGGATGTAAGTTATCAGCTTTCTTAAATTTCACATTTAAAAAATCTAGTGTTTGATCATGTAAAATAAGTAAGCAGTTATGACCTGCAATACTCAATACTAGAATGATTTATCATGGTGTTTGAATGTTTCTTGCTAGCATGTTTCAACATGTTGTTATCGTGTCCTAGGCTAGTTGCTTAGCTTTGCTAGTGATAAAAGATAGTTAAATACTCAATAAAATCAAGCCAACATAAAAATCTAAAGTTCAGAAATGCAGCAGTGCCAAACCTGCCATTTGATAGACAGCACACTGAACGTTTCCCATCTTCGATGTGTTTTATTACCTTAGCTTCATTTGCTGTGCTGATAGGAATAATTAGTGTGTTCCGAAGGCGTCTCCATGGAAACCTGCTGCTGTTGTCCACTGTTTTCCTACAACACAAAGAATGAGAATGAATCAATTCTAAACAATGCACATGTTCAGCACTGAAAGCAGCGTGTGATGATGAGTGGTTTTCTTACCTCTAATGTAACACTAGAGGGAGGCACTGGGGTGTACTGAGGGATGTAAGTCCCTTGCATAGCTGTGTTTGGAATATACTGCAGACAACATAAATAAAATCAACGGTTAAAACTTTCCCTTGTATTTTAAAGTGCCCCTATTATGCTATTTTAAAGGTTCCTAATGTTATTTTGCCGTCTCCTACAACAGGTTTACATGCATCCATGGTAAAAACACTTTATTTCTCATAGTATCCACTGCAGCATCAGCTCTTTTCTCACAGTGTCTGAAACGGTTTGATCAAGGATTCGGTCTCTCTAAACCCCGCCTTTCCAAGAGCCTACTCTGCTCTGATTGGTCAGATAGGCCAGTCTATTGTGATTGGTCGCTCATGTCAGAAACCAAACGATCATTATCATATATGAATTTCAGCTCTGGACCTCTCCACATGAACAACACCAACCAAACTCTTCCAGTCTCAGCTACAACTACAGCGTTTGTGGGGCAAAGTAGACATTGTTCAGCCAATCAAGACCAGAGACTGGCATTATGCAAATCTGTTACAAACCAACGTATATTCAGCAGGAACCAGAAAGTGAGACTGGAATTACGGACAACTCGTTTCAGTTCAGAATCGCTTCTTTCTTTTAGGAGAAAATCTCCATTAATCTGCACTTTGAACTTTGAAACTTTTCAGATCTTTTACAGTCACAAACAGCTCTATTACACACTAAATTAAATATCCGAAAAAGCATAATTTGTAATTTGGTTCTACATCAAAGACAAACTCCTATTGAGGAACTATTAATGGTGAAAGCGCCAACCGTGCCAGCGCTGCCGAGCGACAGGTGACCGAGCTGCTGGGTCAGGGGTCCCATCATAGACGTGGGCTGAATGGACATCGGGTGATCCATAGCTTGAGTCAGAACCGCCCCCTACGGACAGAGAGAGATGTTATAAACCCAGAAAATCAACAAGGGAAGATTCATATGGATACATGCAGTAAAGCTACAGTCAGACATAAGTCAGCACTCACAGTGGGCTGCATGAGGTACGACTGATGATGCATCCAGGACGGGCTGTGCACCTGTGGATCCACACAAACATGATGCATATAATTTCTCCTGTCCCATGCAAACTCCCCGCTCCTGAAATACTTCCTCTCTTCACTTCAGCTTCACATAATCACACTACAGGCACCAGCCAAATATTGGACCTGAATTCAAATGCACCATACCAGCCAATATTAACTAGCAATCCCAAAGTGCATCTGGATCCATATGCTGCTCATTTAATGCCAGATGGTCCTGTTCATGACAGTGACTGGAGAATGCGGAAGGGGTTTGCATCTAATTTAAGAATTTTAATGCTTTTGAAAGAAATGTCTCTTCTGCTTACCAAGCCTACATTTATTTG
The DNA here is from genome assembly GCF_949357685.1 of Gobio gobio. NCBI lineage: Eukaryota > Metazoa > Chordata > Actinopteri > Cypriniformes > Gobionidae > Gobio > Gobio gobio. Next base: position 13,164,909 of record NC_137112.1, on the reverse strand, counting down.
TTCAGAAATACAGTAATATTGTTAAATATTTTCACTATTCTATGTGAATATTATGTTAAAATGTTATTTATTATTGATTAAAGCTGAATTTCCAGCATCATTACTCCAGTCTTCAGTGTCACATGATCCTTCAGAAATCATTCTACACACTTGCTGCTGTTACTATCAATTATTATTGGTTCTCAATTATAATTAATGGTTCTTAGTATTATTATCAATTTTGAAAGGTAATCTTTTTGAAATCGTGAGAAACTTGTTTTTCAGGATTCTTTGATGAATATAAAGTTCGATAAACAGCATTTATTTGAAACAGATATTTAATTTTTTCCCCTTTTTTTTCCATACTTTCCCAAATTTTGTAATGATAGTGTTTCATGGTTTATATATATATTTATATATATATATTATTATATATATATATATATATATATATATATATATATATATATATATATATATATATATATATATATTATCATATATTCACATAGAAACCAGTTCTGTTAAATTGTAAAAATATATTTCACAATATTATTGATTTTTCATAAAAAATCATGAAAATCATGAAACAGTCTGCAGGTACGTAACATTGTAGCAGAGTTATGTCAATGGTCAGAGAACTATTGAGGACATTAAATACTTAAAGGAATAGCCCAGCCAAAAACTTAAATCATCAACATTCACATTTCTAAAAGTTTAAACTTAAAGTAGGCCATTCAGTGCACTTTGAGGACACATGTCAGACCTACAGGATCTCAGCGAATAGTATTTGCTTTTGCCTGTCGATCCATTAGCACTCAATAAGGTGTCAGAATTCCCACAAGCCCCAGCTCAGCTGAGTCACTGCAGTCTGATATTCCCACTCAACACATGCTGAGTCACTGCGAGTTTCCATCTGACTGCTGTCGGCTTTGGCACACGCTCAGCCTGAGCTCAGTACCTCAACAAAAAGAAAACATGTAATCTGGATTGACCAAAAGTATGCTAATAAAAAAACAGAAAAGAAGGTCTGCTCAGACCATTGAGTGAAAGAGCAAGGTAACAAAAGATGTCACATTATCAGTAAACCATTTTGCTCTGACCTTATAAATGTGTTAAAGGGTTAGTTCACCCAAAAATGAAAATTCTGTCGTTAATTACTTACCCTCATGTCGTTCGACACCCACAAGACCTCCGTTCATCTTCGGAACACACATGAAGATTTTTTAGATGAAATCCGATGGCTCAGAAAGGCCTCCATTGGCAGCAATGACATTTCCTCTCTCAAGACCCATAAAAGGTACTAAAGACGTTGTTACAAAGTCCATCTCACTACAGTGGTTCTACAATAATTGTATGAAGCGACGATAATAGTTTTTGTGCCAAAAAAAAATCTAAATAACGACTTTATTCAACAAGTTCTTGTCTTCCGCCTGGGCCTTTGACGTGAACTCACAAAGCACCACGACGCATGCGCAAGAATATCACGTAGAGCCGACTGTTCGAGCATCCAGGAAATGCACACTTTAGCCCCATTTTGAGCACTACACCAAGACCTAAAGCACGATCAATGTAGAATTCAACAGCTTAGATGCGTCTTCCTCTGCTTGTAAACAAAGCTCCTCGCTTCCGGGTCATGTGTCAGAACGCCGACTCTACGACATATTCTCGCGCATGCGTCGTGGTGCTTCGTCAAGTTACGTCAAAGGCCCAGGCGGAAGACAAGAACTTGTTGAATAAAGTCGTTATTTCGATTTTTTTTTGCGCACAAAAACTCTTCTCGTCGCTTCATAAAATTATTGTAGAACCACTGTAGTGAGATGGACTTTGTAACAACGTCTTTAGTACCTTTTATGGGTCTTGAGAGAGGATATGTCATTGCTGCCAATAGAGGCCTTTCTGAACCATCGTATTTCAACAAAAATATCTTAATTTGTGTTCCTAAGATGAACAAAGGTCTTACGGGTGTCGAACGACATGAGGGTAAGTAATTATGACAGAATTTTCATTTTTGGGTGAACTAACCCTTTAATGTGTTTAGATTAATATTGCACAAAAAAACTTGTTTCTTTTATAATATGTGTGTGAGTATGTGTACAGAGAACAGAGAACACTCTGTTTAGTTCCAGTCTCTATAAAGAAGCACAATGTGCTCAGTGTGTTGTGATTGGTCAAGCGCCCCTTACAATAATCGCCAGTTTCAACACACTACTAACTCAACCAAGCCCTGCCCCTTTATTCTGCGCATTAATGATTTAAATGAGGAATATTGTTGGTTCCCGGAAGAAAACTCAAGACTACAATGGAGGCGTTTCAGGGAGTTCAGAAACAATGACACTGATATAGAGAAGAAATCCCGCTGGAGGGACTTTTTCATGCTCAAACAGCAACATTACACACTAAAGACAGACGAACATGGACAAAAGCACAATGGGTCCTCTTTAATGATGCTCACCTGGTAGGACGGTACTTGTGAGGGCATGTATGGAGACAGAGAGGACTGAGCGATCATTCTGTTTGGAGCAATGCTGTACGGAGAAGAATAAAACCTGAAAATAACAAAAAACATTAGCACATAAGTTAAACGTTAAGTTAAAATGCAGTTAATATTGTGATTATATATAGGCAAATATACATGTTTTTTAATAAACACATAAAATAGTAGATGCATTGAGTGTCTGTACCCGTTCTGTAAGGCTGTTGGGTCGTATGTGAGCGTCATTCCTCCCTGAACGTGGAAAGGACAATGATTAACTTTACATCAAATGCACAGGGTCTGTATGAACACTCACATATGTAAATATAAATACCAATACATATATAAATACTAGCTCATACCGTATCCCCGTCTCTATGCCAGGGTCGACCGTTCTGTAGGTACTTTGCCTGATTCTGTCGCTTCTTTTGTCCTCCGTCAGCAAACTTGCATAACAATGGTTCTGTTGGTACTACAGTGTTGGAAGCGACCAGTAACCAAAATATTAGTTTTAAAATATCTTTAATTTGAATGTCTATAAAATAAATCAAATGTATATAAAACAAATAAAATATATATTGTCTACCCGGCACTCCTGGTGGGGTTTTGATATATTTTCCATTAAAATGCTGAATGATGGCTTCACACTTCTCTGTGGACTCCATCCTGTTATACAAAGACATGAATAAACAAATACATTGATAAAATAAAAAGTTGTGAAATTAATTTGTCAGCTTTATATTTATGTTTGAACATATATATTTCATATAAAAAAGATGGTAAAGGCAGGATGGATGGATGGATGGATGGATGAATGAATTGGAATTGGATGGGTGGATTGGAATTGGATGAATAGATGGATGGACAGATGGATTTGAATTAGGTGGATGGATAGATGGATTGGAATTGGATGGATGGATCGGAATTGGATAGATGGATTGGAATCGGATGGATGGATTGGAATTAGATGGATGGATCGATTGGAACTGGATGAATGGATTGGAATTAGATAGATAGATAGATAGATAGATAGATAGATAGATAGATAGATAGATAGATAGATAGATAGATAGATAGATAGATGGATGGATTGGAATTGGATGGATGGATGGATGGATGGATGGATTGGAATTGGATGGATGGATGGATGGATGGATGGATGGATTGGAATTGGATGGATGGATGGATTGGAATTGGATGGATTGGAATTAGATGAATGGATGGATGAATGGATGGGTGGATTGGAATTGGATGGATGGATTGGAATCGGATGGATGGATTGGAATCGGATGGATTGGAATTAGATAGATGGATTGGACTATGGATGGATGGATTGGAATTGGATGGATTGGAATATGGATGGCCGGATGGATTGTTTGGGATCAGATGGATGGATTGGAATCGGCTGGATGGATTGGAATTAGATAGATAGATGGATTGATTGGAATTAGATGGATGGATGCATTGGAATTGGATGGATGGATGGATTGGAATTGGATGGATGGATAGGAATTAGATAGATTGATGGATTGGAATTAGATGGATGGATGGGTGGATTGGAATTGGATGGATGGATTGAAATCGGATGGATTGGAATTAGATAGATGGATTGGAATATGGATGGATTGGAATTGGATGGATGGATGGATTGGGGTTGGGATCAGGATTGGAATTAGATAGATTGGAATTGGATAGATGGATTGGGATTGGAATTGGATGGATTGGAAGTGGATGGATTGGAATTGGATGGATGGATTGAAATTGGATGGATGGATTGAAATTAGATGGATTGGAATTAGGTGGATGGATGGATGGATTGGAATTAGATGGATTGGAATTAGATGGATGATGGATGGATGGATGGATTGGAATTGGGATTGGATGGATAGGAATTGGATAGATTTGAATTGGATGGATGGATGGATTGGGGTTGGGATCAGGATTGGAATTAGATAGATTGGAATTGGATAGATGGATTGGGATTGGAATTGGATGGATTGGAAGTGGATGGATTGGAATTGGATGGATGGATTGAAATTGGATGGATGGATTGAAATTAGATGGATTGGAATTAGGTGGATGGATGGATGGATTGGAATTAGATGGATTGGAATTAGATGGATGATGGATGGATGGATGGATTGGAATTGGGATTGGATGGATAGGAATTGGATAGATTTGAATTGGATGGATGGATGGATTGGGATTGGACTTGGAGGGATGGATGGAAATTGGATGGATGGATTGAAATTAGATGGATTGGAATTAGATGAATGGATGGATGGATGGATGGATGGATTGAAATTGGGATTGGATGGATTGGAATTGGATGGATGGATTGGGATTGGAATTGGATGGATGGATTGAAATTAGATGGATGGATGAATGGTTTGGGATTGGATGGATTGGAATTGGATGGATGGATTGAAATTAGATGGATTGTAATTAAATGGATGGATGGATTGGGATTAAATGGATGGATGGACAGACAGACAGACAGACAGACAGACAGACAGACAGACAGACAGACAGACAGACAGACAGACAGACAGACAGACAGACAGACAGACAGACAGACAGATAGATAGATAGATAGATAGATAGATAGATAGATAGATAGATAGATAGATAGATAGATAGATAGATAGATAGATAGATAGATAGATAGATAGATAGATAGATAGAGTACCTTGCAAAGCCAACGCCTCTGCTGGTTCCGTTCGCGTCCCGCAGGATCCGTGTGGAAATGACCTGGCCGAAGGATTTGAGCATGGCCTCCAGCTCCTGCTCGTCCATGGACACGGGCAGGTTAGAGATGTACAGGTTGGTAGGATCCTGTTCCTGTTGCTGGAAATAAATGCATGCATTAAATCTGAGTGTACTAATCAGTCATTCAATTCATATTTTCACGTGACATCATACCCTTATAGGAACGGCCTGGAGGGCAAAACAATGTGGGGTCAGAGGTCACTCTTCCGCCAGAACTATACTCACGTACGGCTGTTACCAGAAGACAGTGATTAAAGTAGCCTATATAAAGTTATACATATGGATATGTTTCTTACACAAACGCATGGCTTCGCTTCAGAAGGCTTTTATTAACCCCCTGGAGCCGTGTGGATTACTTTTATGATGGATGGATGTGCTTTTTTGGTCTTCAAAATCTGTTACCATTCACTCCCATTATAAAGCTTGGAAGAGCCAGGATATTTTTTCATATAACTCTGATTGTGTTTGGCTGAAAGAAGAAAGTCATATACACCTAGGATGGCTTGAGGGGGAGTAAATTATGGGATCATTTTGACTTTTGATTGAATTAACCCTTTAAATGGGACTTAAATTATGATTTGAAATGGTTTAAACAGCTGATGAGTCAAAATCATTGTTCATCTAGGTACTTTGGTTAAATTATATCCATTTTAAAAATTAAATTTTCCATTCAGTCACAGAATTATTCCATAACTAGCGTGTGCCCCTGCCCTCCCAGCCAAGATAGCATTTTGTATGTTAGCTATCAGCTACAGTGTTATCATCTGTTATCTTGACTCAAATGCAATCAATTTTCTCACACTTTTTGTCATGCAGAGAGAGAACTTTAAGGCACATATGCTGAATAAATGCCCAAAGTATACTTCACTTTTTCTACTCTGTAGGTCGCACGTGCACATTCAAAATGTTTTATTTGCACTAATTTGTTCGTCCACAAGGTGGCAACGGTGCTTCTGGGCCATTTATTCACAACTTGGTCAAAGAAAAAACTGAATAAACAGAACAGAGGGAAATACATGGATGAGAGATTGTGCAAGGAGATTAGAAAGTACCTGCATTTGTATTATAGCCTAAAAGGTTTTAAAGATGTGTATATGGATTATAACCATAGACAGTAAAAAAATATGGACGTAGTGTCCGTGATGTTACCTGTAGGTTACTGAAGAGCATTTTTGAAGCCTAAAGTGGGGAGAGTCGGTGTCAATGTGTCCTACCGTGTCAGATTTTGCTACATCCCATGAAAATAGTAAGTAGCACAAATCGACAACTACCTATCAGATTGTGCTATAAACAATATATTCATGTGATTTGAGGCTTTATTAATATCTATACCTACCCTAAACCTACCCTTAAACTATGCTTTCTGCAGGAAAACACTAATTTTACTTTCATAAATAAGTCAGAATATATCCAATGTTTACAAAGACATTTATTAGATTAACTTTTTATTCTTTTTTATTTACTTTAAGTACATTCAACTAAATGAAAATGTACATTTTAGCTATTTAAATAATTTTTTTCCCATGTAAAACAAACAAATAAATATAATCGTACCTATAAATTACTAAAAAACACTACATTTCTATTATTAAAATAAAAACAAATAATAAAATAAATGAAATGTAATAGTATCTACGAAATAATAAATATCAGTACATTTCTATAAAAAAATACATATTAAATATCGATATGCGCAGTAAGCCCTGGTAGGACAATCTGATGGGTAGGATGAAATGTCAGGACACCGGCCGTCACCATCTTGGCAGCACGTCACTACGCGTCACTCCTGGATAACTGAAAATGGGTAGAGGCGGGACGTGGGCGTAGCTGAGGTACACCCACCTGGCTTGACCATAGTGGCAACCCACCTCTCACTCAAGTGGCCACGCCCTTAATTATGCTGAACTTTAAGGCTTAAACCTACACTATGTAACTTTTCCGTCCACTAGAGGTCGCCTGTTCAAAACAAAGGCGTAGTTTGATGACGCCACGTTTTAGTGCAGAATCTTGGGACTTGTGGTCTTCACCTCACAGCCGGTGGAAAAGAATCAGGATAGGACTCGGGCAGAAATCATGTTCATGGATGAGATTATTAACATTACTGTAGTATGAAGCAGAGCAGGACCGAGTGTTGTGGAGCTGAGCAAGGCCGCAGGAGCGATTGAAGAGCGGGACTGTTATTATGACACAGTCGCCGGCAGGACTTTTATTATGACACTGTCGACACTTCCTCTTTTCCAGTCATGAGTATGAGGTAACGCAGCTCTGTTTATCGTATTAGATATATCTGAGTGTATTGAAAAGGAAGTTATGACGTTCGCTTGGCGGCTGCTATGACACTTCACACTGCAGTGAGAATACAGCGTTTCTGCTAAATAAAACCGAGGGTAACGTAGATATGACGCAATCGACAGGCGACTCCCTCAAACGCATGGCTCACACGTCCCGGTTCCTTGGTTAAAATAGCAATTTCTCACGATTTACAAATAGTTGGAAATATTTGGGATATTCTAAGTACTCAACTGAAAAAAATATATAACACTGGCCTAGTGGTTTTTGGATATTTTACTGCAAAAATCTTACATAGTTCACCTTAAATATAATCTAAACAGATGAGTTGTAAAAAAATTCACCCCCCTCACAGTTGTCATAAAGAGCAAAATTAGTTAAATAGACCAAAACCACTTTTTTTTTTTACCAGGCTGTAAACATGTTTTTTTCTGCTGTAAAGTTGGGCATTTTAACATGGGGTTTGACTCCCTTTTGGAGCCTGTCTCTAGTGGCCAGTCGCTGAATTGCAGTTTCAGTCACTTCTGTATTAGATTCAAGTGAGAGACCGCAGGAGGTTGCCACTTGGTTATAACTTGTGACCAAACATTCTGACAGAGAGCAAGTTGTTGTCATGTGTCGACGGCCTGTGTGTGCCTAGACGTCAAGTGGAGTATACTTTGAAAGGCTATGCGTACAACTGTGCAAAAAATATAGTATACTTCGGGCTTTACATCAGAGAAAGCACCACACAACCCAGAGGCTGATGAAGTGGCCTAAAAAAATGCTACAGTAAAAGAGTGAAGAGAAACAGAAAGACTGCTGCAGCTCTGCCTGTCTCATCTTTCCCTGGAGAAAAAGATCTCCTTCCTGTTTCCATGACACGCTCTCTAAACACATCAGAAGCTTTCTTCAAGACTGAAATAAACCAATATTCATGACACAATTCTTCATTTAAACAACATTAAGCAAGTTCACTGGCTATGCTAGCACACTACTCTTCCTATTTCTGTGAACGGTTACTGTACGCATACCAAGACAATGACTTACTGCTGCTACTACTTGCCAAAAAGAACACACTGCATATAATACTGTATATCCCACAATGCAATGCCCTCAACATGACCTTCTACTTGAAGTCATTGTGTGCACAGATCTTTTTCTTTATGCATTATTCAATCAGTTAAAAAGTTAACCCAGTAACATATTAAATAATAGCCAGAAACATATTTTTTTACGGAACCGTTAAATCAACCTTTAGACATTTTTTTCTATGTTTTTTATTAAGTGTCATATTTGAGGGCTTTTATGGCTCATATAGTATGATATAGTGAGAATATGGAGCTCAAAGCAAGATCAGAGCATCAGGGTCATTTCTGGCATTCGGTAATATTTTAGTCCCCCAGACTTTTTAAAGTGGTGGTTTACCAAAATAAAATGTTAAAAGCTTTTCACAATACTTTGGTATGTCCATTATAATGAATAAAAATATTTATTGCATTTAAATAATTCTTATCATAAAATGTCCTATTTTTATTGTACACTAAGCACTTTGTCACGTCCCTGAGGCACTTCACTGAATTTGTACTTAGAAAATATTTAACAAAATGTGCAGTCTCTATAATTTTTGGCAACATTTTAAGTATGTATTTATTTGTGTTACTGTTTGTCTATGGGATGAACAAATAAACCTTCCTCAAAAGCCTGATGATCATATTTGAAACTCACATTTGAACATGATTTATGGATAATCAAGTAAACCTAAGCCACTTCAGTCCAGTAAGTGTTTGTCTTGAAATACTACTAACAATATCAAAGTTATTCTTACCTTTACTTATGAAAATCAGTAAAGATTCACAGCAAAAAGACACGTGAATCACAACTTGATAGTGGATGTTTTTACAACTATACCAGACATCCCAACTCTCCCAGACGTCCCGGGAGTCTCCCGCTTACTGATAGCGTCTCCCTGGCGCCCGCAAATTATATACAATATCCCGGAAAATGAGCGTGTGAGAGAGAAGCCCTGTTTCCACCTGCTATTAAGGTGCGTTATCGATAAACCGATCGACCAATTGCGTTTGGATTTTGGAAGACCATTCCCTCTTATTTTGTCACTCTATATCACTTACAGCGCACAAATAGCCTACTACTACCACTGTAACCTGCTTACCCAAATTAATTTAATAATCTAATTTAATATAGCATAATAATGCCATCTCCCGGAAATTCGTTTTTGCAGGGTGGGATTTCTGCAATACTACTAAAGGCCTTTTACCTGATAAAAGAGTGTAAACTATCAATCAGACGACAGACGGACTGTAGGAGATTGTGACGACAGGGTTTTCAGCAGTTTTCAACATCTCATCTCTTCTCTGATGAGGAGGGCAGGGCCACCTGTCACTCACATGAGATCCACTAATAGCAACCTACAACCATCCAATCGGTTCCCCACAGACAAAATCAAGCCCCGCCCCCGCCGTTTCACTCTGATATACCGCACAATAAGGAAGAAACGGCTAGGGCAACTTCTGTTTCATGCTGACTTTAATTCTAGCATGACTGGAATGTTGTATTGACGAGTCAGCATTCAGCAATAAAACATGGATGTAGCAGAGACATGGATCGGTTTGTTTTTTAAATGTAAAGTTTCGTAGGTTCATCATGAATGTATAACTAGCATGTATCAGTGTGCATGTGTGTGTTTAAAGTGTGTGTTTCTGCCTGACCTGCACACACTCCCTGTGTGTCATACAAAAGAGAGTCTGGGAGACACAGAGGGATCAACTTTAGAATATTACAACTAGGCATGTGCCGGTATCACATTTTCATGTTGCGATTAATTGCTGAAGCTTTTATCACGGTATACGGTATTATCACGATATTGAAATAAGTTGCAAAAAAAGTGTTGTCATACTATAACAGGTTTAATAACTTTCTTATAACAAAAGAACCAAAAATTTAAATACAATAAAGCAATGCCAAAAATGTATAAAGTAAACAAATATTTAAAACAGATTAAGTGCAAAAGTATTATAAAGAACAATAGGTAACACATTTACAATAATGTCTCACCAGTTAATGCATTAACATTAACAAAGAATGAATAGCTACATTTTTACAGTTATTATTCTTCTTTGATAATGTTAGTTTAAAAAAAGCAACTGTTAGTTAGTGTTAGCTCAGCTCCATTAAATAATACAGTTACAACTTTTGATTTTAACAATGTGTTGTTAAATGCTGAAATGTACATTTAACTAAGATTAATACATGCTTTAGAAGTATTTTTCATTGTCAGTTTATTAATGAATGAACTAATGTTAAATAATGGAGCCTTATTGTAAAGTGTGACTGAACAACAGTCAGAATATATTCAAACAATATCTATGGCATGTAATTTAGTCAAGATTAAAATATAAAATGTTTAAGTTTGAAAATGAATAGCCTCACGTCTTTTCACGGTATCATTTTGTTTATGAGGGTTACCGGGGAAACTGCTGCATTTCTGCTGTCAGCGCCTCTGCTGTAAGAGAGTGAACGTGCACTTCAGCGTCACTCGCTCCGCCATGTGCTCAGTCCGTTCATGCACGTTGGGTTTGTTTACATCAGTGCTCTTCTCTTTGACGTGTTGTTCATTTTAAACGGTTGATGGGTAAAGTATTCTTAAAATGCATTCTAAAAATCTGAATAATTCGTAATAAATAATTATTCACGGTATTTTGAAGTGCCCACGATAACAATATTGTGCATGTTCATTATTGCGGTATATCGTATTACCGTTTACCGGCACATGTCTAATTACAACAGAGCCATTAACACACACACACACACACACACACACACACACACAAACACACACACAGCAGCAAAATGGCAAACAATGCCAGAGAATGTGCCAGAGAAATGATTCAGAAAGCCAAGAGACATAAACATATCTTTATCTAGTCAAATGTGTCAATAAATCTTATTGGGAATTAAAGGGGCTATATGCGTTTTTCAGAAATTTAAACTCGCGACTGACACCTGTGGCCAAAAAACAGAACTGCTCTCATTTTCTGCTCGCTCTCGCAGCGGTGGTGACGTCACATCCGCAGACAGCGCGGGAAAAGACGACCCGCCAGAAAATAGGAAAAATAGGATACAGGCTTATAGGTGCACTCACTGTGAGCGGACAAGGTGTCAGTATGCTCATCAGGAGATGTTTGAGTCATAAATGGTAAAATAAAAAGGCTATTGTTACGTTTATTTTGGGGAAAAAGTTGCATATAGCCCCTTTAAGATAATTTCACATCAGCATGTGTGTGTGTCTGAGTGAGTGAGTGAGTGTGAGTGAGTAGTGAGTATGTGTGTGTGAGTGAGTATGTGTGTGTGAGTGAGTATCTGTGAGTGAGTGAGTGAGTGTGAGTGAGTATGTGTGAGTGAGTGTGTATGTGTGAGTGAGTGTGTGTGTGTGTTTGTGTGTGAGAGTGTGTGTCAGTGAGTGTGTGTGAGTGTGTGTGTGAGTATGAGTGAGTGAGTGAGTGAGTGAGTGAGTGAGTGAGTGTGTGTGTGTGTGTGTGTGTGTGTGTGTGTGTGTGTGTGTGTGTGTGTGTGTGTGTGTGTGTGCGCGTGCGTGTCGCAGCAGCGACAGGTTTATGATGCGGGTGTGTAAATGTGTCTGTACAGTTTACTTACAGGGCAGCACTTTATTTTACAGTCCTGCTCTGCATGTACACTACTGGTCAAATGTTTGGGGTATTATTTTATTTCATTTATTACATATTATTTATATGTGATATGTTAAAATGTAATTTATTCCTGTGATCAAAGCTGAATTTTCAGCATCATTACTCCAGTCTTCAGTGTCACATGATCCTACAGAAATCATGATGATTTGCTGCTCAAGAAGCATTTCTGAAAAATCCATGTTGGAAACAGTTGTATGGCTTCATATTCGTGTGGAAACCACGACATTTGGGATTATTTGATGAATAGAAGGTTCAAATGAACAGCCTTTAATTAAAATAGAAAGCTTTTGTAACTTTATAAATGTCATGTTTGATCAAATTAATGCATCATTTCTGAAGAAAAAAAAAACTTACTGACCAAATTTTTGAATGGTATATTTACTATAATAATGATAATAAGTGGTAATAACTAGGTACTAACCCTGAAACGAACTCTAAACCATGTTAAATTCCTTCAGCTCTGCACCCCCTCACCGACCCACCCGTGGGTCCAATATTGCATCATCATAATCATTTGGAAAAATCTATAAGTTGTACAGCACAAAACTAGACATATATGGTATCGTTTGAAAGATTAGAACCTCAGCTTTCTTGATAACCCAATGACTTTTGCATTTATGTTACATAGAAAAAGATAATACGGTCTGAATTTGACCCCCCGCAATGATCCCCCCTTGAGAAAATCCTATGAATAATATTAAATTTCATATTTATATCACACAATCTCACCAAAAATAGACAAGTCATATATCAAATGAAAGCTCTTAACATCAAGAATATCACTGTGCAGTGATCGGTTTATTTCACCGATCCAACACTTTACAGTAACGTTATTATCAAAAGAATCACGAAGATGGAAATGACTCCTTTGAACAAGCAAACACATGAGTCATATTCCTGTTCGGATCAATAACGTGTTGTGGATCTAATAGCCTCAAAAGCTATATCAGCTTGTTCCTTAGGTTGTTTTCTTCAAAATGAGACCATTTTCACATGTCTGTGAGCATGCATGGTCAAATGACACTGTAATATGTCACCGATGTCCAGATCAAAACATGTGATGCAGACAAATACTCTTATTATCCTTAGTTTTGATCGTCTTTGTTAGCCGCAATTTTTGATGACGTCATCACGTATTGCGTCAAACGTCAAAAAAGCTGAGTATCTCAGCTTTCTATAGACATGTCGATCATGCTTCTAGACCAATCTGAGCCCGAGATCTCCCTTTACAAATTTGAGGAGGCGGAGCCTTCTTTTCGATTTCCTAGCGGCTATGGAAAATCAATGGAGATGAGTAGGAGTTATTAGATAGTTTGCACAGATTAATCTCAATAACTTTTTTTTGGAAGGAGATATAAAGAAAATTATTTTTTCCCCTGTTTACTGACACCTAGTGGAATCTTTCTAGAAACTTTCTGAAGGGAAGAATACCAAACAGATTAAAAATTATAGATTTTCAAATAACAAATTAATTAAAAAATAAATCAAAATATGACTTTTTATATATGTTTATCATAAAATTGTGAATAAATACAATATAATATATGCAATATTCCACCACTGTGTTACTGTTTTCACAGTGTTTTGTGTAAAATGAGACCATTTTTATCAACTTACTCCAATGTATGTGGGTAGGGCGCTCTTTTAAAGTCAGATATGCCTTATTCTCTAAAAAAATCTAAATATGCTGCAGAGCTGAAGTAGTTAATATTACTCAGTACTTTGAGTAAGTGCACCCCGAAAATTGTTAATTATTACCAAGTTTTTTAACAAATATAACAAATAATAATAAATCCAAAATGTAAAAAATATACAATGTACTCCACTTTCTTTCAAAAAGTTTGCACTCTTAATTCAGCTAAGAGGTCATGCCGTGATATTGGTCACACGTCTTCACATGACACGAATTCGCAAGTCGGAGTCACCGAACTTGAACTTTGGAATGCAGCAAAAAATTCCCAAACTTCTCCGCATGAGCTTGCGTTTGAATGCAGTTCAATGGAACGAAAAGTGTAGTGTGACTGCGGCTTAAAGTGAAGCGCTGCGGTGTCAATCAAACTGTATTCAGTTTTATTACAAGCATGGAGTGGGAACAACAGTTCTAAGCAAGAGAGCTGGAATTCCCAGAATAAACACAGATGACCTCCTCACTAAAGTGTAAGTGTCAAAGCAGGTTTATTCAGATTGTTATGTGCGATTCAATGGTTTATGTGCTGAATGTTCATAAGGTATTTCTGTAATAGCCTACCTTGGCCATCTGAGCTTGAACCCCACTGGCCTTGAGCGCCGTCACGGCCTTCTGCGCTGCTGCAGGACTGTCGAAATCCACAAAGCCATAACCTACATATATACATACAAAAAGTCAATCGTTTTATTTCATTTCATTGTCAATGAAACATTGAGAAAGGAGGTGTGGTTTTCTCAAGAACATATCTTGATCTGCACTCACCCTTGCACTTGTTGGTAGTTTTGTCCAGAATAGCTTTGGTGGACACAATCTTTCCATACCTTAAAACATCAAGACAAAGACCATGTCAAATGTGACTCAGCACCATCTACATACATAATTCAGTTTTTACTGTATTTTTGATCAAATAGGCATTTATTCATTCACAGATACTTACTAAAGACACCAACCTCAATCATTACTTGTGTATTGTGAAACAGATACAAAAATGTGTGATTTAAAGGGAAGTGCGCAAGCCATACTGCCCAGTACTCTTGAGTCTGACCACCTTTTATAATAAATAAATACAAGAATAAAATACAAACTGCAGATGACATTAAAGAGCATTAGAATTAGAAGTGTTTTTTAAATGATGACTAAAGGCTATTTTGGGGGATCTGGGGGGGAAACGTGTTGTATTAAACAATAATGTTTCATTTATTTCATGCACTTACATTATGATGCATCAAATTGAAGCTGTTCAAATAAAGGAATATTTCCAGCCCATAGACGATTGTTCATATTATTCAGTATTCTAGTTAAATCACGTCTATTCCTGTTGGTGGGTCTCAGCATGCTGTCTCCAATCATTAATGCTGGCCTGGAATTATTCCTGATTTTACGACTTTTCAATTCGACACCAAAAATATTTCTCCATTTTTATAACCAACACATTTGCCATGAACACTGTTTTTTTTACCCATAGTTGCATCACGCTTTGAGAGCATCCAAATAAAGACAGTGGGTGTCATAGCTTACACAAATACAGTTAAACAAAAATTAATCTAACATGACACATTTGTGCAGCATTTACGCATGTATAGTTGGCCATGCCCACAGCCTCCTGTCCTGTGTGAAAGATCTCTGCACTGTAATCGACCTCAATGGTGCGGTTTTGTTTACAGGTTGAGACGTCGCCCTGGGGACAAAAACTATTTGTTCTGGGCTTTCCTCCACCACACCTTCCTGTCTGTCTGTCTGCCTGCCTGTCTGTCTGCCTCTCTGTCTGTCTGCCTGCCTCTCTGCCTGCTTGTCTATCTGCCTGTCTGCCTGCCTGCCTGTCTGTCTGTCTGTCTGTCTACCTGTCTGCTTGTCTATCTGCCTGTCTGCCAGCCTGTCTGTCTGCCTGCTTGTCTGTCTGCCTGTCTGTCTGTCTGCCTGCCTGCCTGTCTGTCTGCCTGCCTGACCCGGCTGTTTGTCTGTGTGCCAGCTTGTCTGTCTGTCTGAAGAAACTATCTGTTCTGGGCTTTCCTCCACCACACCTTCCTGTTTTTCTGTCTATCTGCCTGTCTGTCTGCTTGTCTGTCTGTCTGTCTGCCTGTCTGTCTCAAGTAAACTCAAGTAAGTTTGCTGAACATTATGTTTAAAAAATTGACCTAATTTCGTCAATATTTCAATGTTCAAATTTTATACAGGGTGAATTACACATCACATTTTTGAATCACATTATATTAAGTTCATGTTTATATGAGAAAAAGTGTCTATTTTAAGTATTATGCTGATATGGTTATTAACCGTTATAAATTTAATAAATTTTATAATTGATTTTTAATTACATTTATTTTTATTTAAGTTAAATATTATTTGTACAATTTATATAAATCTCCAGTTTTTAGTTCATGTAACAAGTAAGTTTTAAAATATGTAATTTGTAATTGTCCAAATAATATTTGAAGTTAAACAATCAATATTTAAATTTCTCATTTATTAATAAAAATCTTTAAATGCAATAAACAAAAACTAAATACAGTATAGTGACAGTATTTTTATGTGTCAATGTTACACACACACACACACACAACATTCTATATTATCAGGACATAAATAATGTATTAGATTAGGAGCACGCATGTTTCTCCCTCATTAGTCGTGAGCTTCAGGGAGAGCAGACGACTGGTGTAACCTAACTCCAGTCCTGTCTCCTGCTTCAGTTTCTCAGCTCTCTCTCTCTCTCTCTGGATTCACTCCACATTCACACTAATGTTTGTGTGTAACTACCAGAATTATGCTTACTTATACTTATTTAAATATGCCCATGTATTACACACCTATTTAAATATTAATGTAATTTACACTACCACAACTGAAGTTCCTTTTTGAGGGAACTCGTGCTTTGTCAATGACGCTTTGAGAACGCCCTTGCGTGATTGCATCTGAAGCACGTGTGTCTACTAGTACAGTGTGAGTGAACATAACAGGCGGGTGACGTCACGACCTGGAAAGGATAAAGTACTCCCGGAAACAACCGGCATTAGCTTCTGTGCCTAAGCAAGCGTTCTGTGTCAAACTGCTTGTCTTAATTACTGTTGTATTGTCCCATATAGTGAGTTCACTATATCAGTATTATGGCGAATAAGCAAGCATTCAAGTCGTGTGTTTCTCTCTGCCCTCGTTTTATTATGGGTGGGGATACACACGATTTGTGTATTCTGTGTCTGGGAGCGGACAATGCTCTGTCAGCCTTTGAGAAGCTGCAATCATGGGGTTCACAAATAGATCTCTCGGAGGGGTTAGAGACGCCTTTTCTCTACCTTTACCCGGGGGATCCAGGGCTCTCTCTCAGGGATCGGAAGCCCACGATGTGGCATCTTCCGCCCAGGGAGAGAGCCCGGTGTTTCACGCTGTCTATCTCTGAGGAGGTGGATGTGCTGAGCATCAAAGTGGGTGAAGAGGATTCACCACCTCTCCCTCCTGCCTATGAGGAGTTGGTGGAGGTGATAACTCGGGCTGTGTCAAATTTAAGCATTGAATGGCCAGCCGAGAAGCAGGGCACTCGTCCGAAAAGCAAGCTGGATGAACGATTTTTATCATCAAGTGCTGCACCTCTACCACGTGGCCTTTTTCCCCATAACGAGTTATGGAGATTGCGGGATAAACAATATTCGTCCCATCTTTTCAGCCCCCAAGGTCACGTGTATTCAGACATCAGGGGGTTGAAATAATATGGTTATGGGCCGATGCCTAAGGTTGAACAGACGCTTGCAAACTATCTGTCCCCTAGCTCAGCATCGTCCCTGAAGGTCCTGATGCTGCCCACTAAGCCCATAAAAACAACATCTGCGCTAGTGGGTAAAACAAATATGGCGGCAGGTCAGGCTGGTGCGTGTCTGCACACCATGTTGTTACTACAGGCATTTCAGGCCGACCTGCTGAGGGACCTGGATTACGGCGAGGGGTTGGGGCCTGAGGCAGTTCGAGAAAATCATTTATGGCTCAAACCTCGATTCAACGGGGTTTTACTCACGTTAGTATATCCCAAGCAGGCTCTGGTGATGGAGAAAGAAGTAAAAAGCTATAGAAAGGGTTCCTTCACCCGACAGAGTCAAGCTTTTACAGCCGTTACTTAATTATTCCAAAAAAGGATGAGGGGGTTGCATCCCATATTACATTTGTGTCATCTAAATCGCTCGTCAAGAAGCTCAAATTCAAAATGCTGACGTTGAGACAAATTGTGACACAAATCAGATCCGAGGACTGGTTTGTCACGATAGATCTAAAGGATGCATACGTCCATGTCTACATCCATCCACAACACAGGAAGTTCCTAAGGTTTGCTTTCGGGAGTGAAGCGTACCAGTATCGGGTTCTTCCCTTCTTTCTAGCTTTAATCACCCCGTACGTTCACGAAATGTGTAGATGCAGCGCTGGTTCCACTCAGGCTTCAAGGCATACACATACTGAACTACATAGACGATTGGCTTATTTTAGCGCAGTCAGAGCAGATGGCGGTTTGACATTGAGATGTTGTTCTCGCACCACATGTGAAAACTGGGGTTGAGGCTGAATGCCAAAAAGAGAGTGCTTTCTCCAGCTTAGAGAACTAACTTTCTAGGCGTGATATGGGATTCAGGGATTGATTCAGCCATTCTCTCGCCTGCTCATATTGCTGCTATCCTCACAGCTGTAAACAGATTAAAGCTAGGCCAGTCATTTACTGTGAAGCACTTTCAGAGAATGTTGGGTCTGGTGGCAGCAGCGGCCAACGTGATACCTTTTGGCCTGCTGTACATGAGACCCCTGCAGTAGTGGCTCAAGACCAAGGGATTTTCCTCGAAAGGGAATCCACTTCGTATGATAAAGATCACGCTGCGGTGTCTGGTTCTTGTCCAGAGGCCCAGTGTTAGGAGCTCTTTGTCATCGCATGATGCTCACAACCGATGCTTCTCTCACTGGTTTGGGAGCGGTGATATAAGGCCGCTTAGCTCAGGGTCTGTGGAGAAGTTCTCATCTTTCGTGGCACATAAACTGCCTGGAGATGATGGCGGTCTTCATGACTTTGAAGCACTTCCTCCCAGACCTAAGAGGCCATCATGTGCTTGTCCGCACAGACAACACATCAGCGGTCTCTTACATAAATCACCAGGGGTTTCTGTGTTCACATCCACTATGCAAACTGGCTCACCAGTTTCTCCTGTGGTCTCTAGGGAAACTACTCTCCCTGAGGGCAGTGTATATCCCAGGTTACCAAAACATGGGAGCAGATATCCTGTTGAGGCAGGGGCTGAGGCCCTGAGATGGTGAAGCTAATATGGGAGGTTTACAACCAAGTGGATCTGTTTGCGTCAATGCACTGTCCACTTTGGTTCTCCCTCACACATCCAGCTCCTCTGGGGCTGGATGCTTTGGTACAGACGTGTGTCTGTATGCGTTTCCTCCATTTGCTCTGTTCCCAGGAGTTCTGGAGAAGGTCCGCCGGGATGGGATAAGTCTACTGCTAGTAGCACCGTACTGGCTGAGCAAAGTATGGTTTTCGGATATGATATCCCTCCTTGAAGGCTCTCCGTTGGAGATTCCAGTCAGGAGGGACTTTCTGTCTTAGGCGGAGGGCACAATCTTTCACCCTCTCCCAGAGATATGGAAACTGTGGGTTTGGCCTCTGAGGGGGCCAACTCATAGATCTTGAAGTGGAGAGTTTTCACTTCCTGGTGCAGTGTGCGACAGTGGGATCCGGTTTACTGCCCTGTTGGGTACTAGAGTTTCTTCAAGATCGTTTTGAATCTGGGCTATCCCCCTCCACATTAAAGATTTATACATGTATATGTGGGGAGAAACCCTCTAGTAACTAATTTCCTTTGAGGCACTTTGAGGTTGAGGCCTGCAACTCGTACCAGGGTTCCGGCCTGGGACCTGGCTATTGTGCTAGAGGGTTTATCTGTGTCTCCCTTCAAGCCTCTTGAGACTGCTTTAGAGAAGTTTCTTACCCTTAAGACAGTGATCCTTCAAGCTATAACTTCTCAAAAAAGAGTGGGAGATCTACAGGCCTTGTCGGTATCTCCTACATGCCTGGAGTTTGCACCAGGATGGTCAAGGCTTTACTTTACCCTAAACCAGCTATGTTCCTAAGGTGCTAACCAATGTACCAAGTGTTGTAAGCTTTCTACCCTCAGCTTTTCAGAGATTAGGGCACTGGATACTTCTGTCCACAGAGCTGCCCTGTGGAGAAAATCCGCTTATGAAGTTTGTGGTCAGCCTTCACCTTTGGCTGTCAGAGGCCATTCTACTAGGAGTATGACGGCCTCCAAGGCATTATTGTTGGGTGTTTCCCTAAACAAGGTTTGTGATGTGGCAGGTTGGTCCTCTCCGCTCACATTTGTGAGGTTTTACAACTTGAACCTGGAAGCTACACCAGGTTCTCAGGTGCGAATGTCTTAGTTGTGCTTCAGTTTCACACAGAAAGGCATTTGTAAGCATGGCGTTTGGGCATTCTCGTTCCCAAAGCATCAACGCAGAGCGAGTTCCCTCGAAAGGGAACGTCTCAGTTTACAACTGTAACCCTAGTTTCCTGAGAAGGGAGCAAGACACTACGTCGCCCTGCCATACTTCCTGCATTCCTGTGATCAATTTGCTTCTGCTAGTTGAAGCTAATGCCGGTTGTTTCCGGGAGTGCTTTATCCTTTCCTGGTCGTGATGTCACGACCTATGACGTTCACTCCCGCTATTGGACTAGTAGACACACATGCTTCATACGTAATCACGCATGGGGCGTTCCCAAAGTGTCATTGATGCAGTGTCTCGTTCCCTTCTCAGGGAACTAGGTTTACAGTCATAACCTGAGACGTTTCTCAATATCTTAAAAGACGTTTGATCAAAAAGATTATACATAGATAAATATAAACTGTGCCAAGACCTATTTTTAAATAGTTAAACTATAGTTTTAATAATAATATAGTTTATTTTATTTTATTTAATGGATTTAATGGAATATATTTAGTGGAAAAAACAGCATATATGGGAAATCTCTATATGGGAAGTACTGTTCAAACTGGTAGTGAAAATAAATAAATAAATAAACATATTTTACTTTAAATATATATTTGATTTACTTTAAAAATGTATCTAATTTAAAATGTAACTTAATATAATTTTGAATTTTAAATGTAATTTAATTGGTTGAAGCAGATAGTGAAAAAAAAACAGATATAGAGGAAATACATTTTTTCCCAGAGAACTGTCCAAACTTTGAAAACAGATAAATACATTTTCATTTAAAAATTTACAAAAAAATTTAATATAATTTTTTAATATACTTGAATTGAATTGAATTAAAAAAAACTATTGTCGAAACTGGTAGTGAAAATTAAATAAATAAATAAAATATTTATTAAACAAAGAAAAACAATGCATGATGAAACAATGCAAAGGAAAACCATGCATAGAAAAACAATGCATAATGTCTTTCACTTATTGGTAACATTTCTTTAACCGTTGGTCATAAACTCATTCTAATCCTTGTTCAGACATCAGAGATAACTCTCCAGCACCTCTGGCAATACGCACAGACATTCCTGTCTGTCTCTGACTCTTTTCCGATCACACTGACATGTGGGAAGTCTATCGTTCAGCCAGCTGGCACAGTGGAGTGTTGTTGGCAAAGCTACTACGGAATGACTAAATGAAGCACAACTTTCTACATTGAGTAGAAGCATTATTAACACCGCTTGACTGCTACAACTGCGACCATGTCTATCATGAGTTACTTACACCGCATCAAATCTGCTATGGGTTTAATACTAGTCAAAGTAGCCAATGACATTTTTCTCTAGCACTGGAACTAACAGATCATTCATTTGTTGATTATTTCTTTGATTAATCAGGTATTAAACATCTCGCTAAATGCTCTCCTTCGATGTCAAAGTCAATCTACTGTGTGTTATACATTTTCTTATAATATTTTTGGTTCGGGAAATACGATTATTACTGCATCCACCTTTCCCCTATGCCATGCCATGATGCTTTGTGCGAATGATGGGTGTAACTTCTGTTAAACTGTAAACAATCAGTGAAAGGTTCGCTCTATGAGCGCAATAATAAGCATTTTCAAAAACTGTGTACAATGAGAATACATTATTCCACTCACACTTCAAACATTAAAAGTAAATTAAAAAGTGTAAAAGCATTAATACCACTAACCATGAATTACCAGTGAAGCTGACTTATTTCCACAGCAATATTGCGGATGTGTTAAATATCATTGTAGTAATATACAGTTATGTAACATACGCTGCCTTAATCAAAAATGTTCATTGAGAGAACATTGAGAGATAATATTTCAAAACATCCCAGTAAACACTGCTAATAGAGATCAGAAGTGAAAAGAGAGACGATGACATTTTAAGGCATCCGTGTGAAAACAAACCTGGAAAAAGACATGAGGAAAAACAAGAGATTCTCAGTGCATCCAGTGAATAATTCATGGGATATATCGTAAATTAAATCGGGAGAACAGACCACAAATGCACAGTATATGTTGTCCTTTTTCATATTGGTATAGTGGAATACAAAGGAAAATAAGCAAACACTCAGGAGAAAGAATGCAGCGCTTGAAATATAGCTCTTGCTATAGGTATTCTTGTTATACCGCATCACATTAAAATAACAAGAGTTCTGCTCATTCAGTCAAAAGGATTATTTGTAGCGCAACCATACGATTTGAAATTATTTGTATGAGTTTTTTGAGTGTAACTTCTACAAACCGGAAGTGCCTCCCATAATCCATAATGTTTCCAACTATTTGTAAATCGTGAGAAAATTGCTATTTTAACCAAGGAACCGGTCCTGCTCTGCTTCATACTACAGTAACGATAATAATCGCATCCCTGAACAGGATTTCTGCTATCCCGATTCTTTTAAACCGGCTGTGAGGTGAAGACCACGTCCCAAGATTCTGTGCTCAAACTGGGCGTCATCAAGCTACGCCTTTGTTTTGAATAGGCGACCTCTAGCAAACATAAAAGTTACATGAGGGTGCAAAAAAATCTAAATATTGAGAAAATCGCCTTTAAAATTGTCCAAATTAAGTCCTTAGCAATGCATGTTACTACTGCTTATAATTTTTTTATATATATTTACAGTAGGAAATTTACAAAATATCTTCATGGAACATGATATTTTCTTTATATCTGAGTGAATTTTGGCAAAAAAGAAAAATGGATCATTTTGACCCATACAACGTATTGTTGGCTATTGCCACAAATATACCTGTGCGACTTATGACTGGTTTTGTGGTCCAGGGTCACATATTATTAATGTTGGGTGAACTGTTTTCTTTAATAAAAAATTGCTATTTTCTTTAAAGTGGTGAGATAACATGGAGTCATCACCATTTCGGTTGACGTCATTTTCTGAACAAATTAATGACAGAACGAAATGCATATCACATTATCAGTGTGAGAATATGATAACTGAGAGGGTAAAGGGAAAAAGGGAAAAAAACAACATCAGTCAGAAGAACAAAAAAGAGGAAGTGACTAATGTTGTAGACCGTGAGACAAACACCCATGTTGAACAGTTCAAAGGTCATCAGTTAAACACCTATCTTACTTTTACACTGAGACATCCGTGTTGTGTTGTGCGTGCGTGCGTGCGCGCGCCACCGTTTAACCATGACCCAGTTAGCGCTGATGCTGTCCTTTCCTTCACATGCTCTGGTATTTGTTTCCCCTTTAAGAATTTCCACTGCTGACACTTCCTCACCTCTCTCACTCTGCCATCACTTTACTTCAGTCTAGTACCTGCTCTTCAAAATAAAGGCTCATTATTGGCATTGATGGCTCCATGAGGAACCTTTAATATCCATAAAAACTTTCCATTGCACAAAAGGTTCTTTATAGTGGAAAAATGATTTTTATAATCACTGCAAGGTTCTTTAGGGAACCAAAGATGGTTCTACTATGGGATCACTGTGAAAACACTCTTTTGGACCCTTTATTTTTAACTCTTTCCCTGCCATTTGATGGAATTTTCTGGCTTGCGCCATCGTGGGGCACTATTATGCATCTTCTGAAAGAGTACAGAATCTCCTGATCGAAACACAGTAGAAGAAGAAGTAGAAACAAGCAATCTCATATGTAAGCAGATGCATATTTAAAATAACAAGATCATCAACAATAAACAGCTAAAACGTAATTCAGGGGACCTGTTACCACAATTTAAATAATTGCAGGGTTGCAAGTTAAAAATTCTAATTAATTGCTTTAATTAAAACTTTTAAGTTGCAAACATTATATATGTGACCCTGGACCACAAAACCAGTCATAAGTCGCACAGGTATATTTGTGTTTCATTAGGATATTAATTAAAGATCATGTTCCATGAAGATATTTAGTAAATTTCCTACCGTAAATATATACAAATCTATTATTAGTAATATGCCTTAATATCACCTGTAATGTAAACTATAATTTCTGTGTAAATTGGCTTAAAAAAAAATTTAATTTTTTTTTTTAATGAAATTGTCTTGATAACTTTGGAAATTAGGAGGCGGATTTCTAGTTCCCAGCATGCTTTTGATAGGACTAGATAAGGAGAATAAATGTTGAAATTAAGTGTTAATTTATTTGTTTTTAGTGAACCTGTTAGTGTTTAATGCTGTTATGTTACTGTAATGTTGAAGTTTTTGTGGTTATTGTGCTGAAGAGAAGATACATGAAGGTAAACACTATATTGACTCTATAAGCAATGACTGCGCTAATGCCAGTGACAAGTAATATCTTACCTGTTCATTAAATATACATGTTAAATAAGTTATGTTATGATTCACTCTATGTAATGATGTGCTGTGATAGCTGTTGATTTGAACAGAAATAGATCAGATTAATTGGTTCAAGGCTACAACTTTGGTAGTTGGAGCGACCACATTTTTTTGATTAATCAACTTAAACATTTGTGTTTATGCTACAAATTATTAAGTTCCTCTAACTCAATGTAGCTTGTTATATAAATCAAAAACTGCCTAATGTTATTGAATGAAATGTCAACCCAGGACGAGAGCTTTGGGGGTGAGGATGCACCCGATCTACTCCATCTGTGTTCTGATCATCTTTCTGAATCTGATCTGGATGACGGGCCCTATCATACACCTGGCGCAATGCGATGCCAGTCACGTTGTTTTTGCTAGTTTCAGCCCGACGCAGTTATCATTTTCACATCCAACACCACGTTGTTTATATAGAAAATGCACTCACGTCCATCTGTTCGCCCATGGGCATCTGGTCTGAAAACAAGGTGTGTTCAGGAGCATTGTTGGTGCGTTGCTATTTAGAGGAACTGAAAACGACTGCGCCATTGACCAACACAAACCTGGTCTAAAGTCAATAGCGCAGTATTATGTGTTATTTAAAGGGCGTGTTAGTAATATGAGCATATAGGCGGGTGCACAACGCCCGTACACTCTGCTTATTACACACACAGGGACGGGCAGCAGCACACACACATTTAAAATATGAAAGGGTGAAGGATTCCTCTCTGGAAAAGCGTTCCATCATTCCACTCGCATGTAAATAGTGAATCCGCCATGGTGCAAGCGCAACTGGCTTTTAAAGGGAATGGGAGATGAGACTCTGATTGGTTTATAGCACGTTACGCCCAAAACACACCCATGACTCATTAAGAGACTAGGGACAACCCTTTTGGACCATGCGCCGGGCGAGCTGACCGTTTTTTTCCCATTGTTAAACTAGCAAAAGTGGATTCGGACATGCCATAAGTGCACCTACGGCATGAGCTTCAGACCATGCACTCAGCTTTTTGCTCAAAATGTTGCTTTTTTATTAAACTTACCTACATTCAAGTGTTGATGAAAAAAGAATGCATGAGACTAGAATAAAACGGGTTAATTTGTTTAAAAGCAGAGGCTCTGTTCTTTCTTTTGATATATTGCATGTTCAGATATTCAACAAAATATTCAGGGGGGCCATGATATTTTTGTGAAAATGATAAAAAATGCTGGCGGGGAAAGAGTTAAGAGTGAATAGAACACATTTCCTTTAACTCTTTCCCCGCCATTTGACAGAATCTTTCCACTGTTATATGGTAGGTGGCGCTATGACACATCTTCTGAAAGAGTACAGAATCTCCTGATCAAAACACAGGCAAAAATGGAGAAAAAAACGATAAAAGCATTGCTTATGAACGTTGTAGTCTTTGACAAAAACATGCCTTTCTCAGCTTTCTTTTTTTTTATGTTGCTTTTAAAAAAAATTAAACTTACCAAAATTCAAGGGCTGATAAAAAGGAATGCAGCTTTTTTGTTTAACAGCAGAGGCTCTTTAGTTTTGTTGTTGTTTATATATTGCAAAATATTCTGGGGGCCATGAAAGTTTTGTGAAAATGATCCAAAACACTGGCTATGGCTGGCAACTTTTTCTTTTCTTTTTTTTTTTATCGCTGGAGGGGAAAGAGTTAATAAATAATCTGCATCTGAACGTTAACACAAAGTTTTAATTAATTACAGACCTGCTTCTCAGTCAAACTCTGACAACAGAATTAATGTTTAATTTACTCTAAAAACTCAAATGAACTCATTTTGGTGAAGAATTTTTCATTTAAAGATTTTGAGTAAATGTTAAAGCTGTGAAATCACTGGAATGATTACCTTATGAATTAAGTAAACACAAGTAAAACTGGGTTACAAAACTGGGATTTCGGCAGCAATGCTGTAGAAGAACCATTTTTGGTTCCTTGAACCATCCCGTGAACATGTCCTAAAAGAACAATTTCCTTCTTAGTGTGAAGAACATTTAAAAAAAATATTTTTTCCACTATAAAGAACCTTACATTAATGTACATTTTCCATGGATGTTAAAGGTTGATGAGAACCATCAATGCCAATAAAGAGCCTTTATTTTTAAGAGTGTAAGTTAACTCAAATCAGTTGAGGAAATCAATTTAAAAACCAATATTAAAGGCACATAATGTAAGTTTCGCCGCTAGATGGCGCTTATTCAAAACAAAGGCGGAGCTTGATGACGTGCGTGATCTCATGGGAGTTGTAGTCTTTTCACTTCACCTCCACAGCCGATGGAAAGGAATCCAACGGACTCGGGCAGAAATCATGTTCATGAATGAGCGAATGTATTAACGTTTTATTAAAGTTATGTTGATGTGAAGCAGGACGCGCGAGAGCCCTTGGAAGCGAATGCTAATGAGAGAGACCTGCGTGAAACACTGTCTCTGAGATTTTATTCCGCTTATGCTGCAGTCGCCGTTTCCTCTCTTTACACTTGTCACAGGGTGTTTTGGTGTTGGTTCATGTTCATTGTTCATTGTTCATGGTTTAAGTTTATCTTGTTCTTGGTTATGTTTTAGTGTGTGTTCACTGTCTTGTCATGCACTTCCTGGTTTTGTCATGTGATTCCCATGCCCTCATGTGTTGTGTCATGTCATTGGTTCATTGTTTAAGCACTGTTCACAGGTGTCACTTGTCTTGTCATTAGTCTCAGTGTATTTAAGCCCTCATGTTTGCCGTGTGTCCTTGTCTGTTATTGATGTTGTTAACTGCTGTATAGGTGAGGTTTATGTTTGCCATGTCAAGTCTTTGTTTTGATTATCGCCAAGTCTTTGTTTTATGTTTTGATATTTTTGATTAAACTGCACAACAACTCACCTTGTCAGTGGAATTACGTGACAACACTGTGTATGTATGCTAACACGGCGCTGTTTTACATGGTTAAAACAATCATACTAAATAAATCTGAGAGTGATGAAAGTTATGTTTTAACATTACTCTGTGCATTCATTAGGTGGCTGGTATGAAAGACTTGTTGCACACTGCAGTAATCTAGATCCATATTAGAATATCTTATTAAAGGGGTCATGAACAGGCTTTTTTATTTTTTTATACTGTTGTCTGAGGTCAACTTATGATGTTCGCGTGGTTTTTACATTCAAAAACATCATAATGAATAAGTAATAGGCTATTTTCTGGACACGGTTGTTTTGATGGCCGCACAGAAGACTTGGAAGTAAACGCCCACAGCTAGGATAAGTTTTGCATATTTAAAGCTGCAGTAGGTAACTTTTGTAAAAATTTATTTTTTTACATATTTGTTAAACCTGTCATTATGTCCTGACAGTAGAATATGAGACAGATAATCTGTGAAAAAAATCAAGCTCCTCTGGCTCCTCCCAGTGGTCCTATTGCCATTTGCAGAATTTGAAATACACCGCTCCCGGTAAGAAACAACCAATCAGAGCCAGGAGGAGTGTCTTGGCAGTGTCAATCAAGCTCGTGTGCGCGCTGATCACACCCCTCTCATGCACATCGCGTACAGGCGTTCAAATTCAAGATTACCGGTGTGCTGCAGCTTTGCTTATGGCGGACAAACAATCCAAACGGCCAATTCCTCGAGTGACACCTGCTCATAAAATAAAGACGGGTAAACGGAAAAAGACAGATGACGATGATAAAAAAGACAAAAAGAAAGAATTAGATAGAGCCCGAAATAAAACGAGGGTAAATATTGGAGCGGCTTTTCCGAGGTAGAGGGAGCTACATGTCCTGAAAGGATTCAAAACCGATGCAGAGAGTCCACATTTCTGCTTGACAAGTAAGTATCCCTGCTTGATTTGTTTCATTTGTTAAGAACTGCCCCGTCTCCCACGTCCCCTGCCTGATGCTCCGCGCACACCACGGCTTCCTCTTCTCCCCGCCCGTTGACTCCTCGAAGTCGCTGTGGGTGTGAATTCCTCGTCGGAGCCCATTGACTCAGTGTCAAAACTCTAGCCTCATAAACATACAGATAAAATGTCACGCACTGTGCAAAGCAACTAATGAAACCTACTAATTCACTGGCTTGTCATGTGGCTGAAATAATGTACTAGCAAACCTTATTTAGCATTACATATCGATAGAATAATTACTTACATACTGTAACGTTAGTTACCGTTATATTATCTTACTGGCTATTTATTACTTATAGAAATAGTGCAACATCATATAGTTACATTACATGTATTGCAAAATACGTAATGTTTTGAGGACCAAGTTTGTAGTCAAAGTATGGGCAGGCCATTGTCAATGTAAATCATATTGTTGATGTTTCGTCCGTACCAGTGAATTTGCCATAACTGTTTTTCCGCCGTCATCGGTGGCCCTGCTATGTTCTACTAGCCTAGTTAGCCGCGTTCGCGGCAGGCTCCGTTGTGATGGGGGAGGAGCTGTGGAGGGAGGACTGTCGCGCAGCAGAGAGCAAGGGGGAGTGACCTGTGAGTTGTGCTTGTTCAAATTTTCAAGCTAAGTAGATGCTTTCTAAAAACTCCCTACTGCAGCTTTAATGAGCTTCTGCTCCCCGTGTCAGTGACAGATTGTGGCAACCGGAATGAATCTCCCAGCCCACAGCCAGGGCTCGCAAAATGTCTTTATCAAACAAACACAATGTTTCATCTCTCATCCACCCACGATTGGTTGGAATGTTTTTCTTTTATTAACCTTACTTGGCCCGCCCGATCGATGAATATAACGGCGAACCGTACACACACACACACGGGTGTGGGCGCCCTTCAAATATTAAGTCAAGAGAGTGAACAACGCACATCAACAACGTAATGAACCAAGAACACCACAAATAATGAACCAAAAACATCAGCGTGCTTCAGTCAGAGAAGTACACATAGTCAATACTATCTGTAACAATGCAATACTAGCGCATATAAAAAAATGTTTTTACTCACATAAGTGTGTTGCTTCATTCGTTCATGTAATCTCATCCTCTCTGCAAATCCAGTCTCGTTTACAAACAAATCCGTGTTTAAATGAGCATACGTGCAATGGATAATTATTAAAAATAAAGTTCATCTTTGAATTCATAATATTGGAATCCGAAAAACGTATGTGGTATGTTTACTGCTTAGAAATTCGATGCTGTTTAGCTCTATGCTGCTCTTAGCTGTCATGTTAGTGGCACGAGTCGGAGGGCGGGGCTACAGAATCAGGCGTTGTTCTTCTTCTGTTGAGGTGGTGCTTCACTACACTCTTACGTAATAGCCTGCACATTCTGAGATCGATCATTTGCTGGGCCTGGTGTCTATAAAAGCTTTTCTTTGACTAACAAGGAAGTTTTTAGCTCTGAAACTTACAGGATATTCTTATATTTCCGTGCCCTTTTATATATCAAAAGCTCAAGGAAAAGTTGATTTCTCAATTCATCACCCCTTTAATAAAAACAGGATGAGTAAATGACTAAATGCAACACAGGCTCATTGGAAAAATGTACCTGTGGGAACATTTATGCAAAATACAGACCAATACGTACATTACTGCAGTTTCCAACAGAAGTGAACACTAGAGGCAGTAAAACAGCAAGCACTTTTAATCCTTTTCGATTAATAAAGGCTTGTTTTCACATCTCGTTGCACAATATAATGTTATGATATCAAAACACTTTTTACCATAGTGCATGATTGTAAACAAATACATTTTGGACTTTGCACCGCTTAACCAGATCCATATGTTTCGCTTTTCTGTTGTAACAAGCTTCCTCTGTAGCTCAGCTGGTACAGAATTGTACTTGGGATCTGGAGAGCTTGGGTAAGAATTCAGTGAAGCATAAAAGAGCTCAAAGACTAGAGAACAAAAATGAAAACAAGCTAAAAATGGAACAAATATGAATGTGTTTTTATGTCACATTTGCTTTTATTAACACTTTCGGGTAGGTTTATGTGTACTGTTGGTAGAACGTTATTTTAAAACGTAATGGAGCAAGCTTTTAGCACCACTCATCGGATATTTTTCAAATCGGAACTGCGGTGATACGTACAAAACCAAAGTGATAAAAACTTACCCTATTCATGTTTATCTGTTTTGGAAAAAGCTGAAAACGCTTTTAGCGTCACTCACTGGACAATTCACTTTGAAACTGTCACGAAACGTGCATGATGCTACGTATTTTCGTTTTGCAAAAATGTTCCCACGGGTATGTTTTCTAATGAGCCTAAATGTATGGTGGCCCAGTAGTGGACAACACAAAGCAACAAAACAACAAAATCAAGCCACAACACAATGGAAATGCTCCCAACCACTAGGGGGCACTCGGAGTGCGGTAAAGTTAGTTTTCCTTGCCATTGTTCTATAGATTCGCCAGTCTTACAAATATATAAACACTACGATCAGTTTTAAGTGTGCAAAATATCAAATCAAAATCACCTACGTGCAATATAGCTGCATATTTATACTCCAAAATGCTTTGACACGCTACCATGGTGGATGACGCCTAAGGGAACGTCAAAACAGAACACATATTTTGCAGGTAATAACGAACAACTAGCAAAGAGACTATCGTTGTTAATGGTGGTGGTCCAGTGGGTTAAACCACTTAACTGATATGCAGAAGGTTACTGGTTCGATCCCAGCGGTCACCACCAGTGTGTCCTTGAGCAAGGCACATTACTCCACGTTGCTCCAGGGGGATTGTCCCTGTAATAAGTGCACTGTAAGTTGCTTTGGATAAAAGTGTCTGCCAAATGCGTAAATGTAATGCTTTTTAAATAAAGCAGCATCTCGACTGAACCACACACTCTTCACCACAATCGTAACCTCAACATGAAAGAAATCCCTATAAATCCCAACAGAAGAGAACATTAAACACCTGTCTTCATATTAAACCTGTACAAAAAAACACTTCATTTTTACATTTACTCTCTCCTTATATAGTTCAATGCATTGAAAATGTCTCGGTTACGTATGTAACCCTCGTTCCCTGAAGGAGGGAACGGAGACGTACGTCTGAACTGACCGACGAATTGGGATCTGTTTTCAGAGACCGACCTACTTCGAGTAATTAAAAACGAGCCAATAAACATTGGCATGCGATCACGCATTCCACGCACCGCCACGCGTTGCGGGTATAAATTATGAAGTGGAAGTGCCGCATACCGATTTCAACTGAGGAGCCGAGATAAGTGGCTCGGGCCTTCAGCTGAAGCACAGCACCTGGCGACGGGACGTACGTCTCCGTTCCCTCCTTCAGGGAACGAGGGTTACATACGTAACCGAGACGTTCCCTTTCAGTCGGTCACGTTCGACGTACGTCGGAACTGACCGACGAATTGGGATCCCTACCAACACGCCAGGAGGCTGGCCCTTCCAGCGTCCTGCCTGAGCTCGCTGGACCACTCCTATGTTAGAGTGGGAGTCAGGGCTCCGGGCAGGGAAGGACAGTCACTGCTGTTCCTGCAAGACCCACTCAGTGTGACTATTGGATAACGCTGGGAAAGCGTGCCCGTCTCGGGAGATGGTACGCTGCGGACCACATCCTTCAATGGAAGGAGAGGTGGAATACACATAAGGACTAACCTAACATGGTAGTGCAACAAATGGCAGTCTCTGGAGTGGACCCAACCTGGTTCCAGGGGGGAAGAACACAGCCAGAGACGACAGAGGAAGCTCTGTCGAGGGAAAGACACGGGGCTAGCCGAGTAGGGTAGCTGGTACCGTGGAAATACACATATGGGGTAGCCTTGAGGGGACCGCAACATATGGAACCCAGCCTACACACACGTTCCACAAGCATACGGGTGCAGGCCTGGCATCAGACGGCCGCCACGTCTGACACCGAAGGGGTGACGGAGGAACTCACAGGGTTAGCCGAATTTCGGGGAACACGACTGGAGCAAAATAGATGCACGTATCCGGCCCAAAGGGCGGGAGTGGCGTATGCAAGCCGACACTTAGAACGACATTTAGCGCTGCTGGCAACTGGGGGCGAGAATGCGGGAAGATACCGGCTCTACACGAAGGCTATAAAATCTAGCGAACGTGTTAGGTGTCGACCAGCCCGCAGCTCTACATATATCTGTCAGCGAGGCGCCTTGAGCCAACGCCCAGGAAGAAGCAACACTCCTTGTTGAGTGTGCTCGCAACCCGAACGGGCAAGGTACGTCTTGGGACTGGTAAGCCAAGACAATGGCATCCACTATCCAGTGGGCCAACCTCTGCTTGGAGACAGCCTTTCCCTTCTGCTGGCCTCCGTAACAGATGAAGAGCTGCTGTGAGGATCTGAAGCTCTGAGTCCGGTCAACGTAAGCGCGAAGAGCGCGGACGGGACATAACAAAGCTAGGGCTGGGTCTGCCTCCTCCGAAGGCAGCGCTTGCAGGTTCACCACCTGGTCCCGAAAGGGAGTGGTAGGAACCTTGGGCACGTATCCAGGCCGGGGTCTCAGGACAATGTGAGAGTTGGCCGGCCCGAATTCTAGGCACGATTCGTCGACCGAGAGTGCATGCAGGTCCCCTACCCTCTTGATTGAAGCCAATGCAATCAGGAGAACTGTCTTCATGGACAGGATTTTTAGCTCAACAGACTGCAAAGGCTCAAATGGGGGACCCTGAAGTGCTCTGAGCACCAGGGCTAAGTCCCATGAGAGTATCGAGGTAGAACGAGGAGGATTTAGTCTCCTCGCACCTCTGAGGAACCTGACGATTAAGTCGTGCTTACCTAAGGATTTACCATCTACTGCATCGTGATACGCCGCTGTTGCTGCGACGTACACTTTGAGGGTGGAGGGAGACAGCCTTCGATCCAACCCATCCTGCAGGAAGGAAAGCACAACGTTAATCGAACACTTTCGGGGGTCTTCCCGGCGGGAAGAGCACCACTCGACGAACAGGTTCCACTTCAGAGAGTAGGGGCGCCTCGTAGAGGGGGCTCTAGCTGAAGCGATGGTGTCTACCAGTCCAGGGACCAGACATGGAGATTCCAGAGGTCTGGACGCGGGTGCCATAGAGTGCCCCGCCCCTGAGAAAGCAGGTCCTTCCTCAGGGGGATCGGCCAGGGAGGGGCTGTCGTGAGGAGTGTGAGTTCTGGGAACCAGGTCCGGTTGGGCCAGTAGGGCGCAACTAACAAGACCTGCTCCTCGTCCTCCCTGACCTTGCACAGTGTCTGTGCGAGAAGGCTCACTGGGGGGAACGCATACTTGCGTAGGTCCCGGGGCCAGCTGTGCGCCAGTGCATCTATGCCTAAGGTACCTCCGGTCAGGGAGTAGTACCACTGGCAATGGGTCGAGTCCGGAGAAGCGAACAGGTCTACCTGTGCAACTCCGAAGTGGTCCCATATCAGCTGGACGCTCCAGGGGTGGAGTCGCCATTCGCCCGGAGGTGTCGACTGGCGAGAGAGCTCGTCGGCTGTCTGGTTCAGCGCACCTGGGATGTGAATGGCACGAAGTGACCTCACAAACTTCTGACTCCACAGGAGGAGATGGCGGGCGAGCCGGAGCATGCAACGGGAGCGTAGACCACCCTGACGGTTAATGTACGCAACGGCCGCAGTGCTGTCCGAACTGACCAGTACGTGCTTGCCCCGAAGCGGTTTCTTGAACCGGGCCAGGGCAAGACGTACCGCCAGTAACTCTAGGCAATTGATATGCCAACGCAGTTGGGGCCCCGTCCACAGACCCGAAACTGCGTGCCCGTTGTACGTGGCCCCCCAGCCCGTGGATGAGGCATCCGTGAAGACCACAGCATGCCTCGACACCTGTTCTAGGGACACTCCGGCCCGGAGAAACGAGGGGTCTGACCACGACTGAAGGTTTGGCGACAGTAAGGAGTCACTAGGACCCGGTACTGACCGCTCTGCCACGCCCATCTCGGGACTCGGTCGCGCAACCAGCGTTGAAGCGGTCTCATATGAAGCAATCCGAGCGGCATTACCGCGGCTGCAGATGCCATATGCCCCAGGAGCCTCTGAAATAATTTCAGTGGGACCGCTGTCCTGCCTTTGAACGTATTCAAGCAGTTCAACACTGACCGGACGCGCTCTGGAGTGCGGCGCGCTGTCCGGCTGACCGAATCCAGCTCCATACCGAGATAAGAGATCCTCTTATCAGAGTTTGCTCTTCTCTCGGTTGACCCGAAGTTCCAACAGGCTGAGGTGACTGAGCACCATGTCCCTGTGTTCGCACAACTGCTCCCGAGACTGGGCGAGTATGAGCCAGTCGTCGAGATAGTTGAGTAAGCGAACGCCGCGTTCTCTGAGCGGAACAATGGCTGCCTCAACGACCTTCGTGAAGACGCGAGGCGAGAGGGACAGCCCGAAGGGCAAGACTTTGTACTGATATGCCCTCCCCTCGAACGCAAAGCGCAGGAACGGTCTGTGTCGAGGAAGGATAGAGACATGAAAGTACGCGTCCTTCAGGTCGATCGCTGCAAACCAATCTTGGGGACGGATGCATTGAAAAATGCGTTTCTGCGCTAACATTTTGAACGGAAGCTTGCGCAGGGCCCGATTCAGAATGCGCAGGTCCAAGATTGGCCTTAACCCACCCCCTTTCTTGGGTACAATGAAGTAGGGGCTGTAGAACCCCGACGTCATATCGGCAGGAGGAACCGGCTCGACCGCGCCCTTCGCCAGCAGGACATCGATCTCGGACCGCAAGACATGGGCATCGCTGCTCCGCACGGAGGCGAAGAGGATGCCCCTGTACTTGGGAGGCCGGCGTGCGAATTGAATCGCATAGCCGAGTCTGATGGTACGGATGAGCCAGCGAGACGGCCTGGGGAGACCTAGCCAGGCCCCCAGAGACCGAACAAGCGGGATCAA
Organism: Gobio gobio; assembly: GCF_949357685.1. Classification (NCBI taxonomy): domain Eukaryota; kingdom Metazoa; phylum Chordata; class Actinopteri; order Cypriniformes; family Gobionidae; genus Gobio; species Gobio gobio. The sequence continues at coordinate 13,129,437 of NC_137112.1, read as the reverse complement.
CGGCACCACAGACGTACCCGGGGTGAGGCAGCGAGGTGGAGTATTCAGACCCGACTCGGGAGGCCCGGAGGCGGCCCGGAGTGTTGTCTGAATACTCCAGGTGGGGCAGAGAGTGGGTGAGAAGGCCCGGGGGCGTCCTCGGTGCCCACTCTGCTGCCCCCTGGCGAGGGGTGAGAGGGAAGGAAAGGAGTGGCAAGGCCCGGGGGCGTCACGCACTGCCAACCTGTCCCTCTCGGAGCTCAGGGAGGGAGGAAACTGCTCTTTTATTGAGAATGTGGGTACCGCTGGCAGGATGTTGTGTGTATCAGTCTGGACATTCCCCCACGGTCCGGGGGGGGGGGGTGAGTGCGGACACCACCACCAGCTCCTCTTCTCCCTGGGCTCCCCGTGTCAGGGCCGCTTGCTCTTGCGCTTGCCTGACGACTTAGCAGGCCCCGACACGGGTTGGGCGGCACCCTTACGGCCGGCACCCTTCTTCCCCGATGGTGAAGGCTGCTGCTTGGGTTTAGCAGGGGCGACTGGGTGGAGGCAGCAGCCGGGGCAGGATGTTCTTGATGGCCTCCGTCTGCTTCTGTGCCACCGAGAACTGCTGGGCGAAACTCTCGATGGCGTCGCCGAAGAGGCCGGCCTGACAGACAGGGGCGTTGAGGAACCGCACTTTGTCGGTCTCACGCATATCTGCCAGGTTCAGCCATAGGTGGTGTTCCTGGACCACCAGAGTGGACATCGCCCGACCCAGGGTGCGTGCGGCAACTTTTGTCGCCCGGAGGGCGAGGTCCGTTGCGGTACGCAGTTCCTGCATAACCCCTGGGTCGGAACTACCCTCGTGCAATTCCTTGAGCGCTTTGGCCTGGTAGACCTGCAGGAGCGCCATGGCATGCAGAGAAGACGCGGCTTCTCCACAGGCTGTGTAGGTCTTGCCCGTTAGGCTGAACGAGAACCTACACGCCCGGGAGGGGAGACGCGGATGGCCCCGCCAGTCGGAGCCGGTCTTAGGACACAGTTGCATCGCAACCGACCGTTCCACTGGAGGGACCTCCACGTAACCCTTAGCCGTGCCTCCATTGAGGGTAGTGAGGACGGAGGAACTCGCTGATCGTGAACGAGCGCTGTAGGGCGCCGTCCACGACTTCGTGAGCTCCTGATGCACTTCCGGAAAGAAAGGCACTAGGGCGGGGCGCTGAGAACCAGCACGGGCCGTCCCGAGATACCAATCGTCCAGCCGTGAGGGTTCGGGACACGGTGGAGGGTTCCACTCGAGCCCGACACTCGCGGCGGCCCGGGAAAGCATAGCCGTGAGCTCTGGATCAGACTCGGGCAACGGTGCCACACCCGAAGGGGGCAACGCAGCCAAATCCTCATCTCCAGAGTCCATTAGCTCGTCCCCCGATGCAGCTATCGATAACATGTCCTCAGCAGGAGCCCCGAAAGAAACGGGCGGCCCCCCTATGGGAAGGACCACCGCGATCTTCCGGGAACTGCGCCGGCGCAGCGGAGGGGGGAGGGGCCCGAGCAGCCTGTTGACTGGGCGGGGGTGCCCTGACCGTCACCCTCAGATCTCCACCAAAGGCATCAGCCAAAGTAGCAGCCCTCTGCTTTGCAGCGGGAGGACCACTAGATCGGGGGATGCGCAATGGGACTCCACCCCGTTTGAGGTATTGGAGCCTAGACCGTAGCACTGCGATGGTCATGTTCGCGCAGTGCGAACATGAGTCATCCACGAAAGCCGCCTCTGCGTGCTGAACGCCCAAACACGAGAGACAACGATCGTGTCCGTCAACTGGGGACAGAAACCGACGGCATCCAGAAACACACGGTTTGAATGACATCTTGAAAAAGACGCAGAGTCAAACCTTGTTGCTCTTTTAGTGAGAGAGAGAGAGAGAAAACCGCTCCGTCAGTGCCGAGGCACGCAGGGGAAATGGCCTCGGCTCACAGCAGATCAAAGGTGCAAGCCCGCTGTGAGCACTCAGAGAAAAAAAAGGCCAGCAAGCCGTGAGAACAGCTGTTCGTCCTTTTCTTCCTGGTCGCGACCACCGCTGCAGGGCACCGTCACACCAACACTGGAACACTGGAAGCAGGTAAAGATCTTCTCTCGACTCGTTTGTAGAAAAAAAACTCTTCGTAGGAACACACAGATTACTGCAATGCTCGGCTCCGAAGTTGAAAAACGGTATGCGGCACTTCCACTTCCTTATTTATACCCGCAACGCGGGGCGGTGCGTGGAATGCGTGATCGCATGCCAATGTTTATTGGCTCGTTTTTAATTACTCGAAGTAGGTCGGTCTCTGAAAACAGATCCCAATTCGTCGGTCAGTTCCGACGTACGTCGAACGTGACCGACTGAAAGGGAACTCATATTCCTTCTCTTTGTCTGTGATTGTTAATTGTGCCCATATCTCAAGTATTGTTAAATATGAAGAATATTTATATGGAATGAGTAATAATTGTATTTCTTGCAACTGATGAGCATTCATTTCCACATTCTCAAATATTTTGAAAGAATATTAGCAAAAATATTAAGTATATCTTAAAAACAATAAAATTACCAGACTCAAAGGTCTTTATCGCAACCCATCAAAATAAAAGTTTGGTTTAACAAAGTTAATTTAGCTATGTTTCAATGTCATAATAATACTACTAATAATACATTATTATTAAAACTTTATTTTTTAAGGAATAATCAATTGTTCTGCTCTGATGTGCAGCCCCTGACAAAAAAAAAGTCTGTTTAATTTCATATAACTAAAAGATGAATTAATGTTTTATGCCTTCATTTGATTGCCAGAAAATTTTAAATACACTACACTTAATTTCTAGAAAAAAAGAAGAAAAAAAAACATTTAATGGAGAAAAAAAGATATTATATATATATATATATATTAAAATTGTTGCTTTCATAAATTTAACCAATTAGACATGATTTCTGATTATTAAAATTCTATTTTTTGAGAATTTGAGAAGAAAACTAAATATCCTAGGGCCCTAAACATGTCATTTTTGTTAAACGTATAATAAAAATGTTAAATTGGGTTTTCATGATTTCAATTAATTAGACATATTTTTTGATTACTAAAATTTTATTTAACCATTAAAATGGAGTCAAAAAAAAAAAATTACGAAAAAAAAACCTGAATTTGAAAAAAAAAAAAAAGAATTTGGGAAACAATCCAACGGATTTCATACCTTTCCATTGAGTTTCCATTAATTTATGTGACATGCCCCACAAACGTCACGGAAAGGAAACCGGGACGGCAGAAAGGGGCATCGAGTTTGGATACTGGCAGATGCATTAACAGCATAACATTAAAAGAATCATTCTGATCATTTTAGATGAGAGATATTATGGGGGATAGTGGGGATGCAAGGATGGGTGCAACACTTTTTGCATTTTCTTCAGTTTCTCAGAGACTGTTTTTATTGGAAAGCCAAAATTTGAATACATTAAACCCAAATCTGTCAGCTACCCACCCACGCTGCTGTAACATGTGTACATATGATAATATACAATTTCTACTTGAATAGACACAGTCAAATGTTGCAACTGACCCCATAAGAGGGGACGGTTGCAACATTCATTAAAATGTAATAAAAATCATTCCTTTAACATCATATTGCAATTTCTTTATTTTATTTGTACACAGACATGGTCTTCACTAAGTTTAATTAACTGTATAAAGACTTAAAGGTAGTAACAACTATGTTTCGGTTAATTCACTTGTGGCCTAGTCTTATATTTACTTAAAAAGAGGATATACCTGCTGGCTATTGAAAGATGTAATTAGTAGTTAATAATTCATTACTTTTTAGAGTAACTTACACAATACTGGTTATATAGCTTACATTAATGCTGTCATAAGGGACAGTTGCAACAGCATAATAAAACTTGCTATGTTAGCTTGACACAATAGCCTTGACACATGGTAGCTATGTCTTTTATAAGCTAAGAAAACACTGATTAAAAGGATATAACTTTATAATGCTTCGCGCAAACAGTTTAGACAGTATGACAAAAACTTTGCAGAAGGAATGGTCACATGTGGCTTCTTTCTTCCAGAAAGGTAGAGGGGCTATATGAGCATAGTATGAGTATCATCACTAGCTCAGAATAAGCAATGTTTCAACCGTCCCCACTCAACCAATTAAAGAGTTTATCTGTCCTGCCGTAGCTAAAAGAAGAAAATGCACAAATTATTATTCATCAGGTTGATATGTTGGACTGCTCGCACAAAAAGAGTGTTTGAGGCACTACAGAGCCACAGTGTTTAACTTATGAATGGCTTATTTAGTTGTCTCTGCATATTAAGCTGTGACAGAAGTACATGACGCACACATTCATCCAACTACACACCAAAGCAAATCATAAACGCAGTTTTGTTTTAGTCTGGTCAAGTTACATCCTTCATACAGCAGGAAAAGATCCGTCATATAACTGTTGGCTAGACAGCATGTGAGGCCATAAACTGAGAGCTTCTACACATATTACATCATCGTGAAATTACCGTAAAGTCCCCTCTTTTCCCCCCTCTGTCTCCCAGCGGGGGGAAAACTGGATGGATCAGGAACAGACAGAAGAGACTACAGCAGTGAAATAGAAAGCAAAACCGACTTGCTTTATGTATAACAAATAATGTCAATGAATTTGCTTTTACTACAAACTAGAGATGCACCGATCGACCGGCCAGGAATCGGAATCGGTCGATTTTCCGCATCAGTCTCACGTCTTACCGATTCCGAGCCGGTCTGTTTTGTTTCCAGAGGCACAGGCAATAACGTCAGTGGCACATTCTCACTGTTCTCTCCAATGGCCAAGTGACACACACATGCCTCTTCTCATTCGCTCCGTTTAAATAGTGCTTGTATTGCGCATAATTTTACTAATGCCTACAGGTCCCACGCTCACTACAAAAGCGTGCGCACCACTGATGTACAGAAGTGGAAAACACAGACGGAATCCAGTCATGAAAACGGAATTTACTGTATGACGCGGAATTGTCAAATTTTGAATAAATAAATCAAAAGTAGGTCAGTAAACTTAAATTATATTGAGATATGGACTAGTGTCTGTGAATATTAAACTGCAAGAAGACTATATGAATATGAATCCTACATCTTCTGTGTTAATGAACGAATTAATAAATGAATGGCGCAGGCGCGGTTTCATTTCCCACACACACACTGAAGTACGCGTGACACACGCGGTGTTACTACATTAACTTCATCTCCAGAGCTGCTCTGAGTGTCTCTTCATGAGCATTTTACAGTTTAATTTGAGAAAACTATTATCATATATCATGGGAGTCGGAACCATTGTATGAGTGTGGGATTAGACCCACTTTTTAAGACCAATGATATTGGACCCACTCACTTTTACTGTCTCTAATGCGGCGCATGTCTGTTCACCTACCTCTGACCAAACACTTTATTATTAAACACACGTTAGATACTTTATTTACCTTTCCGGTCTGATATGGGATGGGAAAAGGGAGTAGAGCGAGTTTGGCAAAACTCGAAACCTGGTCGATTTGCGTCAAAACTTTCTGCCATATGTCTTACCCCTACATTATCGACACTGTAGAACATTTGGTGTCTTCTGTCATTTTCTCTGGCGCAACGTAAACAATGTGTACTATTTGCCCTTAATGTAGATAGCATCTACTCCAGTAAAAATTTTCTGGAGTAGGACCCACCCACATTTTCTTTGCTCAAGACGCCCATGTCATATACACACAGAAACTCAAAGGTCTTCACGACAACCCGTAAAAAATAAAAGTTTAACTTATAGAAATATATTACTATTGTATTACTATTGTACAGTATAATGCATGTCTAAATGTATTACTAATAATAATAATACTAATAACAACAAAAATACAATAATTATTAAAACTTAATTTTTAAAGGAATAGTCGCACAATTTTTCTTCCATATTTTAATTTTAACAATAAACCCCTGTTGTGCAGCACTTTGTTTGCGGAAAAATTAAAGGGTTTATTTAAATTTCACTTGATTAAAACATTTATATTTTATGCCTTCATTTGATTACCAGAAAAACTCTAAAATACACAACACAGAATTTCATAGGGCCCTATTATTGTAAACAAACTAATGAATTAAGTTATTTTTTATTAATTCATTTTATTAATCAATTTTATTGAATCAGTAAAATTTTATCCAGAAAAATTCAAATGGACAAAAATGGAATTTGGAAAGAAATAAAACGGAATTTGGGAAAAAATAAAACGGATTTAAATTCTCAAACAGCTTGAGAGTCGCAAGTACCAAAATGAGTGTCTTTAAACAGTCAAATACATACAACAAGATGTCAAAATGCCCGTCTCGGTGAGAATTCAGTTAAAGAAAATCACTCTCTGCCCTTGACTGAATAACTTTTGTAACTAATTGAAAGCATTAAACTGTATCTATTTAATTAATTATAAGACTGTCCAGCTGTTGTTTGAAATGTATTTGTTCTTATTTCATTACTGTCTTTTTTACTTGTTTTTTAATTAAAATAATATTTAGCATTTCAGAAAAGTATTTTTGTTTGTATGCTGTCAATTATAGTTTTTTGAAAGAACATCGTAATCGGCAACTCACACTTACAAAAAAAAAATTGGAAATCGGAACCGGCTAAGAATATTGCAATCGTGCATCTCTACTACTGTACCAGATCTGCATACCTGTCAAAAAGCTTTGCAAACTCTGTTCATTCTCTCAATCCCCTTCATAATGTGCATCCTGGGATGCCTTTTTCAATAGCATTGAAGGAGTTGATATATATGTGTTAGACTTCCAGTGTATTTATCTATAAAACAATTTCAATCATTTAGACACAAGTCACTTTTAAGATAATGAGAAACAAATTCAGTCAAATGTGTCCAAAATATAGCACTGCGTTCCTAGAAACTGATGCCTGGATTTTTCCACAGCCTAAATATGGCTGTGCTGATGTTTGTGGAAAATCAGCATTAGTGTAAGGTGTAATTTTTTGTTTCTCAGAAGTGTTTCAAAGCAGCGTCGCACTGCTTTTTCCAGTTCATCTCTAACAGAAGCAAAGCGTCAGCACCTCTCTCTTGCCGCTGTCCCACATCTGAACTGAACTGAAGAATGTGTCTGTTTAAACATTAATGATAGGGTCTAAACAAGATTGGTCTTGACTTGCAGAAGCAAAACCAGTTCCCAGCCTCTTGAAATCTGTAAAATAATGGTATACTGCGGCACAATTTACTGAAGAGTGATAGGGTACACTGCTCGTATTCAAAGCACAAACAATCAAGTTTAGCGAAACTATTAACATGCAAAGCTTCTTATGAGAAGATGTATGCTGTCAGCTTACACTACATAAAACCTCACCAATCTACTATGAAAAGGAAAATCTGAACCAATTATATATATATATATATATATATATATATATATATATATATATATATATATATATATATATATATATATATATATATATATATATATATATATATATATATATATATATATATATATATATATACTGTATATATACACACACACACACACGAGTAGGAATGTGAGATTGCATTTATACAACAGTTTGATGGCACAAGTGCGTAAATAAATAAGAAACAACAACTCTTTTGTGCAGAACTACTAGGGCCCTATGAGTTTCACTATGCGGAAAACATGGATGGAATCATGAATCCAGTTATAAAAGCATCTCGGTTACGTATATGTAACCCTCGTTCCCTGAGATGCCATGTCCTATTCGAATAAAAAATTTAAATGGTAGAAGTTTCCTGATTTCAATTAATTAGGCATGCTTTTTGATTACTAAAATGTAATTTCACCATTAAAGGGGTCATGAATTGAGAAATCAACTTTCCCTTGAGCTTTTGATATATAAAAGGTCGTGGTGATATAAGAATATCCTGTAAGTTTCAGAACTGAAAACTTCTTTGTTAGTCAAAGAAAAGCTTTTATTGACAGCTGGCTCATCAAACGCTTGATCTGGGAATGTGCCTCCCTGTGACGTCAGAGTGTGGTGAAACATCGCCTTAACCGAAGAAGACGAATGCCTGATTCTGTAGCCCCGCCCACCAATTTGTGCCTGACATGTTATAGATAAATAACAGGCCTACATGGAGCTAAACCGGATCGAACTTCCAAGCAATAAGCATGCTGCCTAAGCTTCATTCGGATTCCAATATTATGAATGCATGGATGAACTTTATTTTTAATGAATATCCAGCTCACGTGGGGAAGATATTGTGCGTATGTGCCTTCATTTCACCACGGATTCGTTTGTAAACAAGAGACTGGATTTGCAGACAGGATGAGATTACAAGAATGAATGAAGCAAAACATAACTGAACACAACTTAGCATGCTGTCACAGGCTGGAGAATCCTTTATTTGAGGTGTTGTTGGTTCAATGAGCTGCGATTCGGGATCAGACATGTATATGCACATCTGGCACAACGTCATAGAATGTCTCTGAACAGATTCTTGCCCACTTTTAGGGGAAAATAAACTAGACTCCCAAAGACTTCTATACAAAATAGCGGCACAAAACAACGTCCGTACACAGCTGGCAGGCTTGAATAACTTAAGAAATCCCCAATATTAAACATGTCATGGAATTATATGTCCACCCTGCCTGCCATAGAGTGTGAAAGATACATCCACACTCTTAATTTGGTCCATTTAAAAACATGTCCCTTCATTCTCCCACCGTCAAATTGGTGTAACAACCCCACCGAGTGGCCAGAGGACATTTACTCGTACCTCATCGAGTCCTCAGGTACGCCAGTGAATTAGGGTTGGGCGATGTCTCCTAAATTGGCAGTTGACATGTTTACAGTAAAACATTGTGATGGACGATGATATAGTCGTTTTTTTTATTAATATAAATATATAATTTATTATATCTGTATTTTACTATCTCTTTACATAAATACTATTTTCTACTTCAAAACTATATAATTTCGTTATTTTACTAACCCAAATAATTACTCATCCGCGCTAGGATGCACGTGAGGGAAAAAAGTAGCTTCTTTCCACTTAAGAAGAGTTGCAAACTTTTTATTTTAATATATCTCTTTACATAAATACTATTTTCTACTTCAAAACTATAATTTTGTTACTAACCCAATGTGTTGTATGTTAATGCTTTTTTACGTTAATAATACCACAGGAGTGAAGCACAAAGCTTTGTTTACAAAGGAAATAAATTCGCAGCCATGAATGGATTCATGCCGAATGAGAGAGGTAGGCTGAGCCCAATTTAAGATTAGTCAGCTTTTTTATTCTGTTTTGCGATTTCCGTGAATTTTAACAATAGGCCTAACGTTAGTCCATTTTATCCCACATGGACATCTCGTTTCTTTTCTCAAATCTTCACTCGCGTCGCACCCATTTTCGCAGGGAATTATAAACGTTTCATCCTTTCGTTTGTTTATAATTAAGTCTATTATACCCATTCACGTCCTTTACTGTGTGAAAGTAGAAAAACACTGTAGGACGAATAGGCTACCTTTTTACTTAATTTTATTTAACACAGTTTGTGCTTGTTATTAGACTTGGTAAGGCGCGTCAAGTTTATTTGAATAGCGCATATCACACACACACACACACACACAGGCCATTTTACTTTCGTTTTCTCTGGCAGTGAATAATCAAACATTGCTTAAATGTCTTGACCCTGTGGAAGATAAAATTCACTCTTCAGAACTTTTACAACACGTGTTGCTTTGCAACATCAGGAGAACACATGAAGACGAAGATATTTGAGAAGGTGTCTATCCAGCTCGTGTTTCATCTCGCGCAGAGCGGTATATGACGCATCTTTGAGGGGAAATGAATTTTTTAAAACTAATATTTTATAAATGTTCTTATATTCTTTAGGTTACCATTATTTACTGATAATTGTTTAAATGTTTTACAGGCTGTGGTGTGTTGTTTCACTGACGGAAGTGCTGAAATAAACACACATGCTTATGAAATGGATGTTTGAGCCTCGTTTATTATTTCAAAATGTAGGGTATATCTGGCATAGACAACAGTATTTAAAATAGCATATATGCATTAGTTATATTCTCAAATTAATTTACAGAGCAATCCCTGCAAAGTGTTTAGTTTAACTGTAGAACAGGATTAGTGTGTGTCGCACTCACAACAAGACTCGCAATGGGGGGCGTTGCATCATGATGGTGGCGCTCCATCGTTATGTCGGCAGTCATCACCGTCCATCGGCACAACCCTACAGTGAATGATTTAACTTTGTTTCTGAATCATGAAGTACAGATGATGCTATCGTAAGCTAAGTCAGGCTGGTTGTATGGCTGGACAGAAAGACATAATATATACATTTAAAGATGTTTACTAGCAAAAACAAAGTAAAATCATTCACTTGATATGCCAATTTGACGCTGGGAGAATGAAGGGACATGTTTTTAAATTGACCAAATTAAGTTGGAGTCTTGGAGGGCAGGCTGAACATATAATTACTTGACATGTTTAATCTGAGTGATTTCTTAAGTTATTCAAGCCTGCTGGCTGTGTACAAATGTTATTTTGTGCCAATATTTTGTATTGAAGTCTATAGGAAGTCTAGTTTATTTTTCTCTAAAAAGTGGCGTTGACGAAATTAACAGTTAAGTTCCCGGATGTGCCGGTAGTCTGTATAGGCCAGGGCTCGCAAAGCCCAACGTCCCGAGGCTATGTGTTTTTCAGACGGGCTACCAAAATGTATCACCGGCCTGCCGACGGACAGGTATATTAGTAGAATATTGCATGGTTGGAAAAGGCTCTAAGCCAATCAGATTTGAGAACCACAACTAACTGGTATATATACAGTACATATACTGAAATAAGCCGAAAATCTTTGTAAAGTTGCTTGACGTAACATTTTAAAATAAAGCTCTTGGGCTTCATCACAAGAAAGCGAAGTATTTCCTTTATGCCACTCCTATTTGATTTATGGCTCCTGAATTTACCCTCATGTTTCCTCTTTTGAACCACAAATGGCTTGAGTTCAAACCTCAACCTCAAAGCCTACTGTAATTTGTTCAACAAAACATACTCAAAGTTAGATCTGATCTTGAGATCTCTACACTGTAAGCACATTAACAAGCAGAAGTTTACAGATGAAAGAAACATCCAACTTAAAGGGATCTCATCAAGATTAAACAACAATCACATACATGTCTACCACAATCTAAGAAGTCCTGAAAGAGAGAAGAGTGCTTAAAGGAGCTTCAAAGCAGTGGTGTATGAACTTCTCCTGAAGTGAGAAGACAAGGTCCCCTCTGAATAATGTAAAGTCATGCTCTATTTCCCCTCTACAGTGTCCTTGTTAAAATTACATATGGAACATGTCAACAAGTTCAGGTTTATGCCTTTTAAATCTCATCAAGTTTGTGCATATTAAAATGTTTTTCATTGCTTTCATGCTGCTTTGCAGCAACTGCAACATCACACTAAGCATACTTTTTTATTTAAAAGCTAAAGGGTAAATGAAGGGCTGCCGTATTTGCATAGTTTGTGCTTGCTATTTAATTGAAGGTGAAACGTAGCAAACTTGCAGCTCCAGAAAATAAAAAAAGATTTATCTTGAACTCTCATGGAAACTAGCATGTATAAAATACAGTTATACAATTTAATAATAAATAAAAGGAATTTATACCTGTATATAGGCTGTAGCTACATTGGAAAAGCGGTTTGGAAAAGCTGCGGGTGCCATCTTGTGGTCAGACGCAGGAATTAATTCGATGTGCGACTCTCACAGTGCATTATGGGTATTCTCTAGCTTTTGAGCATACATCAGTTGTACACTCGTTATTGCAGTGAATGAATGGGAATTGAATGAGTGCACACGATAACATCCACTATGGTTTCGGACACCACTACAAACAGCTGTCCCCTCAAATAGTGCCATTTTTTTTGTGCCCTGCTATTTTAGGGTATAGGGGGCGATATCGGACACAGGCTGGTCTAAAGTCAATAGCGCAGTATTTTTTGTGTTATTTAAAGGGTGTGTTAGTAATATGCACCTATGAGCGGTGCACAACGTGCGTACATTCTGCTTATTACACACCAGCAGCACACACACATTTTAAATATTAAATGTGTTTTTATACAATATCTCTGGAGAAGCGTTCAGTCTTTCTGTTTGCAAATTTCTCCATGTAAATAGCGAATCCGCCATGGCGCGAGCGCAACTGGCTTTTAAAGGGAATGGGAGATGAGACTCTGATTGGTTTATTGCACGTTAAGCCTAAAAACACACCCATGACTCATTAAGAGAATAGGGACAACCCTTTTGGACCATGCGCCTGGCGCGCCGACCATTTTTCCCAGTGGATTCGGACATGCCCTAAGTGCACTTGCGCTGTGCGCTTCAGACCATGTGCTTAGATCGTTAAAATAGGACCCTTGGTGTTTTGAGTGCTTCATAAGAATGAATCAATTGAAGAATTTGGTTCAATTATATCAGACTTTCGAAACACTCCTCACAAATACGAGCACAATGAAGCTAGCTTGCGTACGTAGAACAGCGAGACTTACGGTTGGCAGAGCTTGACCAGGTCTTGGTCAGTGGTCCCAGGATGGAGTCCACGGATGTAAAGGTTCGTTTTGCTCAGCTGTTCCCCGCCTCCCACACTACTTGCGCTGCTACTGTTGGGACTGGACAGTGCCATCTGGTGGCTGGAGGACACATAGGCTTGCTGTTGAAATAAGAAAATATATATGTATACTTATACAAACCAATATAAGTACAGTTAAATCAATGTTATTAATATTTAACCAAACTATAACAAAGACAAAAAAATTGTTAATTAGAATATAAAGTCAATTTGCGGTCGAAAAGGTACCAGCATTTTTAAAATGTAAATAAATCGACTTAAAGCACCATTAAAATGTATTAAAACTGAAAGCCAAAACTATAAAATGAAATAAAAATTACATTATCCTAAAAGAGTTCCAACATAGTCAACCTTTTTTTCTTTTCTTTTTTTTGACTACAACACCAGCGATATTTGTAGTATATCAAAAGTCAAATGTATGAGGAGTATGTGAGAAATGGCTTCTTCAGCAAGTTGCAAGAACACAAATTCACGTATGGCCTGTGTCCCAAGTCCATGTCCTAATCCAATTCCCTATTTCCAAATTATTTCCTGTCAAATACTATAGACAACCCATAAAAAAAAGAAAAAAATGGCCTTTGTCTGACTTGTAAATACAGAAGTAAAATATATTGTGTTGAATGAAATCTGTGATAGTTATTTTTAGAAGGGCTGGGATAGAAATGCTGATTTCTCAATTTTAATAGATTCTCATTTTGATGAACTGATATTGATTCTTAAAGCTACACTGTGTAACTTTTTTAGTTTATTCTTAGCTAAAAACACTTAGTTCTTTCAAAAATATATGTGCTCATTACTTTATTACTTGAAAGAAGTAAATATACATTATTCTCGTAAGTTTATAATATGCCATTGAAAATACATACGGGTAAGGGGTTCGAATGCAGGTCGCCATGTTGCCCCTCCATCTTGAAGGTACATTAGCCAAAGAGGGACATACCCGTAAATTCAAGCTTCGCCTTTCGCGTTTTAACACTCGATGGCACCGTGTCGAATGTGGACGAGGTCGAACTGGAAGCCATATTAATCTTGGACTAAATCGGCCATCGTAGGAGTTAAAACGAAATCGGAATTGAGAGGAAGAGAAACTAATATTCACTGGATGGTCATATACCTTTTAACCGCTAGATGGGGGAAAATATCACACAGTGTAGCTTTAAAGCGGTGATGAATTGAGAAATCAACTTTCCCTTGAGCCTTTGATACATGAAAGTTTGTCGTGATATAAGAATATCCTGTAAGTTTCGGAGCTGAAAACTTCCTTGTTGGTCAAAGAAAAGCTTTTATTGACACCAGACCCAGAAAACGGTCGATTTCAGAATATGTTGACTATTGACGTCATAGAACGCAGAAACGCCGCCTCAACAGATAAATATGTACATCTGCTTCTGTATAAAAAAATAAAATTCCAATCAATCGCGGGTGGATGACAGGATGAGAGATAAATCGTGTTTGTTTGATAAAGGCATTTTGCGAGCCCTGTGAGCATTTCTCCACATGCTTTTAATACAATTCCCACATGTACTGAGGGGAGCTGAAGCTCATTAAATATACAAATCTTATCCAATCCTAGCCGTGGCCGTTTACTTCCAAGTCTTCAGTGCGGCACGCCCATTGAAACCGAACGTGTCTTGAGAGAGCCTCAAAACCAGGGTACAAAATAGCCTATTACTTATTCATTATAATATTTTTGAATGTAAAAACCACGCAAATGTCATAAGTTGACCTCAGACAACAGTATAAAAAAAATTAAAAAGCCAGTTCATGACCCCTTAAACCCTTTAAGCCCTGAAGACATTTTTAGGGTTGTTTTTCTGAATGACATACAAAAATAAAGACTCATAACTACAAAACTATAGCAAGGAGAGTCAAAAGGTGGGTACCGCTTGCAAGAAAACTTTTGACATTTTTAGAAAGAAAAAAACTCACATTTGGACATTCTCATACTGAGAAACTGATAATGTTTTTTTTTATATTACAATTGTACATATCTTTCTTATTTGACATGCAATAACTCAGGAAATAAGGTAGGAGGACTATTCTTTTTTGGTTAAGTTACCCTAAATATGCATTGCATCTGGATCACATTTTGTGATGATAGCATAAAGTAATCAAAAGTTAACGCATTTGGAACCAAGGTAGACATTTTGTTTAGCCCTTGACACCAGGAAGGCTATTTTAAAATTATTGTTCCTCCGTGAGGAATATCTTGTGATCGACGCAAGGGATTATGTTGGATTTACCAACATATTTCTGACCATATACATCTGACCATATTTCATAAGGTTATAAGTGAAAAAGTGACATAAATGTTGCATCCGTATATTATTTACATATGGGTACAAAAACTCGCTCAATTTTAGTCAAAGCCCAAAATAATTACGCTTGTTGTTTTCAACTCTGTGAGACCTTTCAAAAGTTTAATAATTGTATTTTCATACTTTATTTATGATTAATTTATAATTTCTAAATTAAGAATTACATTATTTACAAACCAGTTATTTAAGAGTTGTCAGTGGTTCCTAAGATCATTTAAAAAGTGTAATTAAAGAATTAATACACTATCTAAATGTACGTTTGTACATATTATTATTTAGGCATATAGCAATAGTTACTCAGTGTGTTAATAAATGCTTATGTGATTTCTAAGCATATCTATAATGTTTAATAATTGTATTTTCATACTTTATACGTATTTAGACATATAGTAATAGTTACTCAGTGTGTTAATAAATGCTTTATTAACATATATTCCTACAGTAATTCATGAGTAATTCAGGTAGTTATAAAACATTTAGTAGTTGTCAGTTACGTTACTAAAGTGAGGGCTACGTATGCCTTGTAAAGCTTTTACAAAGGGGATATAAAGGCTCAGTTATCTTCTGCTCTGCGGTTCTCTAATGTTTTAAAGTTAGTTCTGAGGTAGTTTTGACACTGCAAAATATGTTATTATATTATTATTGTTTTATACACATAATTTTTTGTATTTTGGCACTCCTGTAATCTACTGGTACATTTTTATTCTTGCAATGTTTACACTTTACAGAAATGTGTTTTTATATCAGATTACAGAGGCTTAGTTTCATTTGATGTTTTCTGGAGGTTTTTCTATGACATTGCAGAGGTTTATTTTCCATGTTATATCAAGTGTACAGTTGTACAGTTTCATTTTTTGCTTTTTGAAATAAATATATCTATGTTCTGTATCACTCTGTGTTGTGTTTGTTTCCTTTTTCAGTTTGGTTCCTTTTTGACGATAACGGAGCCTTTATATCCCCTTTTGTAAAAGCTTTACGAGGCATACCTAGCCCTCACTTTAGATGAGCTCACAAAAAGAGTTAACTGACAACTACTAAATGTTTTATAACTACCTGAATTACTCATGAATTACAGTAGGAATATGTGTTAATAAAGCATTTATTAACACAATGAATAACTTTTTATATATGTCTAAATAATGTCAAGATGTATAAACGTACATTTAGATTTATTAATTCTTTACTTACACTTTCTAAATGATCTTATGAACCAATGACAACTCTTAAATAACTGGTTTGTAAATAATGTAATCCTTAATTTAGAAATGACAAATTAATCATTAATAAAGTATTAATAAAGTATTATTAAACACATTATAAATATGCTTATTTATCAAGAATAACACATTTATAGCTGTATTAATAAACTGCTTATTAATGTCTATTAATGTTTTATAAATGATGACGTAACTATTTACTAATGCTTAACTAATGCTCAAAAGTGTGTAGATATTATAAAGTGTTACCGATGTTTTTGACATATTACAGTAGCCTACATACAGTGCTCCCACTACGCGCATCACGCGCATCGGGTAGGGTACCAAGTGCTGAGGGGGGCACCACAAGAAAATGCTTTAATATTACAGTAATGTACCAAGAGACAGGGTTCCAGCATTAGTTGTGAGAGATTTTTTCTTTGAGAAAAGTTGACATGTACTGTACCAGATATATCCAAATTAATCATCATTGAATCGAATTAGCTCTACACAGTGACTGTGATCATTACACATTAACAGCTGTGTCCTTACACTAACCTGCACTGGTTAATGTGAAGGATGAGCCGGTTCACCCAAACACACAATCACAATCCTGCATGTTGCAACATCCCATGGTTTCCCTTCCCCTCTGCTCCATGAGTTTGTTGACTTAACCTTTGGTTTATTCCATCCAATAATAACATTAAGCAACTTTCAGATGCCTGCCAAAAGAAAACCAGCACTGAAATGTGAAGAACAGCAAATGTGTAGTTCATCTTGGTCTAAGGTTTAAAGCGTCCATGTCTCAGGCATTAATCATGGGAAAGCAGGGGACACGGAAATAAAGCTGTCACAAGCCAAGTTTCGTTTTGTTATCAACAAAGTGAATATGCGTTAAAAAAGATAGCAAAATTTGCTGTCTCCAGCCTTTTTCCATCCAATTGGCTTTTTTTTACAGATAAAAGTGTGTGTAATGACGTCATCCCTAAAAAAAAACTGCATTGTGGCATAAGTTATGTTTGTGTTGCTAAAAAAAATCTGTCCTCGAGTCGTTTCCATACACATTTTCGTGTATATCACAAATTCTATCGTATCTTTCGCGCCCCAAATATTTGTAAAATACAGAGGGTGAAATTCACCAGTTTACTGCTTACTATTTTCAGGAATAATAGGCCATTATGCCTATTAATAAATTATAAAATATTAATCATAAGATCACGGTGAAGTGGAACAGCAGATCTGACAAGGCCGATGAGCGGCCTTTATATGACGAAGCCCATGGGTTTGGAGTGGACTCAGGTCAGCTCATTTGTAGCCTGGTGTTACCAGACTCTCGCACATTTCATTTGTACAGAGAGTCTGGCCACTCTCCATTGACAAGCGTTTACTTCCTTGAAGGCGGGTGCTCTGTTGAAGTTTAAAACTATTGGATCTACCAAGAGCCACTCAGGATCTGCCATAACCAATCACTAACGTTTGGTCGTGGTCATTCGGATTGTGATTTATTTACAATGGAGAGGAGAGTTTTGTGATCGGGAACGCGCTGCTCACGTGTTCCGTAACATGATTGCTGTAAATAAAATGTCATATGCTTGGAATGATAAGAATAAATGCTGCCGAATAACGGCCCAATTCAAATGTTTACATGCTTTTCTTCTTTTTATTTTTTGAGTGGTGATGAAATATATTGCTCTTGTAAACACTTGTCAGCATTTAAAGAAATACAAGTGTAGAAATGTATCCAAATTACAGCGAAGCGCAAACGCACGGTGCTCTGCAGTCGTCAAAAAGGATATAAACAGTGAATTTTGAAATTATATATTCTTGAAAACTCAGAGATGTGGATTCGGACAGCAATTCAATTACCACACGACTTTGGAGTTTGTCTAAAACAATAGGTCATTCGGCCGGGGATTTTTACGCGGGTGGTGGGAGACGGACGGCAATAAAATCACTGACTAGCCCCTGTAAATGATGACAATGCCATCCGACCCCACGAGAAACAATTACCGTCCGAATAGGGCTTCAGCCAACTCCTTCACCACTAACGGAGCGAGCTGGAAAGGCTTTAACTTCTGGATATTCGGCAGCGGTGCCACAACGGAATGAATGGCTTCGCTCGCATCTTTCTCCGCCACCATTACTGAACTACAACTCAAACTAGCGCACGACATCAACGTCATCGTTCTCAGCCACTCCCTCTGTTCGCTGATTGGACCGGTAAAAATGTATTCGGAGAAAACCTAAGAATATACCGCAGTCCCAGACGGAGTACTGAAGGAAAATGAAAATTGAGAGAAAGTACGCAGGAGGGCGGAGCCAGGCTAGCTCATTTGTCCTGGATGCAAAATTTTACGATCCATAAAAAAGATTGGTACAGTAAAATGTTTGGTCACATAGTAACAATCTTTAACATATTGAACATGCAGTCGCGGTTTGACAAGGCCGAGAACGCATGTATTCAGATCATTCAAACCAAGCAAAGATGGTTTCAGAGTTCAATAACATCAAATCCATCAAAAACATCAAATCACTGCTCATTTCCCCTCAGAGACAGATGCAGCTGTAACCTAAACTTTAGATTTGTATGACCTATATTATTAATATTATTAATAATTATATGAACTTTATTAAATGGTCTATAGAGCCGTCTTAACAATTTTAAACACTTTTTTTCAGCTTCAGACCATGATAACGTAATCTAGCATGCTGTTAGATTTCTGAGGCAGAGCAGCCTAAAAATGTAACTTAAAACATTTGTCATTCTAACAACAACAAACAGCTTACTCATTCTACCCACTAAAATAATAAGATGAGACAAATAAAATGAGAAAATATTCATTCTAAAATGTACATTTTCTCAAAATTGTAATTTTGTTTTTAGCACAAAATCACAATTGGCTCTTGGGGCAGGTGCCAGGAATTGTACTCTCTCCTGCTTAAAAACATTCAAAGAGATTGACAGCGGCGAGTTGTTTGGAACTTTTGAGAGCTCCGTGAACCACGTGACCACATGTCGCAATGCTGTTTTTCAACGGCTCGGGTCAGCACTAGATCCAGGTGGAAAAGAGGTTCCAAACATATTGTGATCAGATCACTGAAACCACAGTATTTGAACACTCTTTGACTTCCAAATGTAATAAATCAAAAGAAGAGTTGCACACTAATACAATTGCGATATGACATTAAACGGCAAATAGACCGAAGTTTGCGCGTTAATACGCAAACATATCTTTATAGAGATTCAACTACAGGCTTGATGCAAAATCAAATGACACAAATACACTCATATAAGAGAAGTCGTGTTTCACTTATCTCTCTTTGGCTGGTTTGTCTGAGTGTCTTGTGGGAATCATTAAAACTCAATGAGCCATTCTGCACCACAAAAGAAATGAATGTACTTTTCCTCTGAAAGCAAAAGACATTTCCAGGAAGATTGCATGAAAACAGTAGACAAAGAACACCACATTAAGCAAATTGAACATCTCTCGCAGCTTTACCATGTGACGCGTAACACTCCCTGTGTATTATCACTCTGGGAAACTCTCTGGCTGCCTTATTTGCTCTTGACGGGGTTCAGAGAAGGATAAAGCGTCCAATTACAGCCGGCAGCAGACATCTGACTGCGCACACCGCGAGAGAGGTTATAGATCACAGCCTGCTAGTTTACGGATCCACCAGCACAAATCAAGCGCTCGAGGGCCCTGTGGGGACCCGCTTCAGTCCTGCTAATTATGAGCCTTTCTGCTTTTGTGAGCCCGTCTTGCTTGCGCTTTAAAAGTTTCAAGAGAACCCCGCACTGGCTCAAAAGCTCAACGTGATCCCTGTCTGTTGATTCATTAAAAATACTTCAAGGGTGATGAATACTTGCGCAATTTTAGAGCGGTTCAAATCCATTATTTGAATCAAAGTAACCAACTCGCACCACGACGTCTCCAACATCCACAATGACTCACAGAGAACACAGCAGATGCCAAAAAACACAGATCAATGAACAAATACTACAATAATTATACACGGGGAACGGCTTCAAAGTACTTTTAGTGTGGCCTTGCCAACAGTTAGAACCTAAAGATCAGAGAAAGCCATAGTCATACGAGCCAGTTCAATTACAAGGTGCCTGCAGGTTTCATTAAGCTAAATTTAAGACCTGTAGGGAGTCTTAAATGGAAAGGTAACACTCTCAGAAGTGCGTCATCATATTGTTATCATTAAGTATACACGGGAAGCATGGTAAGATGTAAAATATGTGCATGCGTATGAATGTGACTTTATGTGTCCTCTATTTGCTATGGCACCTGAGTTCTGTAAGCAAAGAATATAACTAAAGTTCACTTTTTATTCAATATTCGAATATGCACAGGAAATATCCGTAATCGAACTATAAATAAACTATCCGGTTTTTAAAGTGCCATGTAGTGCATATTTTACAGTCTATGATTAGACCGTTTGTTTTTTATTGTTTGCCATCTCATCCAATAGAGGGCGCTCTAAACGTATTGTAGCGTAGGCCCATGACCAAATCAAGCGAGTAATAGCCAGTCTGTTTTGAAAATGGAAGATAACTCTCAGAACGGCCAGCCTGAGCGGACAATTACGACCCCAACCCATCTTAAAAGTAGTGTCTGGAAACATTTTGGGTTCTACACTATAGATGGTAAAGTAACCGTTAAAGATAACCACTTCTCTCAACATTGACGCGCAAATACCTGTGTGTGCCAGGCACATCTGTGCGCTCTGAACAAGTGTTCTCCACCGCGGGGAACATTGTCAATAAAAAGAGAGCCGCACTTGATCCAGATCAAGTTGATAGATTAATGTTTCTAGCAAACAATATAAATAAATGAATTAGGCTAGGCTATAGGCCGTACTCCTGCTGCTGTTTAAGTTGTCACGTTAATGTTTGTGCCGGTTCTGATACTGTTTTTTCCCATGTAGCCTTATGTTGTGATTGGCTATGCAGTGTGCATAGTGGCAATTCATATCAATTAAGTTGATAACCTGCTGTTTCAAACATTAAGTTAACCATTTGTTTTTCCAGACAGGCTATGGCCTGAGTCCTGTTCATGACTGTCAGACTGTTAATACATTTGTGATTGAATCTCCGTTACGGTGTTGTTGTCGTTTTTTTTTTTTGTTGTTGGGGGCGGCGCTCGTAGATATTCAAATATATTCGAATATATTGCTTGATATTTGATATCCGTTTGAATTAGATTTTTCTCATAAATGACAGCCCTAGTCCCTATGAGATCAAAATGAAAGCCTTACTGTTATCTATAAGCTAGCGTGCTCCAAAACAATGACAACATTCACGTTTAGAAGATATAAGCATTCGAAATTTACAGTCTCTCACTTCCGCCAACCTCACCCTGCTTCTCATTAGATTTTCTGTCCAATCAAATGCTCACTAGAATCTGAAGTCCCACCCCCTAGACTATAAAGAGACGCTGAAGCTGCGGCTGAAATCAGTCACTTGTTCATACATTTATTATTTTCTATGTGAATGGCACAAAGTGCATTATATAGGGGATAGGGAACGATTCAGACAGTGTAAATATGCTTTCCATTGTAGTGAATAAAGTCTGGTTTCACGTTAGTGTCACGTGAACCGCCGCAGCTCCGGTCCAGAGACACGACAGCACAGAGCGGATCATGTGATCGAGTCGGTCCAGAAACACGAGAGCACAGAGCGGATCATGTGATCGAGTCGGTCCAGAAACACGAGAGCACAGAGTGGATCATGTGATCGAGTCGGTCCAGTGACACGATAGCACAGAGTGGATCATGTGATCGAGTCGGTCCAGTGACACGATAGCACAGAGTGGATCATGTGATCGAGTCGGTCCAGAGAAACCCTGCCCACCGACTCGTGGAGCTAAATGGATCACACTTCCGAGCAATAAACATGCCTATGATAGCAAGATATTGCGCTGTGCCTGTTGTGGAAGAACACAGTCCCTGCATAAGCTTCCTTCGGATTCTAATATTAGGAATGAGTGGTTGAACTTTATTTTTAATGAAGTTCCAGCTCACGTGGATAAGACATTTCACGTTTGTTCACTTTTCACCTGTAAACGAGACACAGGTCGAGACTGGATCTGCAGACATATTGAGATTAAAACACAATGCTGTGCCTTCTATATTGGCTCCGACAGGAATGGTGCAACACTTATGTGAGTAAAACATGTTTTTTATATGTGATAGTATTGCATTGTTAGAGATCGTTTGATATCTACTGATTATGTTGCGGAAGCTTTGAACATGCTGATTTGTCTGCAGTGAAGTTTTGCTGATGCACGTACTTGGCTTGTGTTAGTGATACCTTGTTCGCGGTAATATCCACCTATAGGGCGGCCCAAGTAATAAAAAAATAACATTCATATTAATCGCAGGTGGATGAGAGAGAAATAATTGTGTTTGTTTGATAAAGACATTTTGCGAGCCCTGTGGGCGGATTCCGGTTGCCGTTTCTCCACATTGAAAGTTTTTAAAACAATTCCCCACATGTACTGATGGGAAAGCCGAAACTAATTATTATGCAAAACTGTTATCCAATCATAGCAGTGGGGGTTTACTTCCAAATCTTCAGTGCGGCACGCCCATAAAAACCGAGCGTTCCATGAGAGAGGCTCAAAACCAGAGTAGAAAGTAGCCTATTACTTATTCATTATGATGTTTTTGAATGTAAAAACCACGCAAACGTAAGACGTTGACCTCAGACAACAGTATACATTTTTTTTAAAAGCCAGATCATGACCCCTTTAAACAATAAGACTAACTGTGCTGAGTTGTATAACAATGATGTTTTCTGTCCATGAATGATCCAAACATTGCTCACCTGTCTAATAAAACACATCATATATTAAAGCGTCTCTGGTGTTTCCATGGTTTCTACAAAATAAAATCGTAAATCAAGGGTAACGCGGGTATGATGTCATCGATAGGCGACGCACAGACACGGTCCATAACACTGGTTAAAATTGCTTATTTTTCTGAATTTAAACATTCTTGGAAACATTTGGGATAATGTAAGAACACAGGTCAACAAAATATATAACATTGTTCTAGCGGCTTTTGGATATTTTAATCCAATTATCTTACATATTGTGCCTTTTAAATCTGGTTGTTTTAACCAAGATTGTGCAGCAAGAAGTTTTTTTCCCCCCACACAATCTGTGCTTTCATGGCCACTGGATCCTCTTTCAAAGAACATGCATGTGCAATGTCCTCTAAAACCCAGTGACGCTCTGATGTTCACCTGAAGTAAACTCGCTGTGGTTTCTTTGGTTACTGTCATACCAGTTCCCACGGTTTTCACAATCAAAAGTTTTCTTCACCTGCTAAACAAAACAAAAACCTGCATGGTTACTGTTGTGCACAATTCATCATTGCATAATATACATAATATTTCATTAAAATTAAATAAAAAACTATGAATAAAATAAAGTCATAAAATAAAAACTATGAATTTCCTCTGAAACTGCTGATGGAACTAAAGCCATGTGTCAGGGCAAAGTATATCAGTGAATGACTAAATATACCCAAATCATGGATAACATTATATAACACATAATATTGTGTGGGTCCCACTTTTGCTGCCAAAACAGCCCTGACCCGTCGAGGCATGGACTCCATTAGACCCCTGAAGGTGTGCTGTGGTATCTGGCACCAAGATGTTTAAGCAGCAGATCCTTTAAGTCCAGTAAGTTGTGAGGTGGGGCCTCCATGGATCGGACTTGTTTGTTCAGCACATCCTATGGATGCTCGATTGGATTGAGATCTGGGGAATCTGGAGGCAAAGTCAACACCTCAAACACACTGTCGTGCTCCTCAAACCATTCCTGAACCATGTTTTCTTTGTGGCAGGGCGCATTATCCTGCTGAAAGAGCCACAGCCACCAGGGAATACCGTTTCCATGAAAGGTTGTACATGGTCTGCAACAATGCTTAGGTAGGAGGTACGTGTCAAAGTAACATCCACATGGATGGCAGGACCCAAGATTTCCCCACAGAACATTACCCAAAGCATCACACCCTGACTGGTCTGCGGCTATACTGCCCCATACGCAACAAACTGTGATGCACTGTGTATTCTAACACCTTTCTTTCAGAACCAGCATTAACTTCTTGAGCAATTTGAGCTACAGTAGTTCTGTTTGATCGGACCACACGGGCCAGCCTTCACTCCCCACGTGCATCAACGAGCCTTGGCCGCCCATGACCCTGTCGCCGCTTCACCACTGTTCCTTCCTTGGAGCACTTTTGATAGATACTGACCACTGCAGACCAGGAACACCCCACAAGCAGACTGATCTCATGAAATGGCGTATGTATGACACGCCAATTCGTATGCCATTTTGGCGTGCTATCAAGACGCATAATCGGTTTTTAGCGTGTTTATAACGCCGTTTCATTCTATCCCCCTACACTGCCCCTACCCCTAAACCTGCCCATCACACACACACACACACTGCCCCTAAACCTACCCATCACAAGAAACATTCTGCATTTTTACATTTTCAAAAAAACATTTAGTATGTTTATAAATCCATTTACATAGTGGGGACACACACACACATAATGGTTCGTTTCGGCGTAGACATTCACGCGGAATCACACGGCGTAGACATACACGCGGAATCACACGGCGTAGACATACACGCAGATAGCTTAAAATGCATAGAGATAACAAGCCATTTGGCTTTAGAAAGTGGCGTGTATGTTTACGCAAAGTCATGATGTCATGTTGCCACAAGAGTTGCAGGTTTGGAGATGCTCTAGCTCAGTCATCTAGCCATCACAATTTGGCCCTTGTCAAACTCACGCAAATCCTTACGCTTGCCCATTTTTCCCGCTTCTAACACATCAACATGCTGTCTAATATATCCCACCCACTAACAGGTGCAGCTTCTGACACACCCACACAATTATATCTGCATAATTTGTGAATTGGTTCTATGATAAGCAAGCATAAAACATGAAAAAGGCAAGCATTTTGCTCAATAGGCCAAACCTGAGAAAAAGGCAAAATCTGGTAAAAAAAGAAACAGAATGAAAGCCTATTAACAAAGACTGCATCATGTTATAGTTAAATTAATTAATTAATTAAAAATGGCAATGGGTTTCAATGGGGACATTTTTGTCCTTAAGGTCCTGAGAGGAACTATTGTGTGTTACTAGTGTAAAACAGATTTATTCGGAAATGAGGATGAAATAGTATAATTCCAATAAAAATACACACTTGTATTTGACTTTTGAGAAAAGATGACTTTTGAGGTGTTGATGGTCGATCACCGTACAAATAAAAAACACCAAATCTTGTCAGAAGAAAAATAATGGACAAGACTTAACTGCACTTCTACAAACTTCCTCTTAAGCAGATTTCAGGGAATCTAGCCCCCGTTCTCTTAATTTAGCCTTTCTTTTCTTATTTTGTTTACTGTTCACGTAACTCCATTTTAGGTGTGAGAAGAGGAAACACATTTCCGATCTGATGGCTCAGAAAGGAACTCAAATCCCATGTCACAGTCTAGCCCTACACAATGAGGGCTGAAACAGAAACTTGTGCTTCACACGGAGCGTTTTATTGGCTCCTCTGGTCTTAATTAAGACTCCGGATATCCATGAAGCCAGTGTCCCGGTTTAAGCCTGTTCTTTAAACATCTCGCAGAATTCACCTCCTTTTCTTTTCCTGCCTGTTTGTTCTCTACATGTGTGTGTGTGTGTGTGTATGTGTGTGTGTGTCCTTTGGGCCCCTGAGCTCAATTACATTCCAAGGATTTTTGGGATGTTCCTAAAAAAAGCATGACTTTCCTTCACTTCCAATAACTATTTGCAAGTGAACAACACACCTCATACACAAACAGCAGAAGCATATTGCTGTAAATGTGTATGTTCTGTTTTGGTTTCGTTTTCACTGTTTCCTGTGCTCATTTGCCTGTGTTCTGTGTCCCTAGTTAGTTTCCTTGGTTGCTAATCAACCCCACACCTGTGCCTGTTCTGTCAATGATCTCTCCCTGCATGTGTATAGACCTTTAACACAGCAGAATTGAATAACGGAAGTGTGTGTCAAAGCAGAGTGTCAATTATTCAGGTTATGAATATTTTCAATGTGCTGTTGCACCTAGTTGAACAAACGCCTCTTAGAATACGCATCCGGAGGATGATTTCAAAATCAGGACATTTTCAGTGACAGGAGAAGATATAAACTGATAATTACTGTGTACTAGGGGTGACCCCGACTAATGATTTACACATTCGAATCAGAATTGTCGAATCTTTCTATAGTCGACCAATAATCATCTAGTGTGTGTGAATGCGTTGGGACTGGGAGGGGCAAGACAGTCAGCAGGAGGGTAAAACTATTTTTATTTTATTTTACACACTCCACACAGCAAAAACTTTTAATAAAGCGACCAAAACTGCCTGCCAACTGACAGACGAACTGACAATGGCTTTCTTATTTAGGTTTAAATAAAAGGTAATGTGGTGGATAAACATTCGTAAAACGTTTTCTCATAACATTTTAAAAAATAATATAGAACATCACACAAATATATAAACAAACATTTTGATAAATAAATCTAAACAAAATACCTGCCTAGAGAGGAAAAGAACACACTGACTGCAGACAGGATTTGCATTTCACATTTTGCGAAATTAAATTAAATCGGCAAAATTGCTGTGCCAGCATGCTTTCAGTGCAGCTGCAGCGCAACATCGAGACAACGAAAAACAATAAAAAGCATTAATTTACAGAATTAAATTAGAACAGAATATAGGCTACATTACTAATAATAAAAAAATAGATAAAAACGAAATCAAGTCACAGGGAGCATAATAAATGTGTGCAAAATGCCAAAGTGCAGGGGAACATATGAAGACTTCAGATGCAAAAGCCTCAAAGTCCGTCTGACATCTTTCTTTAAAATAAGCATTTTTGACAGGTTTCTATGTATAGGTTTCTACCCAAGTACCGGTACTTCTGAATGGGCTGAGGCTGGGATTTAGTGGGTTTGAAGTGAAAGTATTTTATGAACGTATACTATATGCGGAGAGCATTCACTCAGTGCATCTTGAGCATCTGAACTCTTCATATATAAAAAAACACAAGCCACAGTTAAATTAAGTAACTCTGAGTGACCAATAAATAAAATAAAAATAAATTATTAAAACAACGAAAGTTTAGCCAGAATTGTGAAATTTCTCTTTTTAACTGCTGAAACCACAATAAACGCTAAACTGGCAGTTTTTTTAGCTAGACATGTCCACAGCAAATTAAAATTAGAAACGGCTGAAATTTTTGAAAACACTTGTACCCTACCCGATCGAAAAAAATCCATTATTTCACTCTGCTTGTGTGCGTTTGAGTCTTTTCGAATTGTGTGCGGGGAAAACCAACTTGTTAACGTTGGCCGGCTGCAGTGCGCTCTTAAACTTGCCCGTTTTAAGTGGAAAGCCATGTTTGTTGTTGATGAGTGCTATGGGCATGGACATGGGCTGTTGGCACAACTTGCATTTTACTTTTTTTGGATCATCTTTTACTATTTAAAAGTACATCTTCCACACTTTAGAGTTTCTTATTCCAGACATTAAGTAATCCCTGCCGCCAAGATGCGCCTCGTCTGTCACGGATCAGGGAAAGTGAAACTTAAATCTGTCACAGGGGTGGTTAGATTTATTCACACACACGTTAAAAATATTTATTGAACGCTTCTTTCTTTTCACTTTTTTTTTTTTTACAGCATTATCATAATTAAAGGCTGTATATAACTTAATATAACCGTACAAAACGTCTCGGTTACGTATGTAACCCTCGTTCCCTGAAGGAGGGAACGGAGACGTACGTCGGAACTGACCGACGAATTGGGATCTGATCTCAGAGACCAATCTACTTCGAGTGTATTAAAAACGAGCCAATGGAGATTGGCATGCGATCCACGCATTCCACGCACCGCCCCGCAGCGCGGGTATAAATAAGGAAGTGGAATGCTTGATCATTGCTTTTTTCTGCTGAGGAGCCGAACTAGTGACTCGGCCCCCTAGCGGAAGCACAGCACCTGGCGACGGGACGTACGTCTCCGTTCCCTCCTTCAGGGAACGAGGGTTACATACGTAACCGAGACGTTCCCTTTCAGTCGGTCACGTTCGACGTACGTCGGAACTGACCGACGAATTGGGATCCCTACCAAAACGCCAGGGCGCTGGCCCTTCCAGCGTCCTGCTTGAGCGCACTGGACCGTCTTAGATGGTACGGAAGTCAGGGCTCCAAGCAGGGAGGTCAGTCACTGCTGTTTCTGCAAGACCCACTCAGTGTGACTATTGGATAACGCTGGGAAAGCGTGCCCGTCTCGGGAGATGGTACGCTGCGGAGCCACGTCCTTCAGTAGAAGGCTAGGTGGCAGAATACACATAAGGACTAACCTGGCAGGGTAGTGCAACATATGGCAGTCTCTGGGGTGGTTCCAGCCTGGTCCCAGGGGGGAAAGAACACGCCCAGAGACGACAGAGCGGGCTCTGTCAAGGGAAAGACACGGGGCTAGCCGAGTAGGGTAGCTGGTACCGTGGAAGAATACACATATGGGGTAGCCGTGAGGGGACCGCTACATATGGAACCCAGCCTACACACACGTTTCACAAGCATACGGGTGCAGGCCTGGCGTCAGACGGCCGCAACGTCTGGCACCGCAGGGGTGACGGAGGAGCTCGACAGGGTTAGCCGTTTCCGGGGAACACAACTGGAGAAAAATAGACGCACGTATCCGGCCCAGAGGGCGGGAGTGGCGTTGCAAGCCGACACTTAGAACGGGCACTTAGCGCTACTGGCCACTGGGGGCGAGGATGCGGGAAGATACCGGCTCTACACGGAGGCTATAGAATCTAGCGAACGTGTTAGGTGTCGCCCAGCCCGCAGCTCTACATATATCTGTCAGCGAGGCGCCTTGAGCCAGCGCCCAGGAAGAAGCAACACTCCTTGTTGAGTGTGCTCGCAACCCGAACGGGCAAGGCACGTCTTGGGACTGGTAAGCCAAGACGATAGCATCCACTATCCAGTGGGCCAACCTCTGCTTGGAGACAGCCTTTCCCTTCTGCTGGCCTCCGTAACAGACGAAGAGTTGCTCTGAGGTCCGAAAGCTTTGAGTCCGGTCGACGTAAGCGCGGAGAGCGCGGACGGGACATAACAAAGCCTGGGCTGGGTCTGCCTCCTCCGAAGGCAGCGCTTGCAGGTTCACTACCTGGTCCCGGAAGGGAGTGGTAGGAACCTTGGGCACGTATCCAGGCCGGGGTCTCAGGACAACGTGAGAGTTGGCCGGCCTGAATTCTAGGCACGATTCGTTGACCGAAAGTGCATGCAGGTCCCCTACCCTCTTGATGGAGGCCAATGCCGTCAGAAGCACTGTCTTCATTGACAGGATTTTAAGCTCCACAGACTGCAAAGGCTCAAAGGGAGGGCTTTGAAGTGCTCTGAGCACTAGAGCTAAGTCCCAAGAGGGTAACGAGTTTGGACGAGGAGGATTTAGCCTCCTCGCACCTCTGAGGAACCTGACGATTAAGTCGTGCTTTCCTACGGACTTACCTTCGACTGCGTCGTGATACGCCGCTATTGCTGCGACGTACACTTTGAGGGTGGAGGGAGACAGCCTTCGCTCCAGCCCATCTTGCAGGAAAGAAAGCACGACACTAATCGAACACCTTCGGGGGTCTTCCCGGTGGGAAGAACACCATTCAACGAACAGGTTCCACTTCAAAGTGTAGAGGCGCCTCGTAGAGGGGGCTCTAGCAGAAGAGATGGTGTCTACCACTGCCTGTGGTAGACCACCTAGAACCTCCGCGTCCCGTCCAGGGACCAGACATGGAGTTTCCAGAGGTCTGGACGCGGGTGCCATAGAGTGCCCCGTCCCTGAGAAAGAAGGTCCCTCCTCAGGGGGATCGGCTAAGGAGGGGCTGTCGCGAGGAGAGTTAGTTCTGGGAACCAGGTCCGGTTGGGCCAGTAGGGCGCAACTAACAAGACCTGCTCCTCGTCCTCCCTGACCTTGCACAGGGTCTGTGCAAGAAGGCTCACTGGGGGAAACGCATATTTGCGCAGGTCCCGGGGCCAGCTGTGCGCCAGTGCATCCGTGCCGAGGGTGCCCCCGGTCAGGGAATAGTACCACTGGCAATGGGTCGAGTCCGGAGAGGCAAACAGGTCTACCTGTGCGGCTCCGAAGAGGTCCCATATCAGCTGGACCGCCTGGGGATGGAGTCGCCACTCCCCCGGAGGTGTCGACTGGCGAGAGAGCTCGTCGGCTGTCTGGTTCAGCGCACCTGGGATGTGAATGGCACGAAGCGACCTCAGATGCTTCTGACTCCAAAGGAGGAGGTGGCGGGCGAGTTGGAACATGCAACGGGAGCGTAGACCACCCTGACGGTTGATGTACGCAACGGCCGCAGTGCTGTCCGTACGGACCAGTACATGCTTGCCACGTAGCGGCCCCTTGAGGCGGCGCAGTGCCAAGTGTACCGCTAACAACTCGAGGCAATTGATATGCCAATGCAATTGAGGTCCCGTCCACAGACCTGAAACTGCATGCCCGTTGTACGTGGCCCCCCAGCCCGTGGAGGAGGCATCCGTGAAGAGCACAGCATGCCTGGACACTTGTTCTAAGGGCACTCCGGCCCGGAGAAACGAAGCGTCGGACCATGGGCTGAAAGTTTGGCGGCAGTAAGGAGTCACTGGGACCCGGTACTGGCCGCTCTGCCACGCCCACCTCGGGACTCGGTCATGGAGCCAGTGTTGAAGCGGTCTCATATGAAGCAATCCGAGCGGCGTTACCGCGGCTGCAGATGCCATATGCCCCAGGAGCCTCTGAAAAAATTTCAGTGGGACCGCCGTCCTGTTCTTGAACGAATTCAAGCAGTTCAACACCGACCGGACCCGCTCTTCCGTGAGGCGCGCAGTCTGGCTGACCGAATCCAGCTCCATACCGAGATAAGAGATCCTCTGCGTGGGACAGAGTTTGCTCTTCTCTCGGTTGACCCGAAGGCCCAACAGGCTGAGGTGACTGAGCACCATGTCCCTGTGTTCGCACAACTGTTCCCGAGACTGGGCGAGTATAAGCCAGTCGTCGAGATAGTTGAGGACGCGAACGCCGCGTTCTCTGAGCGGAACAATGGCTGCCTCTGCAACTTTCGTGAAGACGCGAGGCGACAGGGACAGCCCGAAGGGCAAGACTTTGTACTGATATGCCTTCCCCTCGAACGCAAAACGTAGGAACGGTCTGTGTCGAGGAAGGATAGAGACATGAAAGTACGCGTCCTTCAGGTCGATCACTGCAAACCAATCTTGGGGACGGATGCATTCGAAAATGCGTTTCTGCGTTAGCATCCGGAACGGGAGCTTGTGCAGGGCCCGATTCAGGATACGCAGGTCCAAGATTGGCCGTAACCCACCCCCTTTCTTGGGTACAATGAAGTAGGGGCTGTAGAACCCCGCCTTCATATCGGCTGGAGGAACCGGCTCGATCGCGTCCTTCGCCAGCAGGACATCGATCTCTGACCGCAAGACCTGGGCATCGCTGCTCCGCACGGAGGTGAAGAGGATGCCCCTGTACTTGGGAGGCCGGCGAGCGAACTGAATCGCGTAGCCGAGTCTGATGGTACGGATGAGCCAGCGAGACGGCCTGGGGAGCTGAAGCCAAGCCCCCAGAGACCGTACAAGCGGGACCAACGGCACCACAGACGTACCCGGGGTGGGGCAGCGAAGTGGAATAGACAGACCCGACTCGGGAGGCCCGGAGGCGGCCCGGAGTGTTGTCCGAATATTCCAGGGTGGGGCAGAGTGTGGGTGAGAAGGCCCGGGGGCGTTCTCGGTGCCCACACTGCTGCCCCCTGGCGAGGGGGAGAGGGGAGGAAAGGAGTGGCAAGGCCCGGGGGCGTCGCGCACTGCCAACCTGGCCCTCTTGGGGCCCAGGGAAAATAGAAACTGCTCTTTTTTGAGAATGTGGGTGCCGCTGGACTCCGGAGAGCCAGCGGCAGAGATGTAACACCAGTCGGGGCCCCCCGGTCCTCCTCCGGGGGGTGGGAGAAGGATGCGGACATCATCTCCCTCAGAGCAGCTCCCGTCTTCCCTGGGCTGCCCGTCTCAGGGCCGCTTCCCCTTGCGCTTGCCGGCTGGTTTAGCGGAGCCCTGAGCGGGTTGGGCGCCTCCCTTACGTCCGGCACCCTGCTTTCCCGGTGGAGGCTGCTGCTTGGGTTTCGCAGGGGCGGAGGCGGACGCAGGGGGACGCCCTCGGCGACGAGCAGGCGGAGGTGCTGCCGACGACGACTGGGTGGAGGCAGCAGCGGGTCGTCGGGGCAGGATGTTTTTGATGGCCTCCGTCTGCTTCTGGGCCACCGAGAACTGCTGGGCGAAGCTCTCGATGGCGTCGCCGAAGAGGCCGGCCTGACAGACAGGGGCGTTGAGAAACCGGACCTTGTCGGAATCACGCATGTCTGCCAGGTTCAGCCACAGGTGGCGTTCCTGGACCACTAGTGTGGACATCGCCCGACCCAGGGAGCGTGCAGTGACTTTCGTCGCCCGGAGAGCGAGGTCAGTCGCCGCACGCAGTTCCTGCATAACACCCTGGTCGGAACTACCCTCGTGCAATTGCTTTAGCGCCTTGGCCTGGTGGACCTGCAGGAGCGCCATAGCATGCAGAGATGATGCGGCTTCCCCGCAGGTGGTGTAAGCCCTGCCCGTGAGACCGGACGAGAACTTACACGCCCGGGAGGGGAGACGCGGGGCACCCCGCCAGTCCGCAGCGGTCTTGGGACACAGTTGCATCGCCACAGACCGCTCGACTGAGGGGATTCCCACGTAGCCCTTAGCCGCACCACCATCGAGAGTAGTGAGGACGGAGGAGTCAGTAGACCGTGAGCGAGCGTTGTAAGGCGCTACCCACGATTTCGTGATCTCCTGATGCACTTCCGGGAAGAAAGGAACCGGGGCGGGGCGCTGAGAACCAGCACGGGCCGTCCCGAGAAACCAATCGTCCAACCGCGAGGGTTCGGGACACGGTGGAGGGTTCCACTCGAGCCCGACACTCGCGGCGGCCCGGGAAAGCATAGCCGTAAGCTCTGGGTCGGACTCGGGCAACGCTGTCACACCCGAAGGGGGCAGCGCAGCCGAATCTTCATCCTCAGAGCCCATTAGCTCGTCCCCCGATGCTGCAATCGACAGCATGTCCTCAGCCGGAGCCCCAAAAGAAACGCCTGGGACCTCCCGGGGGAGGCCAGCGCGCTCTTCTGGAAGCTCCACCGGCGCAGCGGAGGGGGGAGGGGCCCGAGGAGCCGTTTGACCCGTCGGGGAAGCCCTCACAGTAACCCTCAGGTCCCCACCAAGGCCATCAGCCAAAGTAGCAGCCCTCTGCTTTGCAGCGGGAGGACCACTAGATCGGGGGATGCGCAATGGTGCTCCGCCTCTTTCGAGGTAATGGAGTCTGGACCGTAAAACTGCGATGGTCATGTTCCCGCAATGGGAACATGAGTCATTCACGAACGCAGCCTCAGCGTGCTGAACGCCCAAACACGTGAGACAACGAACGTGACCGTCAGCTGGGGACAGATATCGACCGCATCCAGAAACACACGGTTTGAATGACATCTTGAAAAAGACGCAGGGTCAAACCGTGTTGCTCTTTTAGAAAGGAAACTGCTCTTTTAACGTGCTGAAGCACTCAGGGAGATGACCGCGGCACCACACAGTACAAAGGTGCAAGCCTGTGTGTGCACTCAGAAATAGGAAACGCCCAGCGAACCAACAGCTGATCTCCGTCTGAAGCGGCACTCGCTGACGCACTGTCACACCCGCACTGGAAGCAGATCCTCTCACGAGACTCGTCAAAACACTCTTCGTAGAAACAGGAAACATTCACTGTTCGGCTCCGAAGTAGAAAGCAATGATCAAGCATTCCACTTCCTTATTTATACCCGCGCTGCGGGGCGGTGCGTGGAATGCGTGGATCGCATGCCAATCTCCATTGGCTCGTTTTTAATACACTCGAAGTAGATTGGTCTCTGAGATCAGATCCCAATTCGTCGGTCAGTTCCGACGTACGTCGAACGTGACCGACTGAAAGGGAACCAGTAGTTCTGTGTGAAATTAGACATTACGCACCCCCATATTGCCAAAATGGTATGATCCTCATTTCATAACACCCGCGAAGATTCGACTGTGAGATCGGTGGTCGAATCAGGCTCCGCATATCGATGCATCGAATCTTCGACTATTCGGGGTCACCCCTACTGTGTACAGGATTTTCCAAACTCAAAGGAATTTGTAGTTTTTTAATCCAATATAAGCCGAGGCTCGTAAACATACTTGATTATTTCACCACACTCGTCTAAATAGTGACTGTGACGCTGCAGTGTGCACTGTATGTAATTCACACATTTATGCCAAAATTCTTAATTAATATTCAAAACAGTTGCATTGACAACGCATTACTGTTTAAGATTAATTAAATGTCATTAAATTCCTTTGAGGCAGTTACCGCGCATTCATTCATCTTTTTAATTTTAATCATGCTCTCACAAAAATGAACCATTTTACTACAAAAAAAGCATGATTACTGTAGTTTAACCATGGAATTTGTAGTAAAACTTTGGTAATACAAATGGTAATAAATCCACAAAAAAACTTGGTTACTATATTTTTGCAATAATAAAACCATGGTTATTTTTCGTAAGGGTGTTTATCAGTCAAATGCAAATTCACCAGGTATGGAATATGATCAGTAAGAGAAAAACACTGTTAATGTTGGGAAGTACATGTATTTATTTTTCAGAATGCTCATTTGGAAGGGAACGTTTCAGCAGGCTGGAGATATGAGATGTAAACGTCCTCACGAACGCACTGCAGCGTATTATTTTAAAAGAAGGCCCTTCATCCAACCGTTTCAGCTTTCCTCTATTCTTTTAGTGTCAGGAAATGGTGAAATCTGGAGGTAAGGGTGTCGTTGTGTAGAATTAGAGCAGCCGGATCGCTGCAGTAACACCGGCGAGAGGATTCAGACTTTAGTTTTGATTTTGTTGCGATGAGACCGGAAGTAGCGATACACTGCTTAATCCCTGACTTCTGTCTGGTCTTTGCTCCCTATGTATTCCGTTGTGGATTATTGGATTAAAGACTTTCTTTGTTTGAGATCTTCGTTGTGCACTTTATTAATAAAACCACCTTTAAAAATTGTAAGCAGACAGACAATTGACTAAACTTATGGAACCCTCTACAATGCGAGCAAATCACTCGCATATGTGACCAAATTTCACACTAGGCGACTAAAAAGTGTCTTTAATTAGCCAATGGCAAGTAAATTGTATGATTTCAGTCACCTATGATTGAACTAGAGGCAAAAAATACATTTGGCGCAGATATAATTGTAAATAATTGCTTAGTATTTTGAAAACAAAAGCCTATTGTTCACAGTGCACATGGAAAGGAAAAAAGAATTAACAAAACTTCATGGTCATGGAAGTAAGAAAATCCGATAGTCACTACAAAGTATAGTAACGTGATAAAGTAATGTGATCAATGCCATTTACTATTTGTTTAATTATTTGTTTACTATTTCTATGCAGATTCAGATAATTCTCGTATAAATTCCCCCCTCTCATTACAATAAAAAACAAAGGGCCCTATTTTAATGATTTTTCCGAGCACATGGTCTGAGTGTCCAAATCCCCTTTTGCTATCTTATCGACGGGAAAAACGGTCTGCGCGCCTAGCGCATGGTCCAAAAGGGTTGTACCTTTTCTCTTAATGAGTCATGGGTGTGTTTTGGGCTTAACATGCAATAAACCAATCAGAGTATCATCTCCCATTCCCTTTAAAAGCCAGTTGCGCTCACGCCATGGCAGATTCACCTATAGGCGCATATTACTAACACACCCTTTAAATAACACCAAAAATACTGCGCTATTGACTTAAGACCGGGTTTTTGTTGGTCAATGGTGCAGTCGTTTTCAGTTCCTTAAAATAGCAACGCTCCAACAATGCTCCTGAACACACCTGGTTTTCAGACCAGACGCCCATGAGTGAACAGATGCGTCAGTGCATTTGCTATTTAAACAACGTGGAGCTGGACATGAAAATGATAACTGCGTCAGGCTGAAACTAGCAAAAAAACACTTGTGTCACGCCTGGCGTCACTTTGCGCCGGGAGTATGATAGGGCCCAAAATATCGCAGTGCCAGTTTTTTTCCAATATCGTGCAGCCTTACTTGTACACATTTCATTAGTTTAATTTCATACAGAAATGTATTTAAAGTATTTCTTGTTCTTTGTTTTATATTTCTGTAAGAATGTATATGCTATTTTTGTAAGTTAATGCTCTGCTCCTTTTTATCTTTATGGATTATCATTGAGATTCTTAAATATTTTCATTTATCATGTTTTTTTATCAACAGTTTTATTGTTCTACTGCATCTATCTTTGTGAGAAAATTCTCATGAAATCCAGATAGAGCAAGAATATTGCTTTAAAATACCAAGGATTGATTTATTAATCTCTTCATTTTAAAATCATTACTCCTCAGCCAGTTGTCGTCACCAAAATAGCATATTTAAACAGTGAAAATGTCAACACACACTTCAAGAATTGAACACTGAAACAATGATATATTTCTTTTTTTTTTAAATAAAACATATATAGGCTATTGCACATATTATTCTGTATTTAAATAATGTTAATGTTGCACTGTAGTTCATTCACTGCAAAGTACAAAAATGACAATGATCAACCGTTTAATTTAAGCAACTTAATTGCTACAGTTTACAGACAATGTATGCCTTGCATTGCTATTAATTCTGCAGCTAGTTTGCACGAGTCTCAGGTCTGTTGTGTA
Source organism: Gobio gobio (assembly GCF_949357685.1). Taxonomy (NCBI): domain Eukaryota; kingdom Metazoa; phylum Chordata; class Actinopteri; order Cypriniformes; family Gobionidae; genus Gobio; species Gobio gobio. The sequence continues at coordinate 13,092,442 of NC_137112.1, read as the reverse complement.
TGACTGCGGCTAAAGCAGAGACGGTAGGACAGGCCAGGGCATCCTCTCATCTCATAACACACACTCGTTCGTTCTCACATGCTACGCCACATTCCTCCAGCTGCAGAGTGACATCAGACTCCAGCGCCTCACTCTCGCTGTCTGTCTCGCGTCTCCATTACCGTGTGTAACGTAAAACAGCGTTCAGACGAGGAAACCTGATGATGTGTTACATTAACCTAGTTCTGCCCAGCAAGCGTCTCTTAACTTCCCTTTGTCTACATTTTCAGCCCTTCCAAAAATGTCTTAATACATTTTCGGTAACACTTTACAATACCGTCTCAACTGTTAACATTACTTAATATGAAGGAACAATGAGCAATATACACTCACCTAAAGGATTATTAGGAACACCATACTAATACTGTGTTTTACCCCCTTTCGCCTTCAGAACTGCCTTAATTCTACATGCCATTGATTCAACAAGGTGCTGAACTCATTCTTTAGAAATGTTGGCCCATATTGATAGGATAGCATCTTGCAGTTGATGGAGATTTGTGGGATGCACATCCAGGGCACGAAGCTCCCGTTCCACCACATCCCAAAGATGCTCTATTGGGTTGAGATCTGGTGACTGTGGGGGCCATTTTAGTACAGTGAACTCATTTTCATGTTCAAGAAACCAATTTGAAATGATTCGAGATTTGTGACATGGTGCATTATCCTGCTGGTAGTAGCCATCAGAGGATGGGAACATGGTGGTCATAAAGGGATAGACATGGTCAGAAACAATGCTCAGGTAGGCTGTGGCATTTAAACGATGCCCAATTGGCACTAAGGGGCCTAAAGTATGCCAAGAAAACATCCCCCACACCATTACAGAACCACCACCAGCCTGCACAGTGGTAACAAGGCATGATGGATCCATGTTCTCATTCTGTTTACGCCAAATTCTGACTCTACCATCTGAAAGTCTCAACAGAAATCGAGACTCATCAGACCAGGCAACATTTTTCCACTCTTCAACTGTCCAATTTTGGTGAGCTTGTGCAAATTGTAGCCTCTTTTTCCTATTTGTAGTGGAGATGAGTGGATTATTACATAATCATCAAGTGTTCTAAAATAGAAGCAAATAACGTGTGAAAGTATACATTTAATATACATATGTGTCTGATTTCAATGCTATGGCCTTTGTGTAGATATTTAAATATGGCCATCTTTAAGCATGACTGTTTGGATCTCATAAATGTATTGTTCATTGTTAATTTCAACATTTACTAATACATTTTAACATTTCAAAATTGTCTCTTACATTAGTTAATGCACTATGAATTAACATGAATGATAAAGGTATAATTCAATTTTTTTTATATTTAAAACTTACAATAAACATTTTGTCCTTTTTTAATTCAAAGAAATCAGGGGAGTCTCAAGAGAAGCAGGTTATCCTGGTATATTTTCCTGTTGATATGAAAAATCGGGTAGATTTAGCAATATAGCGGCTGAATTGTGCATATGATGTATATTACGATCTTATCATGAATATGCCTTTCTCCACTGACGTTCTGAGAGCGTTTCTAAGGATACTGACTGATACTGAAGGCAGACTGGGACGGGAACATGGTTTGTGTAACATTAGCAACACACTATTAGTCTGATAACATAGTCAAACAAAAGGCTAATATTAATGACCGTTATGTGTCTGACGTTGTAGAGAGTGATACATAAAACGTATTACCATTCTGATACATCTTGTAATTCACTCTTCCTCTTCTTCTTCTGAATCAGTTTCTGGTTCCATCATATATGGCTGAATTAAACCAGCATTTCCACTTGCCATCATGCAGCGTTTACTACAGTAAAATTGAGCGAGTGGATCAGGTAATCCGAGCTGGGGTTACATTCAAGCTATTTTAACTCATGAAGAATTTTTTCCCCACAGGAAAAATGTTTAAATATGCAATTTTAGTGATCAAAGATCAGTTTTAAGGGAAACAAATGATTGGGGTAATTTAAGGCAGCATATTTGCTCAGTTAAACTACATTACGCAATATTTTGCAGCAAACTTAAACAGTATGTGTTTGTGAAAGACTACAGTACATATTTAGCATGTTTTTACATTTGTTGTAGTGTTCACAATTTAAATAGACGTGGTGTAGATAAAGAAATTTCACAGCAACTGCAACATTTCTTAAAATTTTAAATCAGCTGACACATTCTGAGGAAGGCTGAGGGCCGAAATGCATCAGTGTGCAGTTTTCTTGCAAAAAAAAAAAAAAAACACGGAAAACAAATCGCTCGGAAACCTGCCACCATTCAAGAATTCATTAGCACAGAGAGAGACCCAGTAGAATTAGGATTTCTGGGAAATGTAGTTTTGAGTAACGTCATGGTAATTCAAAACCTTCAGCCATCTGGTTCTATAATCGCCTCCCACTCACAAAGAGCCTTTCTCATCCCTCGGCTAGTGTTTATTTTGTGTTCTCTCTTTTGTTTACTCTTATGGCACAGGTACAGGAACGAGAGATCGGGTCAGAAAGACAGAGCAAAGAGAGATGGTTGAGATATGTCTGGAATTCTCCATATGTGCACTTAACCTGTGCATGAACTCTGGGATACGGCCAAATGTTTTTCAGCTAGTCATGGGAGTAACGTTCTCACCGCTAAGTTCACTTTAGCCATAGTGTTGTGAAATGTTCCTCAGGAATATAGCTATGGTGAGAAACCTATTTAAAGGTTCCATAAAATCATCAAATAATGTTTAACATAGGCTATATTTATGTCACTGTGTTTACCAGTTTGAAAATGTATATCTGAATATAACAAAAGTGTCAAATTCTGAACATGTTTGTAAGGTTATTAAGCAGTAGGAAAAGTAGCCCTAATAAGCTGAACCCATTTGTTTCAAATACAACAAAGACAGAAACAATGAAAGCAATTAGGTTAACAGCAAATGCTTGTTACTAGTATTATTTGAAGACAATGTTCAGTTCTCGAGTTATTTGAGCGTGTTTCTGCTCTAAAGCTCAGAGCGAAACACTGCTGTTGCCTTTAAAAAGACAGAATTGTAGTAATATGGTGATGAAACTGGCTGTTCCCTATCAGTCAGTCACTCCCAGTTACATCAGTGACTAACAGAATGGGGGACGTAGTGTCTCCTTCCTTCAGGGAACAAGGGTTACATACGTAACCGGGATGATATTGATAAGAACTATATATATATATACAGGGCTCGAAATTAACGCTTGCCCTAGACAAGTGGATTTTTTGAAGGGTCAAGTGAAAGAGAATTTTACTTGCCCGACCGGACAAGTAGCCTGATAAAACGTCATTAACAAAAAATAACTAGGGAATCACCAAAATGCAAGAATGATTCTGCATTCATCAGTGTAAGTGGCGATCGATAGTGGATAATAATATATAATGTATAAACAACTGACGGTAATAACGTTGCGCTGCGCAGCCACTAACAAATGTGCAGCTCACACAGAGAAAGTCAGTTAACACACTGCCGTAAAAATGTTTATTTATATTTATAACATATGATACAGTTGCAACGTCACATTACCAAGAGTGCTGTTTTCCTGAATAACATCACGACTGAAAATGACACTGATTTCATATGACAGCAGGCACGTGCAGAGGGGGGGGCTTTGGGTGCTCGAGCCCCTGCCCTTTTTCAAAATGAATCAAAAGTGCCCCTCTCAGACAAATATCAATGATAATATCGTGGTCAACAAAACTAAATAAATGTGATTATTATAACATGACAATGTATACAATAGTAACGAACGGCTCAAAAGTCGGACAATTTCTGTTGAGGCGTTGCCATAACGCGTTGCTATGGATCGCGTGCGTTTTGATTGACAGCTGATTTTCCTCTTTTCGGAAGCGGCTCTCGAGCCAAATATGGTCCTTTCAGAGAGTGTGTGGCCTTACGGGAAAAAAAGTAAACCAATATTTTTTTTCATCCATAATCAGAGCTAATGTGTTGATTTAATTACAAATCTATATATTATAAATTTTAAAGTATTACACAATTCACCACTGCCCGTTTGTCATGTATATACACCAACCAATCGTGATCTGGCAAAGCAAGTTCAAATTCCATTGGGCGATGTGAAGTGGAGCAGTAATTTTCTGTTCTTATTCATAAATCGGTTGAAAATTACATGGACAGACGAACTAACGTTTGAACTAAATGAATTTTAACAGACAACAAACAAATCCCTGCACAAAACCACAGCAGCAGCAGCAGCAAACGTCGCATTAATGGTAAGTGTTAAATTCACTTGTATTTATGTATATTGATACACCATTTACCATTTCATGAAACTATCAAAGTTAACAAAAACCAAGTGCCACCGGCATACAGGCCTATTACGTGAAGATACGTGAAAGGACTTTATTATATTACCATTTTTGAATATTATGCAGCATTATGAAAGTCTCTTATGTTCATCAAGCCTGCATTTATTTGATAAAAAACAGCAATATTGTGAAATATTATTAAAATAATGTTTTTCTATTTTAAAATAATTTAAAATATAATTTATTCCTGTGATCACAGCTGTATTTTCAGCATCATTACTCCACTCTTCAGTGTCACATGATCATTCAGAAATCATTCTAATATGAGGATTTAATGTCAATGATTGAAACTGTGATACTATTTTCAAGATTCTTTGATTAATAAAAAGTTAAAAAGAACATAATGTAATAAAATCTCACAATATTAGGCTACTGTTTTTTTCTGTATTTTTGATTAAATAAATGCAGGCTTGATGAGCATAAGGATATATATATATATATATATATATATATATATATATATATATATATATATATATATATATATATATATATATATATATATATATATATATATATATATATATATATATATATATATTTACATATTGCCCCTTTTTTACATTTGAGCCCCTGCCCCTGAAGAACTCTCTGCACGGCCCTGTATGACAGTTCCATAAACAATTATTAACATTAAGTCACTTACATTTTAGATGCAATATTGAGTGTTTTTGTTCTTTTTCAGCAGCGAAAATAGTTCCAAACAAAGATCACAGCAGAACGCGTCACCGCAGCAGCGTGTTAGTGAATGATTCAGCATTTTGAATGAATCGATCAAAGAGGAAGTAAACTCAGTTGGGGACACAACATTTTCTACATTTTTCAACTAAATATCGAAATAAATCTAATTATTAAACTAAATTAACCATATAAACTAAATTACTGATCTAATTACTGTTGTATAAAATTAATAAAATTATGCTGCATTATTTTCCTGTTTAACACTGTAAAGCTCCTTTGAAACAATCTGCATTGTTAAAAGCGCTATATAAATAAAGTTGACTTGACTTGACTTGACAAAGATTCAATGACCTATTCGTAAACGACTGCCTCCATCTTGAATTAATCAGCTGTTTGAACGAATCGACTCAATGACTCACTCATTCAGACGGTCACCTGCCGCCACCTACTGGCGTTTTAGTTTCATGTTTAAACATTCTTTCCAACTTTTCCTATTCGTATATTCAAAAAATATTTAAAACAATCTCAGAACATTATTTAATGCAGTTGTAATTTTTCAGTGTAAATTATTTAATTTCATTGGTAACAGCCCCATAGTATGCGCTATGTGTTTTCTTCTCATTTCATTTATTGATAAAATTTAAGAATATAAAAGGAAAGCTGAAGCATAGCCTGTATTTAATAAGATTAGGGGGAAAATGCCCTTTATAAAAGGTAAAAATATCACAAATATGCAGATTTAAATATGTCAACGCTGATTGAACACTGGTGAGAATATTGCTTCAGAATAAATTTTATTTACAACACAAAAAAAAAAAAATCTAATTTATATGTAAATATATATATATATGTGTGTGTGTTTTTTTCTCTCTCTCTCTCTCTTTTGGAAAGTCATGGAAATGCAATAGTGAATTTTCTTATTTTGTTGTTTGAGCAAGTGGGAATGCAAAAATAATATTTGCTTCGGTCTCACATGTACCTCTATTTATCCTGCTAGTTAACTTCCACGTTCCAAACCTGAAAATGTGAAAAGGGTTCGTATAAATCCCCTCACGCACATGCCAAATGAAGAATGATGGGCTTTAATGTAACCTGAGCGCTTTACATTTAAAAGTTCACAACAGTTACATTCAAAACGAATCATTTAGTTCATGGCATTCAACCATTCAACGCATACAATGCATAACATAAAAGATCAATGAGAAACAAGGCATACTCTATCTGCGCCGCGAGTACTGTAAAGGTTATATGGGTCCACGAGACCACCGAGGCTCGCAGTCAGTGTGAGGAACACCAGCGGCTGGTGCAGGGCATGTGGCATGAGGTCTGCCTCCGGTTCTTCTGGACAAAGTTTGATGAGCTGCTACAGAGGGTGGGATTGCCAATTGCAAAGCAAACTAATGTCGTGCCATTTCTTAAGTCAGACAGCTGGCACTCTTGTGTGCAGTGAGAAACCTGACGGAATATAACAAGTTTAATTCTATTTGGAGAATTGTGATAGATGAGATTATTCTATCATTCATGTCGACATGTTTCAATATCTACACTACCATTGGTAGTTGCTGCTGAAAATTGCTGATCATTTGCATAAAGATAAACTTTGTTGTGTCGTTAGACACGCCCACATTGTGTCATCCAATGGCCACACGCCACAAACAAAAAACACTGTGCGGTGTATCATGTTGTGGTGTAAACATGGCTAAACTGAAATTTGAATGACTTTCCCGGCATTCACAAAATTTTCCGGCTTTCCCTGTTTTCACAGTTATACGGTGAGGGGCGCTATTACACATCTTCTAAAAGAGTACAGAATCTCCTGATCAAAACACAGACAAAGAAGAAGCAGAAACAAGCAATTGCATATGTAAAATAACGCAATCATCAACATTAAACAGCATATAAATCCAAACTGCCTAATGTTACTGAATGAAATGTCGACCCAGGACGAGCTACAGGACTGTGAAGCTTTGATGGACTCGATTGACTCCATCTGTGTTTTGATCATCGTTCTGAATCAGTCTTTGACAAAAGGCGATTTTCTCAGCTTTTTGAAAATGCTGGTGATGGCTTATCTGGCGGGGAAAGAGTTAATAAAGCTTAAAGACCAACTGAAATGCCTTGAAACGTGCAGCAATGAGCTGAAGTAATTTACCTATACCCTATATAGTGCACTGTCTGAAACTCTTCCCTATCCCTATATAGTGCACTGTCTGATCGTTCCCTATCCCCTATAGTGCACTGTCTGAATCGTTCCCTATCCCTATATAGTGCACTGTCTGAATCGTTCCCTATCCTTTATATAGTGCACTGTCTGATCGCTCCCTATCCCCTATATAGCGCAGTCTGAATCATTCCCTATTCCCTATATAGTGCACTGTCTGAATCGTTCCCTATCCTTTATATAGTGCACTGTCTGATCGCTCCCTATCCCCTATATAGTGCACTGTCTGAATCCCTCCCTATCCCCTATATAGTGCACTGTCTGATCGCTCCCTATCCCCTATATAGTGCACTGTCTGAATCCCTCCCTATCCCCTATATAGTGCACTGTCTGCATCGTTCTCTATCTTTATATAGTGCACTGTCTGATCGCTCCCTATCCCCTATATAGTGCACTGTCTGATCATTCCATATCCCCTATATAGTGCACTGTCTGATCATTCCCTATCCCCTATAGTGCACTGTCTGAATCGTTCCCTATCCCTATATAGTGCACTGTCTGAATCATTCACTATCCTTTATATAGTGCACTGTCTGATCGCTCCCTATCCCCTATATAGTGCACTGTCTGAATCACTCCCTATCCCCTATTATTGTTGCAGGTGACTTTAATCATTCAAACTTAAAGTCAGTGCTACCCAAGTTTCACCAGCATGTTTCCTGCCACACCAGAGGAAACAAAACCTTTGACCATGTTTACACAAACATGGCTGGCGCTTACGTTGTGACACCCCTCCCCCACCTGGGACAGTCAGATCACCTTTCTTTGTTCCTCATCCCCAAATATGCACCCCTCATCAACCGTGTGAAGCCATCAGTGAAGACCATCAAGGTGTGGCCTGCGGGGGTTGATTCCACACTCCAGAAAAGGTTTCTACACACAGACTGGAGTGTGTTTGCTTCTCAAGCCACCAGTGGCGCTCACACGGACATTGACTCCTACACCTCCTCTGTATTGGATCATATCAATACCACCATTGACAGTGTTACAACCCAGAAACAGATCACCACATACCCAAATCAGAAGCCATGGATGAACAGGGAAGTGCGACTCCTGCTGAAGTCACGCAATACTGCCTTCAGATCAGGAGATGCACAAGCCTGCAGTACGTCCAGGGCAAACCTGAAGAGGGGCATCAAACAGGCCAAGCACTGCTACAAGCTAAAGATAGAGGGTCACTTTTCCAACTCTGACCCCCGACGCATGTGGCAGGGCATTCAGGCCATCAGTGACTACAAACCCCCCCACTCCACCCCCGCAGCCACTGATGTCAACTTCCTGAACGAGCTAAATTACTTTTATGCTCGCTTTGAAAGAGACAACAGAGAAACTGCCACCAAGCTCAAACCCTCAGCTGACCCACCTATCACACTCTCCACCACAGATGTCTGCAAGGCACTGAGCCGGATCAGCGCGCACAAGGCTGCTGGACCAGACAACATCCCTGGTCGTGTTCTCAGGGCATGTGCGGAGCAGCTCGCTGAGGTTTTTACAGACATTTTCAACCTGTCTCTTGCCCAAGCAGCTGTACCTTCATGCTTTAAACGCACTTCCATTGTGCCAGTGCCAAAACACTCTAACCCGAGGTGCCCTAATGACTACCGCCCTGTAGCACTCACACCCATCGTCATGAAGTGCTTTGAGCGGCTGGTCCTGGAACACCTAAAAGACTCTCTACCATCCACATTGGACTCACACCAGTTTGCCTACCGCAGCAATAGGAGCACAGAGGATGCCATTTCCATGGCACTGCACTCTGTGCTCACTCACCTGGACAATAAAAACATTTACGCACGCATGCTGTATGTTGACTTCAGCTCAGCATTCAACACTGTCATCCCAACCAAGTTAATAGCCAAACTTGGAGACCTGGGCATCAATACCTCAATGTGTAACTGGATTTTGGACTTCCTAACTGACAGACCCCAGAATGTTCGTTCAGGATTCACCTGCTCCACATCCATCACTCTTAACACTGGTGTACCACAGGGCTGTGTGCTAAGCCCGTTTCTCTACTCCCTCTTCACCGCCGACTGCAAGCCTGTGTATGGATCTAATTCCATCGTCAAGTTTGCGGACGACACAACGGTGATTGGTCTCATCAGCAACAACGATGAGACTGCCTATAGGGAGGAGATCCAGCACCTGGCCACATGGTGCACTGAAAATAACCTGCTCCTCAACACCACCAAAACGAAGGAGCTCATCGTGGACTTCAGGAAGGAGTCAAGAGGCACACACGACACCATCCACATCAATGGAATGGCTGTTGAACGTGTCTCCAGTTTCAAGTTCCTGGGGATCCACATCTCGGCGGACATGTCGTGGACGACCAACACCTCCAGCCTGGTCAAGAAGGCTCACCAGCGCCTCTTCTTCCTGAGGACACTGAGGAAGAATCAGCTCTCCTCGGCTATCCAGGTGAACTTCTATCGCTGCGCAATAGAAAGCATCCTGACCAACTGTGTGGCAGTATGGTATGGGAGCTGCTCTGTTGCGGAGCGCAAGGCACTACAGCGGGTGGTGAAAACTGCCCAGCGCATCACAGGGACTCCACTACCTGCCATCGAACACATCCAGAGGAAACGCTGTCTGCATCGAGCTCGCAGCATCCTCAAGGACTCCTCTCACCCAGCCCACAGACTGTTTTCTCTCCTGCCCTCCGGCAGGCGTTTCAGGATCCACCGGACCAGGACCAGCAGACTAAAGAACATTTTTTTCCCCAGAGCTGTCTCTTTACTGAACTCAAACCCCCGCTGATCCACTTCCCTCATATACTGCATACTCTCCTACCTCACATCCGCCTTCACTTATTTGTTATTTGCACTACCGACTGTTTTTTACAGTAACAACTGTTTACTTATGCATTTTGCACTACCATACCTTAACTGGATTATGCTCATTTGCACTGCCGACTGTTATTTACTGTACCTGCTGTTTACATTTGTATTTTGCACCGTACTTCTAACTGTAATATGCAATCACTTCCACTGCACTTTTACACTTTTTTTCGGATAGCTTCTGTCCATAATTTATTGCACTACCTTAATCCACTGCCATATTCCTCATTTTAGCCTAACATATCATTGTATACCTCTATCTGTAAAATTCTGTTTATAGTAATAGCCATCTGTATATTATATTATATTCATAGTACATATCCACCTGTAAATTCTGTTTATAGTAATAACCATCTGTATATTATTCACTGTACATATTCACCTGTAAATTCTGTTTATAGTAATAACCATCTCTCTATTTATAGATATATTTATATATATATTCAGTACATATCCATATCCATGTCCTGCACTTATGCAAACGTTGTATATCCTGCACTTGCTGCTATTGCACTTCTGGTTAGACCTAAACTGCATTTCGTTGCCTTGTACTTGTACTTGTGTAATGACAATAAAGTTGAATCTAATCTATAGTGCACTGTCTGAATCGTTCCCTATCCCCTATATAGTGCACTGTGTGAATCATTCCCTATTCCCTATATAGTGCACTGTCTGGATCGCTCCCTATCCTTTATATAGTGCACTGTCTGGATCGTTCCCTATCCCCTATATAGTGCACTGTCTGATCGTTCCCAATCCCCTATATAGTGCACTGTCTGAATCGTTCCCTATTTCCTATATAGTGCACTGTCTGGATCGCTCCCTATCCTTTATATAGTGCACTGTCTGAATCGTTCCTTATCCCCTATATAGTGCAGTCTGAATCGTTCCCTATTCCCTATATAGTGCAATGTCTGAATCGTTCCCTATTCCCTATATAGTGCACTGTCTGATCGCTCCCTATCCCCTATATAGCGCAGTCTGAATCATTCCCTATTCCCTATATAGTGCACTGTCTGAATCGTTCCCTATACCCTACATCAGGGTTATTCAAATCTTGCCCTGGAGGGCCAATGCGCTGCAGAGTTTAGCTCCAACCCTAATCAAACACACCTGAACATGCTAATCAATGTCTTCAGGTTCATTAGAAAATCACAGGTAGGTGAGTTTGATAGGGTTGGAGCTAAACTCTGAAGTGAACGATTTCAGCCGCAGCTTCAGCGTCTGTTTATAATATAGGGGGCGGGGCTTCAGATTCTAGAGAGCATTTGATTGGACAGAAAATCTGATGAGAAGCTGAAGTGCAGTGATGTCATCAAAATCATTGATCCATATTGGCAGAAGTGAGAGACTGTAAGTTTTGTTTCACGGACAAAGCAAGCAGAATTTAATTTCACTTTCATTTTTCAAATTACAATCAGTTTCCCGAGTCTTTATCTGTGACGTTGTGTAATGGGTGTGACTATGAGCGACACACATTCGCTGTCACTGTGTCATGAGCCATACACCGATTAGCAGTGACTGTCAAGCGCTTGTGACTGCAAACATTCCAGACACTTGCACGGCTCTCATCAAACCGTTTCTGAAATCAATCATGTCGCAGGCGTTCTACACCAATGTCATGGGTTTGACTCCCAGACACATAAAAATGAATAGCCAAAATGCTACACATGTTTGGATTAAAGCTGCTGCCAAATGTAATGTAAAACTCTTGGTGTAAAGCATTTTTAAAGCTACTAATTATTTAATTTATTATAAATTAACATCCCCAATTATAGGTTCAGATATTAAATTATAATTTCTATCTGCCTACATGATGCCACCTCAATAGCCTACATATAACTGTTGTTCATACGTTATATATGTGACCCTGGAGCACAAAACCAGTCGTAAGTCTCACGGATATATTTGTGGAAATGGCCAATAATACATGGTATGGGTCAAAATTATCAATTTCTCTTTTATGCCATAAATCATTAGGATAATAAGTAAAGATGTTCCATGAAGATATTTTGTAAATATCCTACCGTAAATATATATAAAAATGTATTATTAGTAGTAATATGCATTGACTTCATTTGGACAACTCAATTTATAGGTTATTTTGCACCCTCAGATTTTCAAATAGTTGTATCTCAGCCAAATATGGTCCTATCCTAACAAGCCACACATCAATGAGAAGCTTATTTATTCAGCTTTCAGATGTATACATCTCCTTTTTTTTTTTTTTTTAATGACCCTTATGACTGGTCCAGGGTCACATGGATATCATTGATTGTATTATGTGTGACATTCAGAAAATGTCGCATTTGATAAGTCCAACTCTTAAGTTCAGGGAAACAATGGAACATTCACATCCTGAATTATGTAACTATTTAACCCCATCTACAGCTACTAAGCGACGCTCACATAATAAACAACACGAACGCGCGCTTCGTTTAATATAAATGTAACCAATACGGTATGCTGCGTCGCGGGCTTGAAGGCTTGCGTCGCTGATAGCGATCTAGCTTTGTTGCTCGTCGAGGTTACTTTGGTCCTTTAACAAACATGGACGGTCACAAGAGGCGTAAACAGAGTTCTGAGTTCGCTGAACTGAAACTTTTTCCCCCAGTTTATTACTCTACAACGCAACAGTCGAGCGCGTCACGGTGGGTTTTTCGAGGGGTGGGGCGTTGTGTTTTCCCACCGCTGAAAACTTGCAAACAGAAACATCAAAGCATCCGCATCCCTCTTTTGATACGATACAGAACATGTCGATTTGTCACCTTTGAATGCTTCATATCTATCACTATCTTCCTTTTTCTATCCTTTATTCGCTGTCATTTTTCATTAATTGACTTCCAAAGTTCGATGGTGCTGAAACTTCGATGTGTGTATTAATGTTTTATAACGACTTGAACGTTGACGAATGTAGCTATTATTACCAGAAACTTATGAAAGCCGCTATTCCCAAGAAAACCAAGCAGACCCCGAGCCGTCTGTATCCAGCTCGAGAGACAATGATCCCACAGAAAGCTGAAGTTGATTTGTCAAGGACACTGCAGCTCACATTTGGGCATAGAAAGCCACTGCCTTTGGAAAGCAGCAGTCAAATACACAGAAAAGTCCGTGTGCGTTACCTTTTTGCTGTTTCTGCTGTTGTATCCGTTGTAGGGGTTGATTCCCGTCCTTGGCGGTACGGAGAGCAGCATTTTTTCTCAGCGCGGTGTCCGGAGCGGTGAGGCTGACGTCAGTGAGAGGAAGTTCAGGCGGGATCGAGTCCCGCCGTCGCCAGGACTGAAGCCGCTGCTGCTGCCGCTGCTGCGCCTCTGTAACCCCGCCCGGGTCCTAGCGCCACAGCCACAACCACCATAGCACACACAACCCTGCAAACGCTGTAGGAAATGTGACAAAGTGCATCTGTATCCCCCTGAGGGTAACACTTTATAATAACTGCATACTAGGAATCATTGGTTAAGCATTAGTAAATAGTTAATTCATCATTTACAAAGCATTAACAGACATAATGTATACTTAATTCTTTATTTATTTATAAGCATATATATAATGTGTTTAATAATTGTATTTTCATACTTTATTAATGATCCATTGCTAAATTAAATATTACATTATTTACAAAGCAGTTATTTAGGAGTTGTCAGTGGTTCATAAGATCATTTAGAATGTGTAAGTAAATGATTAACAAACATTGTACATTTATATCTTATTATTTAGACTCATTAATAAATGCTTTATTAACATTATTCCTACTGTAATTCATGATTAATTCAGGTATTTGTAAAGCATTTAGTCCTAGTTTTCAGTTAAAGGCACAATATGTACGATTTTTGTAATAAAATATCCAAAAACCACTTGCACAGTGTATATCTCGCGCAGTTGTGTACTTACATTATCCCAATCATATTTTAAATTATGGCTTAAATTATAATTAAGATTTTAAATTATGACATCCCTTGTCATTGTCACCTATTAATTATGTAATATATTACAGGCCGAAGTGGTGGCAAGCAGGCTTTGTGACAAACGGAGAAATAAAACAAGGATCAATATCGGCGTGGTGTTTTCAAGATGGAGAGAGCTTCGCGACAAACTTGGACTTGACAGAGACTCCGCTCTCACATGACAGGTAAGGAAATATTTACTGTACATAATTCTGTGTGGGTTATGCTGATGAAATTACACATAGGCCTACAGTTATATTGCACTTTTTTGTATTTAAGTAACACTTTTTTATCAAGTCTATGGCAGTGAAATAAATACAGTATGTGGTGCACAAAAATATTTAGCCATTACTTGCAAATACTGTGGGTTCTTTCAAATGTACTTTTAGTACGATTATTTTAAGCCTGTAAAACTGCGCAGCATTAACGCATTGACATAAATACTGTGATCAAACGTACAGGTAATACAAAAACTAATTCATTACATCATCCGTGAACATGATCTGTAAAAATCCATACATATCTGGATTAGACATGTGCCGGTAAACGGTAATACGATATACCGCAATAATGAACATGCACTATATTGTTATCGTGGGCACTTCAAAATACCGTGAATAATTATTTATTACGAATTATTCAGATTTTTAGAATGTATTTTAAGAATACTTTACCCATCAACCGTTTAAAATGAACAACGCGTCAAAGAGGAACGCGCACTGATGTAAACAGACCGTTCATGAGCCGAGCACATGGCGGAACGCGTGAAGACGCACTGAAGTGCACATTCACTTTCAGACAGCAGAGGGCGCTGACGGAACAGCAGAAATACAGCCGTTTCCCCAGTAACCACAATCCGGTGCTCGTCATCACATAACCTAATACTTAAAGACTTAAAGTCATTTTCAAACTTAATTTTTTTTTTTAAGTTTTAAATTACATGCCCTAGATATTGTTTGAATATGTTCTGACTGTTGTTCAATCACACACTTTAAAATATGGCTCCATTATTTAACATTAGTTCATTCATTAACAAACTGACAATGAAAAATACTTCTAAAGCATGTATTAATCTTAGTTAAATGTACATTTCAGCATTTAATAACACATTATTAAAATCAAAAGTTGTAACTGTATTATTTAATGGACCTGAGCTTACACTAACAGTTGCTTTTTTAAACTAACATTATCAAAGAAGAAAAACTTCTGTAAAAATGTAGATATTCGCTCTGTGTTAATGTTAATGCATTAACTGGCGAGACATTATTGTAAAGTGTTACCTATTGTTCTTTATAATTCTTTAGCACTTTAATCTGTTTCAAATATTTGTTTACTTTATACATTTTTGTGTATTGCTTTATTGTATTTAAATGTTTGGTTCTTTTGTAATAAGAATTTTTTTAAACCTGTTATAGTATGACAACATTTTTTTTGCAACTTTTTTTTAAATATCGTGATAATACCGTATACCGTGATAAAAGCTTCAGCAATTAATCGCAACATGAAAATTTGATACCGGCACATGCCTAATCTGGATGGTGAAAACGACATCTCTCATCGTTCCGCTCACCTTCAGAGCGTCATCAAGATTCACCTTTGTTTTGAAAATGCGCCCTCTGGTGGCGAAAACGTACATATTGTGCCTTTAACTCTTTTTTTGAGCTCATGAGTACTACTATGCCTGGTGCAGCTTTTACAAAGGAGAATTAAAGGCTCAGTTCTCTTCCAAACAGAAAAAATTATTTAAATACAACAGAGTGATACAACTTGTAAACTGTACAACTTGTAACTTGATTTAAAATGGAAAATAAAAATTCCTGTACACCGCCAGTAAAATGCAGTAAAATTAAACTAAGCCTCTGCAATCTGACATAAAAATACATTTCTGTAAAGTGTAAACATTGCTGAATAAATATTTACCAGTGCCAACACTGGATTACAGGACTGCCAAAATACAATTTGTATAAAACAATAATAATATAGTAAAATATTTCAGAGTGAAAACTACCGTACTAAATTTCAAACGTTCGAGAACAGAAGAAAACTGAGCCTTTAAATCTCTTACGAGGCATAAACCGTCCTCACTTTAGATGAGCTCACAGAAAGAGTTAAACTGACAACTAATGTTTCATAACTACCTGAATTACTCATGAGTTACAGTAGGAATACATGTTAATAAAGCATTTAGTAATAAGTCTAATAATAAGATGTATAAATGTGCATTTAAATAGTTTATTAATCATTTACTTACACTTTCTAAATGATGAACCGCGGACGACGAGTCCTAAATAACTGGTTTGTAAATAATTAATAAAGTATGAAAATACAATATAAAGAATAAAGCATTTATAGCTGTATTTATAAACTGCTTATTAATGTCTATAAATGCTTTATAAATGATGAGTTAACTATTTACTAATGCTTAACTAATGATTCATAGCATGCAGTTACTATGAATTATGAATTTAGTATGTCATTACATTGTTTAGACTTTAGAGCATGAGAAACAAAGGGGATGAAAATTGTATTCATATGTTATATTATGACCAGTGTAGTGAACACCAGGACTTATAAATAGGCATGAAATGACATGCAAAAACAATGGGATTTTATTTTTATTCACCAATCAATTTTTAGGTTTCAGGATTTTTTTTAACCCAGTTTTGTATAAAGATGTTTCTCAACTATGTTATGAATTGATATACCATTTTACTTGATGCGA
Source organism: Gobio gobio (assembly GCF_949357685.1). Taxonomy (NCBI): domain Eukaryota; kingdom Metazoa; phylum Chordata; class Actinopteri; order Cypriniformes; family Gobionidae; genus Gobio; species Gobio gobio. The sequence continues at coordinate 13,075,683 of NC_137112.1, read as the reverse complement.
TATGTGGGTAAAATGCCCATAAATGGCTAGTCCCATTCAATACAATGTATCTGGATCTAATTTGCTTATTAATGTGTTCTTCGGGCAACATGTAATGAAAAAAAGAAGTGCAATAATGGAGTAACAATAATAATATATATCTTATTACACTATTATCTTAGATAATAATATCTAAGGAATATTGATGTGTAATTTCTTTCCCTATTCACTTGTGTTGTCTCCCAGAATGCCTGATAAACATGCTTTAAGTCCTGGTGTCCTCTACAGTTGACATGTATGAAATCAATGCCCTGTTTCGTAACAGAAAGTCATATTTTGATTAGAAACCCCATAACATTTTCTTGAGATGTTGATTTATGATAAACAATTTGAAAATGAGTCTGATTTAAATGATATTGGGTCATATTTCCATAAATGTGATCATTCAGTCGTTTTTAAAGACCAAAAAGTTGTTGTCCTGGTGAAACCTCCAAACATTTGGTATCTCTGAAAGGCCCTGAATGTACTCTTTACATGACACCCAGACATAAAACTGTGACGTGTGTGTTCTCAGAGAAATTCACTAAAATATGATGTCACTACAGAGGAAAAAAGTCTATTCCTGGGTCCCAGGATGCTATTTGCCATTGTATAAAGCCTTTCTGTGGTGAATAATTTATCTAAAGAAAAACTTAATTTTTTGTATCCATCTTAATCCATTTTTATTCAACTTTTATGTCTTAGTCTTACTCGTTTTTATGAAAAGCACTTTAAATTACCAGTGTGTAAGAAACGTGCTATACAAATAAGCTAGACTTCAATGAAATAACCCTTGCCAGATTTTAAAGTAAATCCTTCCAACTTCACATTCATTTTATGCCCAAGTTATGCCTTATAAGGACAACCTGCAAAAAAGCATAAACACAAGGGTGATTCTATAATTGCAGGTACATTTGGTGTCCAAAGTCATCATTTTTTCCTGCTTTTTCTAATGGTTATATTTTAATTATTTGTTATTGTCATGGACAGTGTTGGGGAAAGTTACTTTGAAAATGTATATTGTAATGCATTACAATATTGTGTTAAAAGTAGCTAAGTTACTTAGTTACTTTTTAACTCTCTATGGTACGCTATATGATTTCAATGAGTAAAAAATTATTTGTGGTGTTTTTCCTGGCGTTTTCTTTGGTAATACTTGTGTTCCGCGATGGTACAATGTTGCCTGAGAGCAACAGCTGAATTTGAAATGTTACTTTTTATTAAATATGAAATTTGTAATACATGAAAAACTGGATTCTTTTGACAGTTTTAACACAGTTAACCACCAGATCCTGCTGTCAACCCTCTTGACAGACCCAAAGGGTATCTCAGGAACCAGACTCCAGTGGTTCAAGTCTTACCTGTAGGTCCTTCAGGGTGTTTTGGACAGGTGTCACAACATCTGGGGTTCCTCAGGGCTCAGTGCTGGGAGCGCTTCTTTTCTCATCTACATGTCATCACTTGGATCTGTCTCCGTCATGGCCTGCTATGCTGATGACACAACTCTACCTCTCACTCCAGCCGGGTGATCCGACTGTTGCTGCTCACATCTCAGCCTGCCTGACAGACATTTCTGGCTGGATGAAGGACTGTTTGTGGTCTCAGCCAACCCAGCACTGGTACAAATTGCGGTTTTGGTCTATACGGCTAATTTTGCCCTTCATGACAACTGTGAGGGGGGTGAATTTTTTAATAAAAAACCACTTCGAGTGACAGGTGGATAGCCATTTATCTGCTGTCTGTTAGCCATCGCGTCACTTCAGCTCCGCCCTCGTCCCGCCTTTTGCCCATTTTCTATTATCCGGGAGTGACGCGCGATCAGAGGTGTAAAAAGTACTCAAAAATGTTACTCAAGTGAAAGTACAATTACTGAATGAAATTTTTACTCAAATAAAAGTAAAAGTATCTAGAGATTCTTTTTTGAGCTTTTAATCTCTGAGTAGCATGTTGCATACTGGCATTAGGTAGTAGTCTTACAGTTTGATAATTAAATACCATTAAATTCAAACAGTTCTAAAGCAGGATAAAACCTTGTATGTGGTTCATGTTTTTAGAGTTGTAAAACCTTGGATTTAACTTAAAGGGATCGTTCACCCAAAAATGGAAATTTGATGTTTATCTGCTTATCTCCAGGGCATCCAAGATGTAGGTGTCTTTTTTTCTTTAATAGAACACAAATTAAGATTTTTAACTCCAACAGTTGCAGTCTGTCATTCGTATAATGCATGTGAATGGAAACAAAATCTATGAGTACAAAAAAACATGCACAGACAAATCACGCAGCTCGTGACGACACATTGATGTCCTAAGACACGAAACGATCGGTTTGTGCGAGAAACCGAACAGTATTTGTACATTTTTTACCTCGAATACGTTCTATGTCCGACACCCGTTCAGCGTGCCATCACTTCCGGTAAGTGAGGTCAATGTACACAATCTGGCATAGAGATACGTGCGAGAGATCACTTCCGGCACTCTGTCTGATCATTTGCCAGCAGCCATATCACCCTTTTGCCCAAGACTTGTTTCCCACTGAAGCTAAGCAGGGCTGAGCATGGTCAGTACCCGGATGGGAGACCTCCTGGGAAAACCAGGTGTCTGCTGGTAGATGTGTTAGTGAGGCCAGCAGGGGTCGCTCACTCTGTGGTCTGTATGGGTCCTAACACCCCAGTATATAAACACCTTGTGAACCAAAGTTGAATTATAAGTATATATAAATACTGTTCGGTTTCTCGCACAAACCGATCGTTTCATGTCTTAGGACATCAATGTGTTGTCACGAGCTGCGGAGTTTAATATGGATTTGTCCGTGCAGGTTTTTTTTACTCTCATAGTAGTCATGTACCATTCACATATGCATTATACGACTGATAGACTGCAACGGTTGGAGTTAAAAATCTTCATTTGTGTTCTACTGAAGAAACACCAAGGTGCTTAAGACACCTACATGTAAGCAGATAAACATCACATTTTCATTTTTGGGTGAACTATCCCTTTAAGCAGAAGCTGATTTTCAAAATTGTGAGTGTCAAACGTCTTTTGGGGCTGAAAAGCTATCGTGCAGTGCGGAAAAGCCTCTCACTCTAATTTCCAGAGCTGCGTTTCCCAAAACCATCGTAAGCTTAAGTTGATCGTAGAACAATATCCAACAATGGTCTCTACGATCAACTTAGGCTTACGATGGTTTTGGGAAACGCAGCCCAGGTCAAGGTGCTGCATTGTGGCAATTGATGCGACATGACGTCACTTCCAAAGCACCAATTAACATGTCTGACCAATTTCATGGAATGTGAAAATGAATCTCATTGGCAGAATAAATACATTTCAATTAAACATTTCAATTAAACTGGGCATCAGCGCAATTCAATTGGTTTGGTGATAGCAAGGGAAAATAGAATGAAGTGATCTCCAAAAAAGAAGTACTGTTTGACTGTAAATAACATTGTAAGGAGTAAAAAGAACTTTTTTTTCTTAAAAAATGTAATTAAGTACAAGTAAAAGGATTGATTTTTAATAAAGTAAAGTAAAAATCATAAGTATTCACCGCCTTTGCTCAATACTTGTTGAAGCACCTTTGGCACCAATTACAGCTTCAAGTCTTTTTGAGTATGATACTAAAAGCTTGGCACACCTATTTTTGGGAAGCTTCTCCCATCCTTCTTTGCAGGACCACTCAAGCTCCATCAGGTCGGATGGAGAGCATCGGGGCAAGTGAAGAGCTGTGAATACTTTCCAGATGCACTGTAAATTATATTCAATTCTTGGCCCTTTAAATCTGTGCTCCAAAGCGGTCACAATTCACCAGTGAGAGTACCCCTGATTACCACCAGAGGGCACTCCACCTCGGACAGTCACTCCATCAAGGACTACATTACCCATAATCCTTTGCCCGGACTCATCAGCACTCATTTTAACAAAAAACAAATAAAAAAGGAAAACATGGTAAGGTTATATATTTAATAAAGTTCTGCACACCTCCTGATTATATTGCCTGTGATTGGCATTTGACAGTTTTTGTGCAGTGTGTATTTTTTGCGGAAACCTGAACCAATAGAGACTATCGACTCATTTTAAGGCTATGCCTCAATGAGGTTTTGCAGTTGCTGAATGTATTTGCAAAAACGTGGTAGAATGAGTACAGGGTGACATCTTGAGTTCAATGTTGAAAATCAAAATTGAGGTTGTGTGTTCCTCCCCCTAGCGTTTGTCACTACAGGATTAGCGAGTTTTATCTGTGTCTGTCTTATATTTTTTTCTTTAAAGCTGCAGTCCATAACTTTTTGGGTTTAAAAATGATCCAAAATCTATTTTTGAGCAAGTACATGGTTTTTCAGAGTTAATGATGCTATAATGTCTGCTGAGCAAGCTCAAAATGAGTGCGTGGGAACTCACGACCTCCTCGCAGTGGAGCCGGTGTCTCTCGTTGAAAAAATAAGGCGGTCTCTGCCCCTTCTTAGACCTGAGACCACATTATTTAAAATGACCTCACTGAAACAATTCCTCGCACATTTTTGGCCGGGGGACTAGTTTACCTCAGTGGACCTAAAGAATGCCTACTTCCATATTCAGAGTCTAAAGGCCTGTTCACACCGAGACGATTTTCGCGCGCATTTATCGCCGACGTTTAACGCCTCGTGACTAAACAAAGGGCGCAAATGTGAGTGTGCACACCGGCGCGCAAACAGCAGGCGTAAAAGCGTAATTTAAAAAAAAAGCTCCTCGGGTTAGTTTTTTTATTTTGACGCAGCGCGTTAAAAACTGTCCGACCAATGAGATCAGCGCTTTTGTTCACGTGCCTGGAGCTGCTGAAGTGACAGTAAAACACGATTTGGTGGCGCTCAAGCACAAAACGGTCTTGCCGAGCACACATTGATACGACGAAGAAGTAGTAAGTAGACAAAGAAGAAGATGAGCTGCTAATGCTGCTTGCCAGTTAGCAAAAAGTGTGTGAATGGTTTTGGCCATAGACATAATATATCTGTGGTTTTGGCAAGCACGTAAATACTGTCTCTCTTCTTCTTCTGTGTGACAAGCGAGTGTCAGAAGTGTAAAGTGCCGCAGCACCACCTTGTGTACCGGGAGCGTTATCTACTGAATGTGCACGTTCACTTGGCGCATCGGCAGTGAAAATCGCTTGGGTGTGAACACTCAAGGCGCGCCGAAAAACTTCACGAGAAACGCTGGCGATAAGCGTGCGCGATATTCGTCCCGGTGTGTACAGGCCTTAAGGTACAGCGTATTAATTTACAATCTGGTATGCATGTCACACACTTACGGAATGCGTGGATGCGGTTCTCTCAGTTTGCATGCTGAATTATCTGGATGACTGACAGGCCCTGTTTACACCTGGTATTCAGATGCGTTTTGGTCGATCAGATCACAAGTAGAACAGGAAGGCACATTCCTGTTTACACCGGGCTTTTTAATCTGTCTCTTTTGTCCACTTTCAACCACTTCTGTCCTGATTTATTTGAGGGGAGGGTCTATGGCCGGGGTCTCCAAACTCGGTCCTGGAGGGCCGCTGTCCTGCACAGTTTAGCTCCAACCCCAAATAAACACACCTGAACCAGCTAATTAGTGTCTAACAAGGCCCTAGTTAGACACTGATTAGCTGGTTCAGGCGTGTTTAATTGGAGTTGGAGCTAAACTGTGCAGGACAGCGGCCCTCCAGGACCGAGTTTGGAGACCCCTGGTCTATGGGCTTTTTCATATATTTCGATCTGGATGAAATAAGCTCACGCAAGTTGTTACAGTTTTTACTTTTATGGAATATGTTTTGTTTAGTCATTGAGCATTGAGTTTAGTCATTTTGTTTAGTCATCTTATATCAAATTTTTATAACCTATTTAGTCAGAAACAACGTAATTCATTTGATGAATGCTCAAGTCCGATTTTATATATCCTCGAGACTCGAGTCCAAGTATGAGTCATAAGTCCGCGAGTCCAAGTCGAGTCACGAGTCCAGAGAATAAGGACTCGAGTCCTGGACTCGAGTACTCCATCACTGCGCCAAACCCAGACTCGTCCATCGGATTGCCAGACAGAGAAGCGTGATTGGTCACTGCAGAGAATCACGGTGCCACGCTTGAATTCACTGAGCTCCTGAGAGCGACCCATTCTTTCACAAATGTTTGTAGAAGCGTGCGTCTGCATGCCTAGGTGCCCAATGGAAGTGATTGGAACACCTGAATTCAATGATTTGGAGGATCCCAATTCTTTTGGCAATACAAATGAAAAAATAAATATTGATTGAATTAAAAACAATCTGTGCTTGCAAAGATAATATGGCTGTATTAGTTTTTATGTTTAGCCATTTTTCTTCCAAATTTTTTGTTAACCGAAATGGGTGATGGAGACATCACCGCACACACCCCTGTTGTATGGGGACCAACATTATGATCCTCACCGGTGAGGACCTTCCTTTCTAATGGTTCTAGAGATCTGAAAAAATAGGGATACTAACCATAGCTTTGTTAGCTAATACACAAATTCAGATATGTGAATTGATGATTAATGACTTGACCATGCTAAATGGAGACTTCTGAGAAATCATGTGAACATGTCTAATCTGATTTGCATTAATAGCACAATTTCCCATTTGATTTGTGTGACCTTGCAACAATAATAAGTATATCACTAATAACAAATGATATGAATTTATATTAAGTAAATACTCAGATTTAATTTGTTCATTTGACCTTAAACAGGGTTTAATCTACAACTAAGTGTAATTAATGATACAGTAGTAGTACAAAACATCAGATTAGTTGTTCATACTGTAGATAATGATGTAGTGAGGCCTGCAAATGGTGCTAGTGATGCCAAGTGTCACTCTTGCATAGAACACATATATACCTGGTTTCACAGACAGGGCTTAGATTAAGCCAGGATCAGGCCTTAGTTCAATTAGGACATCTACGTAATATTTATTAACATGCCTTAGAAAAACATTACTGGTGTGCATCTTGAGACAAAACAATGGCACTGACTTAATTTAAGATATGGCAGTGCAAGGTGCTTTCAGTTAAAACAGCTCAAACATGCATTGTAGTCTGGGACTAGGTTAAGCCTCGTCTGTGAAACCTAGTGTGGGCGAGTGACTGTAGTCATCTTCACAACACAGAATTTTTGGTTTGATTGACTGATACTATATTTGATAGGAATATCAGTGTGATTGAAGTGAATGAAGCAGTAAAAAAGTCCTCTATTCTCTATTATATACAAAGATTTGAAAGAGTAGTAAATTACTGTCTGGATATAGTCAAACCCATACCAAACCAACAGGTCTAACCTTTAAACCTTTCCACTTCAAACTATCCTTTCCTTAATTTGAACCATTCTTTGATAGTTTTTAACCAAAACCAACCATCTGCTACTAGTTCACCTGGTACTTACTACCATGATAATAAATCTACTACTAACTAGTAATTGAACCTCAAAACATCAATTCACATTTAAATAGCTGAATTTAACTTTGAACAAACTCAACAAATGACGTCGAATGAACCCTTAAAACAAACTAAAAAGTATAAAAAAATTCAGGTTGAGACATTAGAATATAAACAAAAACTCGAGGTCAAAACTTGTAGGAGATTGAAAAATGTTATTACAATATGTGCGTAAACAATCGGTTGTTTTTTGCCTCACACGTACCTTATTTGAAATGCGGTATGTTCATGATGACTGATGAAGGCCACAAGATGAAAAGGACTGGTCGAACAATAACGTTGTTCAATATCCTACAAGTTTGGCTGGAGCTTTGACCTCTTTAGAAGCACAGTAGGTATTTCTGGAACAACTTGGAACATGAAAAAGGTTAATGTATACAAAAACTGCCATACTGCCAGAGTTGGCAATCTTCATATTATTTGCACTGCAAATTCTTTTTATAAGCTGTAATGCGGTTATATATGAAGAATTTCAGGTTCTTCCAGTCCCGGTTCTTTAGAGCTTCTGGTTCAGCCTTTAAACACTTCTCGCAGTCACTCTTTGCTGGTACAGTACAAGATGTGATGAAATGCATCATGTGCCTTTGCACCGCCTGCACCTCTGTCTGCTGCCAGGGTTTTTTCCTCTGTGTGGTTTTACCTGAAAGTGGTAAAAAAAAAAAAAGGATAAAGAATAGTGTGTGCTGGAATTACAAACTCTCTTACCCCTTTTCCACCAAGGCAGTGCTAGAGCTAGTTCAGAGCCAGAGCTAGTCCCAGTTTATAGTTGGTTCGACTGAGGAGCCTTCTAAGAACCGTTTGCTTTTCCACATGCAGAGAGGCACAACAGAGCCAGGTCTTACGTCACTGTATACGTCTCATCTTTCTCAGCAACGCTAGCCTGACAGCGGCAGTGTTTCCAAGTCTGCGGTTTTGCCGCGGGCTGTTTTTTCATGTCCGCGTGTTGAAGCGATCAATTATGTGATATTTAGCCCCGGGAATGCAAATTTTAGTAGGCAACCATGCCAAAAAAACACATATTTTACCCCCAAATGTGATTTTTACCGGGGAAGCCCCCCTGAAACGCGATTGGGCTTGTTTTGAGTAGCAATTGGGCGGGTTTTGTTGTGAAAACCTGGCAACCCTGGGCAGCGGGAAACAAGCACACAACAGGCTTGTTCGAGATGCATCGGCGCTGCGCAGACCGATCCACGTATGATATATAAAAAAAAACGCATGAGTGAATCAAAAGCATAAGGTGTTGTGTGCTCTCGCTGGACTCGTTGTCATACGCCGATCGGTTTCTGCACAGCACCGCTGCGAACAAGCCTTCCATCAACAAAGCAAACGTTGCCTTACTATTGATTCACATGGCTTTACGATCCTACATCGGCAGCAAAACACAACGGAAACACAGCGAATCCAACGCATTCATGCAGTTCGTCGTAATTTGTATAGACGGAGATTACAAACGAGCAGCAGCTGTTAGCTCCATTAGCTGCTATTTCAACAATGGCGGATCTCAAGTTTGTGTTGGTCTTGTTGACCCCGCCCCCAGCGACTGACGTAATCGTTTCTTACTTCTAGCCCTGTTCTAGCCCAGCAATGTTTTGGTGCTACTTAAGAACCACTTTTCCTGGCTCGGAGCTGGGGCTTTGGGTGTGGAAACACAAAGAACCGATTTGAAACTTGGCTCTGGCTCCGATCTAGCTCTAGCACTGCCTAGGTGGAAAAGGGGTATCTGAGTTCTGAATCCTATATCACTATTTTAGGGCTGGTCCGAATACCATTTTTTGAGCTTCGAAGCTTCGGTGGTAATCAACACAGAATATTCAAACCTTCGGAGGGAGGGGGCTGAACATATTCTTCTCTCGAATAAAGGTAGGAATCTCGAGAAGCGGCTGGCCTCACGCGGGCAGGGCTTATGTATAGACGGAGATTACAATCGAGCAGCTATTAGCTCAATTAGCTGCTATTTCAAAAATGGCGGTCAAAAGTTTGTGTTAGTCTGCCCCTGACGCAAGCGGTTCTTACTTCTAGACCAGCAATGTTTTGGTGCTACTTAAACCACATTTCCTGGTTCAGAGCTGGTGCTTTGGGTATGGAAAGACAAAGAACCGATTTGAAACTAGGCTCTGGCTCCGAACTAGCACCAGCACTGCCTTGGTGGAAAAGGGGTACCAGTAACAAGCTCCAATATTTCGCAGTAGATTAATTTAGATCCGGGGTCGCCAACTAGCGGACTCCGGACCGCGAAGCCTTTTGTCGTAATGAAATAAATAAATATCAAATGCCATTAAAAAAAAATTCAGCTCAGTAGAACCGTTTGGGTCCTATGTCACCACGGGTTGCAACGACAGTTAACTTTACTATGCTCACTGTTGCTACGTTCAGACGTGCAGTCACGCATGCAGTGACGAAGAGACTGAGAGCAGAAAGCGGCATGCAAAAACAATGGCATTTTCAAAAATTAGGAAAGTTGACGCTGAAAACTGAGTTTTCCAAGATGAATGGGTGGGGGGAAAAAAATCGCATTTATTCTTCCTGCATCCTGTACGAGGCCTGTGTGTCTCATTTGCTCTGATTCTGTTGCGGTTGTCAAAAGTGGAAACATTAAATAAAATGTTTCTTGCACTTTTTAATTTTTCCAACACTGGTGGCACTGTTTGTGTTTCTGAATGATATTGCTAATGATATTTTACCAGTGCAATTTGAAGCACAGAAAATAGCAGTGTTCAGAGAGACTCTGATTTTTTTTTTTTTTAACCAGGGGGATCTCAGTTCAGCAGGGAAAAAGCACTTTAGTTGCTAGTAATGTTGAAATTAATGTATTTTCAGTGCAGATTTAGAGATAAAGGCATTTTTAGTCATATTTAGTCATATTTTAGGCATTTTAGCCGGTAATATTTTTGTCAGACATGGTTACTGGTTGAATTAAGATATTTTGTACCAAAGCAACTTAAAGGACATAACAGAACAGCAACAAAATGGGAAACAAAATACCTATGTTCGCTTTAACAATATGAACAGACATGTTTTGTCCATATGAGAACATATTATATTCTACACTAATTTCTTTAGTCTGGCAATAAACATAAATTATTGTTTTTAGGTATATAATTGTCCAGACCTCGGAAGGTGAGGAGGGTTCATATACTGGACCTCAAGTAATTTTAGTTGAAGACCCCTGATTTAGATTGATAATAACGGGTAATAGGCTTGCTGCGATAGTCGGTGTTACTGGTGTTCAGGTATAACGGTTACATCACTTGCCCAACGCGGCACCGCCCCCCCACCGTCATTTCGATTTTTTAAATAGTAATAAAATAATTTATTTCAGTTAGAGAGCGACACAACAAATAAAAACTGAAAGTGTCTGCCCAATACAGCATAAGCCGAAAGAGATTAGCAGCACAGACCAGCAGCAGGAGTCTGATCTCATTCATCACGGGAGCGAGGAGCTGAATGACAAGATGATCGCGGGAGATTTGGTTTAAAAGCGAAATGTAAAAACGCCTATTTAAATGAGTTTGTCATTGTACTGTTTTGTTGTTGTGTATAGAATATTAGGCTTATAAACCCACCATTCAAGCAACCCGCACCCGAATTGCCGCTAATTCTAAACCGAAAATAAGACGGTGAGGGAAAATTCTCACATAACATCCCTAACAACTAAAAAGGCTAATACATTTTGATTCTATTATTCTATTTTCCACAATGTCAAACCAACGCAGCTTAACCCAAACTGCAAGTTCAGGCATGGGCTTCTTCCATATAAGCTTGTGCAGTTGTGCGCTCTAGATAAAGAATATACTCCAGTTGTAAGGAACACTTAAGCTAAGAAGCAAATCTTTTTATTAAGTATAACGAGGTTGGGTTCCTATTCAACAGTCCATCCTACCAAAATTGAAAATCGAATACCAATCCACCAAACGAATATTCAAATATTCTGGTCCAGCCCTACATTATTTATGTCATCATCTATAGTGCAAGTTAAATTATTTTCCTTCTACCTATAAAACACTGATTCTACATTCTGTCCCTTGGACTGAAATGATCATTTGCTATAAGCACACACTGTGTTGTCTTCAAAGGGAAATTCTTAAGTCTGATCACTGTTTGTGGGTTCACTTTTCATTCATTAATTTCCCAACATAATTACATAAATCCATCTGGTTATCATACCATCTAGCATTTTTAAAGAATTATAAAAGACATAGCAATAGTCATTTTTTTAAATGACAGTAAAGCTACTTGAAGTTGAGTAATACAAACCATAAACAGTAGCTGAAGTGTGTCCCTCCTGTATGAGCCCGTCATCCTCATCACAGTTCAGAACTTTTTCTGTGGAGTTCACACAAAGTACAGCTTAACAATAGCCAAGTTTCCATCCACTCTTTTGATATTGACAAAGTGAATATGCGTTAAAAAAAGATTGCGAAATTTGCTGTCTCCAGTCTGTTTCCATTCAATTGGCCTTTTACCAATGGTGTGCATAATGACGTCATCCCTAAAAAAACGCATTGTCCCAAATATTTGTAAAATGCAGAGAGTGATGAGACAATTGAAATACACCAGTTTACTGCATACTATTTTCACGAATAATAGGCCTGTTAATACATTATGAAATATTAATCTTAAGATCACGGTGAAGTGGGACAGCTGGTCTGACAGGACTGATGAACGGCCTTTATGTGATGAAGCCCATGGGTTTGGACACAGGGCAGCTTATTTGTCCTGTGTGCAAAATTTAGGATCTATAAAAAAGATTGGTACGGTAAAATGTTTGGTCACATAGTAACAATCTTTAATGTATTGAACATGCAGAAACCTTGCTTTAACGGGAGCAACGGCACGAGCGTGGGCGCTATAGGCTAATTCTGTCATGTAACACCACATTTATTTGCGTTAAAGCCCTTTTTCTCGTCAAAAAGTGTTTTTCGCAACATTTGAAGTATCGACAGAATTTATATGGTAAAGTTAAACAGAAAGATATTGTCGCCATTTGCAAAAAAGGATAATTGGCATTTCCATCAACTATATCGGTAAACATTTTGATGCGCTAAAGCTTTTTTCGCAAAAAAATCCTTGGATGGAAACCTGGCTAATGAGATTAAGCAGAAAGGAGTAAATGGTGAACACAGAAAAACGAACAAAAAAGTCAAATAAATTAACCCACCATCAGGATCGATCCCAATTTCATCCCAGTTCTTGCCATGGAACTCAGCTAATCTTCCTTGCTCGAGAGCCATTAGAACTTTGCTGATCTTGGCAAGTTGCAGGGTCTTCTCAGGGAGTCGATAGAACTCACGGTGGATTATTAAGTAGTGTCCAAGAAAGTTGGCAAGCTGCTCCATCTCCGTGTCTGTCATGTTCAGCACTGTTGAAAGGGTTGCGGCATGCTTTCGCAGTCTGGTCGATGTCAGTGACTTGGGAAACTTTGCACCGCACGCCTTGGCGAAGCCACGGAGGCAGTCTGACGCTTGGAAATGGGTCATGCCTTCTGGTTTTGCAAACAAATATCCATTGTCTTTCACAACGCCACAAGCCTCTCTCTGCTGAACAAGGAGTTCTAAGGCACACAACATTTTTGGAGTCAGAAGAATTGGAACTGGCCAACCATGCGTTCCCCTGGTGACAATCATCGAGAAGTTTCTGCAGAGTACCTTTTCCACTTCGGAGAGCGCCCAGCTCACATCCACATGCGGATCAAAAGTGTCTCTTGATAAAAACGCAGACAAAGGCATGCTCGCCACCTCTCCTTCCCTGCGCCGGTTGAAGAGAATCACCTGGGCTAGACACAACTTCGCCAGCTCCGTCCAGGCTTTAGGCGAGGGACCTTCAGAGAGTGAACTGGACCACTTATCTTGCACTTGACTGAGATGTGCATGCATTTTTTGAACATCTTCAGTAAAGGGCAAGAGAGTGGGCACATTACTCTTTGCTTCCCTAATGTTCCTCAGTGCCGTAGCCGAGATCATCTCGTTCCACTTCTCCTCATGGAGGTCTTGAAACTCACTGGCATTCTTCACAAGCTCTTTGTTGTTTGAGAGCAAACCCTGAGCTTTTAAGACTTTGTTCACTTTAACCAGGGAATTCCCAAGCTTGGTGGCAAGTGTTGGAATCAAGAACTTGTCAGATTCAATGTCATACCCACATGTGTACTTGACAGCTTTGACAGTCTCCATGTACTTCTTTGGATTCACACAATCTTTCATTGTCTTTAAGGTGGTGACTCTCCTGGCATTCTCAAGCAGCCTTCCCAACTCTCGCATCTTCTCTCGCACACACTGTTTATTCTTGGCTGATATCCCACCTTTGTTTAACAAGTGCTGTCCAAAATCAATAATTACTTTGTCATTCTTTATTATATCTGTGATTGGGTCAGGAGTCATGGTAGTGATTACTCCCCACAGTTGTTTAGACATGTTGGAAGGCACAGGCCCTGTGTATCTACACAAAGACTGAACACGGTATTTTCCTGGTTTGGGGGCGACCGATCGAGGTTTGAGTCTACAAGAACGCATATGTCGCCACAGGACCTTTCTTATAAAAAGCCCTTGACAGTACACGCAGTGCATGAAATCATCTCCCTGCGCTTCTTTAGGTGGCCGTTTAAAGGGCACTAGTTCCCCCTTTCCTGATTTCACAACAGCTGAATTGTGAGCATAGTTTCCTCTGTTGCGAATATAATCTAGCAGTTTTCTTCTTTCCTTGGAACCCTTTGGAAAGCTTAGAGCTTTAGCCACATCAGATTTCTTTTTATGTGAACATTCTAGATGCCTTGCCATCTTAGCGTAAGGCTTACGACAATACAAGCAGTAATGTCTCTTGTTGTACACTCTACTGCCACCTCTTTTTTGGTATGCACTGACAACTATGCCTTCTTTTGTGTTCTGACTTGAGCTGGGTTCTGCTTCTGCTGTTCCAGATGCTTCAGATGTAAGACTGTCTTTATCAAAGGTCATTTTGTCTGACGTTGTCTCACAGACGGGGGAACTCGCTGAGCCGGATTCATCGACATCCATTTCATCAAGAAGCTGAAGTTTAGTCTGGTCTGGTACAAGGTTATCATCACTGTCGGTCTCAGAAAAGATATCGGAAATGTAGGAATCTGAACTATCTGACGTAGAATCATAGAGATCATAAGAATCTTGAAGATCCATGTCTTTCATCTAAAAAGAAAAAAGAGAAAAAAAAGTAAAACATACAGTGCTTTTCATCACTATTCATATATCACAATTCAATCACATAATGTTTATTTGAGGTTTCAGAGATTTAAATAGACATTTCAATGAACTACTAGCCTATATAAAAAAGACATGTATAGTTTGTTAAATTTAAATTCCATACACTGATGTCTATGGAAGCTGCAATAATAATGCTTTCGATTATAATTTGAATACATGTTTTATTCATTTCGGATACACATTGTGCATGAAACAAAGTTTGTTCTTCTCCCATGTTCACTGGCCACTTCTATGAATTTCGGGGAATACTGATGAATTTACGTGATGAAAACAGATCCTCTGAATTGCAAACTCAATGTGCGTAAATATCAACTAACATGATCATTATAAACGGGTTTAACTGACAAAACACATTCACTTTCACATCACAATTCATGATATAGTTAACAAGTTTGTAAAGATTTTGAATAAAAAAAGGAAAAACGAATAAACACGATACTTATCTGTATTGTGACTGAATGGCACGTCGGCATGGAAATAATAAGTTCTAAAATAACGGTCGTTTTAAAACAAAACCTCACGCTCAGCTATAGACTGCCGACTTCAGGCGTTTCTTTGGTGGAAATAAAGCTTGGCTGTTTGGTCCCTCAGTCACAGTTAAAGGGTTAGTTCACCCAAAAATGAAAATTCTGTCATTAATTACTCACCCTCATGTCGTTCGACACCCGTAAGACCTCCGTTCATATTCGGAACACAAATTAAGATATTTTTGTTGAAAGCTGATGGCTGAGAAAGGCTTCAGATAGGCCTCCATTGGCATTCAGTACATTAATACTCCCAAGACCCATAAAAGGCACTTAAAATGTCGTTACAAAGTCCATCTCACCACAGTGGCTCTACAATAATTTTACGATGCGACGACAATAGTTTTTGTGCGCAAAAAAAATCAAAATAACACCTTTATCCAGCTTGTTATTGTCTTCCGTGTGTGCCTCCACGACGCATGCGCGAGAATATGACGTAGCGCCAGCGTTCGGGAATCCATGAAATGCACACTTAAGCCCCATTTTGAGAACTACGCTGAGACCTAAAGCACGATCAATGTAGAATCCAACAGCTTAGATACGCGCGTCTTCCTCTGCTTGTAAACAAATCCCTTCTGGGTCATGTGTCCGAGCACCGGATCTGCGTCATATTCTAGCGCATGCGTCGTGGAGGCACACACGGAAGACAATAACAAGCTGGATAAAGGTGTTATTTGATTTTTTTTTGCGCACAAAAACTATTGTCGTCGCATCGTAAAATTATTGTAGAGCCACTGTGGTGAGATGGACTTTGTAACAACGTTTTAAGTGCCTTTTATGGGTCTTGGGAGTATTAATGTACTGAATGCCAATGGAGGCCTATCTGAAGCCTTTCTCAGCCATCAGCTTTCAACAAAAATATCTTCATTTGTGATCCGAATATGAACGGAGGTCTTACGGGTGTCGAACGACATGAGGGTGAGTAATTAATGACAGAATTTTCATTTTTTGGTGAACTAACCCTTTAATCCAGTGTGTACAGTAGTAGCCTCAGTGACTCTGATAAGCACGGCACTTTAAACTGGTGTAACTATGTTTTCGTTTTGTGCAAGTTGCAAAAGTTCCGTGCAAAAGAAACACTTGGTGTAGCATAGCCTTTACGTTTAATTAACCATGATGTTTTTAAGCGTGGTTAATCGAGAAATCGGTTAATCGCTGCATCCCTAATTCCCACCAGTCCTTGTTTCTGATTCTCATCCACAGACGACTGGTTTTGGGTGCGGAGGGGCATTTTTACTGCGTGATAAATATAAGCAGCATAGCAAAACGGTTCATATGCTCAATGGGCCTCATTCATGAAACTTTCGTAAATATGAGAGCAAATTCGGAGTAATTTGCGCATAAAATGGACCTTTACGAAAACTCTCCTCCAGATTCACAAATGCTTCGTGTACCACGGATTCGGTAGTTAAACGTGAGCATATTAATGAATTCCAAAAATTCGTAAATAGGACGTGCGTGCACGCTCATTCATAATTAGCATAATCCCCGCCCATGAGTTACAACTGCCAATGACGTGTCCAGGAACGCTGTGGAATCTTCTAGAATTCTTTCTCAGGTTTGGCTCCAGTATTTTGCATAAATGCTAAAGAGACTAATTGACCATATGCCTAGCAATAAATATTCAATTATCGTGAAAAAAACCCCCTGGTGCTCTTCTGAAAACGGCCAGCTGGCGACACTTGAAATCGCTTTGCAAGGGCAGCGTTTTTCCAGCTGAGATACTTTGGTTGCTATGATACAGAATATCCATGGCAGTAATGTGTTACTGGTATCTCATTTTGAAGAATATTACTGAACATAAAAAATGCAGTAAAAAGCAGTATTAACTTCTCCATTATTGTTGTTCAGTCAGTGTCCAAGTGGGATGATTGCTCGGTGTAGTTTTTGTCCCACCCCTCCTCCACTGTGATTGGACGGCCAGGTAAAAAGTGACAGTGACGAGGACTGCCTACTAGGGGTGTAACGGTACACAAAACTGACGGTTCGGTACGAACCTCAGTTTTGAAGTCACGGTTCGGTACAGCAGTTTTACAAAAAATGTAATTTTTATTTATTTTTATTAAACAGTGGTTTACTGGAGAAAAAAAAGTGTCTGTCCTTAAATGAATTCTATTATAACTAAAAGTTTGTTGAAAATATTGCTGTAAACTATACAGGGAGCCCTTACTTGCACATTAATATTAAAGGTTAACAACAGAGCCCAAACTATTAGCTTAAATTCAGTTGTTATTTATTTTTAGGTATAATAATCAACACTCAAATAACACATTGTGTGCAAACATGTAAACTTGTGTGCAAACATGTAAACTAAGGCAGTTTTTGCAATAACTTCTAAATCGAATTATAAAATATTTTTATTCTCCAATTCGTTGTTGAAATATAATCATTTATATAATTTTCATGACAGGTTTATTTAAACATACATGAATTGGGCTAATCGAGACATAACTAACGGTTAAGTAGAATATAATTAATATATAGGCTAATATAGAGCATATGTTTAGTGAAAGAGTTCATTTCTCTAGTGAATATAATTATGTGGACACTGAATGACTGCCTGAGGAAAATGTGATGCTACATGACATTGTTTAGTTTACAAGCAGTTATATTGAGGTCTTTCCGCCGTTGAAACACTGATTGAGCTTTTACACCACATATGATACATGACTGTAAGTTGTTATGTATCCTCAACATACCTTCAGATGTTCATTCATGTTTATTCTTTATGACGAGATGATCGATCGCGTTCACAGATGATCGCGTTCACGGGCCTCTTGAACTGATGCCGTGCCTATACAGTGATCAGTCACGCCACAATAAAGAGCATCACAACGGCATTTATCGTTTGAATTTCGTGATGAAATAGACTGAATACTTAATATGTTCGTGTGGGAACTAGGATTGAAGTGTGCTTAACTGAAGTGTCCGAGCTTAACTGTTAAAGATTATATTCTGCAACTGTTAACTGTTAAAGATTGCATTCGGAACGAATACGTGTACTGTTACACCCCTACTGCCTACCCAAAGTTGAACAGTAAAAAAAAAAAAAAAAGACGGGGCAAATCAACTTCTGAAATATTATTATGGAACATAGTGCATCAAAATGCAATGTCGTAAGTTTGCCTAAATTAGAACATAGAACGTTTTGTTTTACGCACCATTTACACGTGGTAGGGAGCAGATATAAATTTATTTCATACCAACTAACATTTTGAAAATACGAACATTTTCGGGAATCTGAAAATTTACGTCAGAGCGGCTTTACGAACGATTTAGACACAAATTTGTTCTGCTTGTGTTTCATGAATGAGGCCCAATGTCTCCAAATTATGACCAGAAATGGATAAATATTAAGTCTGTTGTTTAAAACAAATAAAGAAGCAATGTAGGAGAAAAGAGCTGGAAAATGTTTTGTATTCGTGCCAAGTGCGCATGTCATAAAATCAATTCTGATTTGAAGCTTGGGACACAAACGCGCAAATCAACCCAATCACTGTGTTTAGCGTTCATGTAAACACTACATTCAGATTCATCAATCGGAATGGATTCAGTCCAATTGAAACAAAAGTTGTGCATGTAAACATAGCGAGTGTTGCACACGCTTTTCATTGCGAAACCTGCAGGAATTAGTAAAACCCTGTGCAATACAAGCACTATGAAACCAGAGCGAATGAGACGAGCGAGTGAGAGGCAGCTGGTTTGTTGCGGTCACCGGTCCGGGCCAATCAGGCACAAAAACGGCTGATTCCAGCCCCTGGCCGGTCGATCGATGCATCTCTACATCTGATAACATCATTTTGGGCTTAAACTAAAGGTGAAGCAAATTTGATGGTTCGCTGATATGTTATAGTCCAAATTATTTATCACTTAATAATACAATTTACTGAGTAACTGATAATGAGAATAAATGCTACTTGCAGCTCTAAGCACAAGCATTTTTGAGTTTCTTGCTGTGACTTGAGAACTTACCATGCTATTTCCAGTCCATCTCAGTCTTGGTACAAAAATCTCATTTTCATTTCGGAACTGTGACACAATCTGTAAACAAAAATCAAAAGTATAAACAACATTTTGCATTAATATAGTATTTCAAATCGAAAAACGACACAAAAAAAACGACTTCATCTTAAACCTTTTCTTGCCCATCCAACCTGTCAATCTCTGCTTGCACACACATTGAAATAAAACAGACTTCACTGGGGTTTTATGTAATAGTTCTTTGTGGGGATCGGTTTCGTCCAATTCTTGACGCTGCATTCACACAGCACTTGACAGAGGGCGTTTCTGAAGCTGGTGCTGACGTGACCGTCATAGTGGCAAAAGCCAATCATATTACTTATCCAGTATTGCATGAACGCAATTGGCTAGCATTGGCTCTAGGGTATTTACTAGGGCAGGGTAAAAAAATATTGATTTTAATCGATTCTCATTTTTACGAACCAATATTGATTCTTAATACCAAGAATCGATTAGTCATCCTGTTTTCAGTTGATGAATAAACGGGACATTGTAGCGTGTCTCCCATCCAATAAATCGCAATAATCTTTGTGCGTAGGGCTGAGCAATTTTATCGATTCTGCGATATAAATCGATATTTTTTCTCCCAAGAAAGTATCGATTTTTAAGCCGCGAGTATCGATACATGAGTCCCATTCAAATACCCGTGTTTACCCCCATTTGCGTTGCAGGAAGAGCGATTTGGTCAGCCAGCTGCTAGTGTCGCTGTAGGGCAAGTTACCCGCACTACTAACTTTACACAGACGCCGACGTCTACATCTTCTTGTTTACGGAGTCAGAGCGAGGAGATTCAAGAACATGGCGGCGAATATAAATCCAGCACCTTCATGCTTAAAAGCAGATGTGTGGGAGCACTTTGGGTTTAAAACGAAGAAGGAAAGCGACGACTTAGACTCAGGGGTCAACAACATGAGTCGCCCGCAAGGACCACACGAGTTGCCCGCGGGTCTGTTCTAAAAATAGCTCACCATAGCAGCTGCGTTCAGTCGCTTCCATGTTAATTTAAGCGCAGGGCGCTGTCCCCTTTAAATCTTTCAGAAAATGATGTAAGTGTATCGAATTATATTGAATCGTATTGTTGGCTGAATATCGTGATATATATCGTATCGTGAGCTGAATATCGTGTATCGTATCGTGAGATTAGTGTATCGCTACAGCCCCATTTGTGCGTTGTTACTATTGATATAAAACAAAGTCTCAGATTTCAAATTACGTCCATTTTATTACCAAATAAAACATAAATACTGTTTTGGTGCTGTGCCGTGAGAACGCTCTGGCACAGCTCAGCTCGAGAAGACATGAACTGATCTTCTCTTCCGCCTTAATACCAGTTACAGCGCGAAATAAACATGAATGAGCATCTGAAAGTGTGTTAAAAGATTCAACAGTACAACTTACTGAAATCTGTATCATGTCACATGGAATCACTCAATCAGTGTTTCAACCATAGTGTCAATAAAACAGCTTGTAAACGATGTCATGTAACCATTTACCTCAGAAAAGCCATATCCAGTGTCCATAAACTCGTTAGTCAGCTAGAAAAATTAACTCTAGAGAGTTAAACTAAAAACATAATTAATTCAGTTCATGTGAGAACAGTGGTTCAATATTAATATTATAAAGTGACGAGAATATTTTTGGTGCGCCAAAAAAAACTAAATAACGACTTGGGCTTAATGCTCAATTCCGATTTTTTGAAAAAATGCGATTTTTTTGCAAGGCCGTTCACATTTCCAATTAAATGCGACCTTTTGTGATCTCCTGTGTGAACGTGAAATGACCCAGAAGTGACCCGCATGCGCAGAAGAGTACTCAACGGTCAACGACGTCACTTGTTGTTTACGGAAGTAGCCAAATATGGGTGTCAGCATTGGAGTTCGTTTAGCTTTATTAAAGTTATTTTCGCAACGGAGCCAGCACCATTACAACCTTCTCATGTTAAGAAGAAAATTAAAAAAGAGGAGGAGAGCAAGGTTTTTGGCCATGGCGTTTTGTGGAGCAGTGGTCGCAACGTCGGTACAGAGAAACGTGTGTGTGCGGAGTCGCAGCCAGGAGTGGTGGGATACTGATGTGAGTGGCTTTACTGATACCGAATTCGTCAGTAACTTCAGAATGATCAGATCCACCTTCAATTATGTTTGTGAGCACCTTCAACTAACTTTGTCACGGGAAGAGACACGTCTGCGGCGGCCCATAACAGTGCAGAAACGCGTTGGAGTTGGAGTGTATTGGCTAGCAACAGGTGCGTACTTCTTCTTTTATTGGCGGTTAGCAACTATTTCTTGTGCATTACCGCCACCACTGGACTGTAGGGATGTGACGGTGAGGAAATTTTCCCACCGGTTAATTGATGTGTGACAACACCGGTAATACCGGTATCACCGGCGGAGGCTTTTAAATCACTAATTCTATCTAACCGAAAGTAACATGAACACGACCGCTCTGAACTGAAAACGCGCCAATGCGCACACACCGTGACTGACCGCTCGTCTGTAAATGCGCACTCTGTGAGGCCATGGGTGCGTCTCAATCAGTTCCCTAGTTCAGTAGTCAGGGCACTGATCAAGCATTGATCAGTCTATGATTGAGATGCACGCCATGAATGCACACTGTTAGTTCGTCCGTAAAGCCTCGTTTATACTCGACGCGCCCGCACGAGCGCGAGGGTGCACGCGGCAAAAATAAATCCGCGCAGCAGCGTAGCGCGGAGGCTCGCACTGCGGAGCCAGGCGAAAGTAAACAATGCGCGCTCTGTGCGGCCGTGCACATTTTACTTTCGGTTTTTAATTAGCGCCAATTCGGCTGCGGGTTGCTTGAATTGTGGGTTCATTAGCCTATTATTTTTAATGAAAAACACAACAACAAAACAAATGACAAACTCCCTTAAATAGGCGCTTTTACGTTTCGCTTTGAAACCAAATCTTCCGCGATCATCTCAGTCAGCTCCTCACTCTTAAATCTGATGAATGACTCCTGCCGCTGCCGAGACTCACGGTCGGATCCTGCTTTATTAAGCAGACACGTTCAGTTTTTATTTGTACTGTCTGTTCTCTAACTGAACTAAATTATTTTATTACTATAAAAAAAAAATCAAAAAGACGGTGGGCGGTGCCACGGTGGGCAAGTGATGTAACCGGTGTGGAGTCTGGACACCGGTAACACCGGCAACACCGACTATCGTAGCAAGCCTACTGGACTGGAGT
This sequence comes from Gobio gobio, assembly GCF_949357685.1. Taxonomy (NCBI): domain Eukaryota; kingdom Metazoa; phylum Chordata; class Actinopteri; order Cypriniformes; family Gobionidae; genus Gobio; species Gobio gobio. Next base: position 13,053,241 of record NC_137112.1, on the reverse strand, counting down.
AAGGAACGGGAGTTACAATGATGACGTTTGTCGCGTATCAACGACGTGCGGGTCAGATACATGTGACCTGGCAGTTCAGACTGAAGACGCATTTCAAAAGATCGGATATGTATCGGATTTGGACCACATACCCAAGTGGCCTGGGTCGCATTTGAAAAGATCGGATCCGTGTCGTTCAGACTGTCATGAAAATATCAGATACAGGTCGCATAAGGGCAAAAAAATCGGAATTGGGTCGTTTCAGCCTGCAGTGTGAACGCAGCCTTATATAGTGATGGCCGATTTCAAAACACTGCTTCATGAAGTTAAACATAATCACTTAAAAATAAATAAATGAATAAATAATGCTGTCATTATGAATTACATACAAATACTCATAAGATTACGACGTTAAAATACATCGGTGAGGTTTAAGGGATAGAATAGACAGTTTGTACAGTATAAAACTGAACTATTTCTATGGAAAGTCCCTATAAAACATGGAAACCTAATGTGTGTGTACAGGTATATGTGGTTTATGGTTTATGAGGACACAAATTTGGCACAATGGCTTAAAAAATATATTTTATTTTTATTAATGGATGGGTGTGTTTAGGGGTAGGGTTAGTGTAGGGGGATACAGTATAAACACGACTATGCCTATGGAGAGTCCCCGTAAAACCACATATTCAAGAGTGTGTGTGTGTGTGTGTGCTTGTGTGCGCGCATGTTTTTCTATCCCTCTGGGGACTTCAACTTGAATGCACACTGACTCATGGAGACTTGTGTCACCGTGGGGACATAAATTGAGGTCCCCATGAGGAAACAAGCTTATAAATCATACAGAATGAGTTTTTTTGTAAATGTAAAAATGCAGAAGGTTTTTAGGTTTTCTTAGGGGTAGGGCTAGTGTAAGGGGAGACAATATACAATGTGTGTGTGTGTGTGTGTGTGTGTGTGTGTGTGTGTGTGTGTGTGTGTGTGTGTGTGTGTGTGTGTGTGTGTGTGTGTGTGTGTGTGTGTGTGTGGATTTTTTGTGATTTATGAGGACACAAATTTGTATAATGACACAGGTATTACACTGGTATTACGACGTAAACATGCAATGTCCTCACTTAGATAGCAAAAAAAACTGAGTGTGTGTGTGTGTGAGAGAGAGATTGAGAGAGAGTGTAGTATGTGTGTGTGTGTGTGTCTGTGTATGTTTGTTTTTGTGATTTATGAGGACACAAATTTGTATAATGACACTGGTATTACGACGTTAACATGAAATATGAGGACATTTCAGATTCGAAAATCATAATTTAAGATTGAACATTGGTCTGGGGAGTCTGCTATATATTTTCTACTGCACACGAGGCATGATAAACGAGCATAAATTAAATGAATCTATACGCAATTGGATAGTCCTTCAACCAATCAGACCACAAGAGGTGTGATAAACAAGCATAATTCTAATGACTCTGTATGCAATTGGATAGTCCTTCAACCAATCAGACCACAAGAGGCATGATCAACGGGCAACGACCCATCGCTTCTCTATCCGTCATCGTGTCAAACCCTCCAATAGCGCGCCAGGTGGATAAACCAGTCTATGATTGGTTCCCGCAAAAGTGTAATAGAAGCAGTAGAAATGAATGTACAGGTATCCAGACTGAGTTGCAGGCGAAATCAAATCGCCGGCAGATCAGGCTGGGTTTACCCAGTCTAATTTAAAATAGCGTTAAAAACATACTGAACAATGTTTTATTAAAAATGTAAAAATGCAGAATGTTCCTGTGATGGGTAGGTTTAGGGCTAGAGGTAGTGTAGGGGGATAGAATGTACAGTTTGTACAGTTTAAATACCATTACGCCTATGGTATGTCCTCACTTAGATAGCAAAACAAGCCTGTGTGTGTGCGTGTGTGTGGACTGGTAATCCCTACGTTATGGGGACAAAATGTCCCCACAAAGATGGCAATATCCAAAATCCTCGTCCTTGTGGGGACATTTTTAGGTCCCCATGAGGAAAACATCTTATAAATCAGACTAAGCAGGGCTCCAGAGTGCGACTAAATGGTCGCATTTTGCGACTAAAATTTGAGAGTGTGCGACTGAATTTTACATCCAGTCGCACATGTGCGACCAGTAAATTTGCCTGCTGTCGGTACTGGAGAAATTAAGAAAATACACTTACTAATTATAATTGATAGACGTTATGTCTGGCAAATTCTATCTTTGCCAGCCGTTTCTATATGAGATAATATTAAACCATTTGTTCCTGATGTATTTTTGCCATTCGCAATCCAGAAGAGAGAGAAAGCGAGTGAGCACTGTCACGTGGAGCTCCAGCGAACACAACACCACCGTCAGCTTTAATGAGTGACGATGGCCAAGAGAACTACACAAAAGTTTAGTCTTCTTAACCTTTAGGGATGTGCTGTGATATTAATCTAATTTTATTTTCGATTTTGGCTTTCAATAATTATAAAAAGATGATATGAGGTAAAACTATTCCTATAGCCGTGTTCCGTCGAGCTCATCCTTCCCTTCACAGCCCTGCGCTGTCATTTCTCCCTAAACCTAAACTAAACGTCAGATTCAGTGATTGTTGTAAACTGCAGTCTCTACTGTTGCTAAACTGCGGGACGTGTTTGATAATAAAGAGCTATTAAATGCACAATAATACGCGCAAGAGACGCTGTTTCCAACTTCAAGGCGGTTTATGTGTGTGTGCTGCGAAATTGACCGATTTGCACATTATATTGTAGGCTTCGTGTGCGCGTCTAAACCATCAAATAAACAACAAATAGCCGGTGTCAAAATGACCGGATTGGAGAGTAGTTATTTTAACAGTTTATATCTTAAATGGGCGTAAATAGTTTGGAGAAATAGGAGAATTTGATATTAGGCTATTAGTTCTACATTGATCGGTCTTAAAGGGGCAGCATCTAATAAACCTGCTGACGATTGAGCCATTAATTCAAAACGAACAAAAGGCAAAAAGATAATATCCACATCTCTTGAATGAATAACTTTAGCTTTTATAAGCATTAATCTATCAATTTATACAGTGAAAACTATGCAGTGTTATTTTACATTGCATTGCTTTATTAGATTTCTTTGTAGGTTTGTTCTTTCTAAGTAATATTAATGTTAGCAGACCCTCCGAATGCCGGCACACTGGTCCATTTACAAATAGATGTTTTATATTTTTGTTCAAACTTTGCGGTTTCTTTTGCTATAGATATTTTACTTTTCAGATTATAAAGCCATGTTAATTATGTTCTTAATTATGTTTTTTTTTTTTTATTAAAAAAATATATAAAGTATAATAAAAAGAACCGGTAAGAATACTGTTCAAGTACCGGAACGATAAGCAGTATCGGTAAGAGTAGTAATACCATTAAAACCTTAACGATACCGATCCCTATTAGTAAAACAGTGGAAATTAGTAGATTTGGTTAGCATGTTGATTTACGGTGTGCGCCCCTAAAATTTCTGGTTGTGCCCCTAAAATTTTCAGTTGGGGGCCACTGTGCTCCTAGTGAAAAAAGTTAGTCTGGAGCCCTGCTAAGTGATGTTTTTTTAAAATGTAAAAATGCAGAATGTCTCCTGTAATGGATAGGTTTAGGGGCCGGGGCAGTGTAGGGGGATAGAATATACGGTATGTACGGTATAAAAACCATTACGCCTATGGAATGTCCCCATAAAACATGAAAACCCAACATGTGTGTGTGTGTGTGTGTGTGCGCATGTCTGTGTGTGTGTGTTCATGTTTTTCTATCCCACTGGGGACTTCAGCCTGAATGCACATAACCTCATGGAGACCTAAATTGAGGTCCCTTATGAGGAAACAAGCTTATAAATCATACATGATGTCTTTTTTTATGGGTAGGTTTAGGAGTAGGGTTAGTGTAAGAGGAGAGAATATACAGTTTGCACAGTATAAAAACCATTACGTCTATGGAGAGTCCCCACAAAGATAGTGAACCAGATCATGTGTGTGTGTATGAGAGAGAGAGATAGAGAGAGAGAGAGAGAGAGAGAGAGAGAGTGTGTTCATGTTTTTCTATGCCGCTGGGGACTTCAACCTGAATGCACACAGACTCATGGGGACTCATGTCACCATGGTGACCTAAATTGAGGTCCCCATGAGGAAACAAGCTCGTAAATCATACAGAATTAGTTTTTTTTTGTAAATGTAAAAATGCAGGGTAGGGTTAGTGTGTGTGTGTGATGGGTAGGTTTATGGGTAGGGTTAGTATAAAAACCATTATGCCTATGGAGATTCCCTGTAAACCACATATTCAAGAGTGTGTGTGTGATTAATGTATTTGTGAACATTTAAAAATAAAACACTGAATATGAGTGCAATTAAAGTCTAATAAAGGTTTGTTTAAAGCATTTAATGTAATTTTCACGTTTTCCATGACCTAATCTAAAGTGAGAACTATTTACTGTTAATATGTTTTTAAAGCATTATCTAACTCTTTACATATGAGTTCGTTAAACAATAATCATTTCTTAATTACAGTGACAATCAATGATGAACTCACTATTCATGTATAGTATTTTAATGTATTAACTACAGTTCATTAACTGTTAATTAAAGGGTTAGTTCACCCAAAAATGAAAATTCTGTCATTAATTACTTACCCTCATGTCGTTCGACACCCGTAAGACCTCCGTTCATCTTCAGAACACAAATGAAGATATTTTAGTTTAAAACTGATGGCTCTGAAAGGCCTCCATTGGCACAATGCACGGTTCACTCTCAAGACCCTTAAAAGGTACTAAAGACGTCGTTACAAAGTCCATCTCACTACAGTGGTTCTACAATAACTTTATGGAATGACGAGAATAGTTTTTGTGCGCAAAAAAACCCTAAATAATGACTTATATAGTGATGACGATTTCAAAACACGGCATCATGAAGCTTCGAAGCTTTATGAATCAGTGAGTCGATTCAGCAGTTTGGATCGCCATATTTCAGCAGTTTGGCGGTTTGACACGCGATCCGAATCATGATTCGACTCACTGATTCATAACGCTTCGAAGCTTCATGATGCTGTGTTTTGAAATCGGCATCACTATATAAGTCGTTATTTAGGGTTTTTTTGCGCACAAAAACTATTCTGTCACTCCATAAAGTTATTGTAGAACCACTGTAGTGAGATGGACTTTGTAACGACGTCTTTAGTACCTTTTAAGGGTCTTGAGAGTGTAAAGTGCATTGTGCCAATGGAGGCCTTTCAGAGCCATCAGATTTCTACTAAAATATCTTCATTTGTGTTCTGAAGATGAACGGAGGTCTTACGGGTGTCGAACGACATGAGGGTAAGTAATTAATGACAGAATTTTCATTTTTGGGTGAACTAACCCTTTAACTATAAACTAATAGTTTGCAAATGATTTGTAAGTACTTTGTTACACTATACTCATTATACAGTGTTGCCGAAAAAGGTTTAAATCAGCTCAAATAAAATATTTATCGAATTTGGCCAATTTATTCCAATTGACTGTTTGGATCATTCATGGACAGAAAACAGCAGAAGAAGTGGAAGAGGCGACTGCGGCAGAATAAAGGCTCAGCAAAACGGTGGCTTTAAACTAGTGCTGGGCGGTATACCGGTTCATACCGAATACCGGTATTTATTTTTGTTATGATATGAATTTTGATGATACCGCAATACCAGTAGGCCTATGTGTTGCTTAAACAACGTTCAGAACGCGGCACAGCGCGTCACTGTTCGAGGGGTCCCGTTTTATTGTTGAACTGTAGTGAGAGCACAGCTGAGATTGCATCACAGCCTATGGTAAGTCCAAAATCACCCCCTAAAGCCTCATTCACTATTATTCCCTACTTTATCCACTTATATTGTTAACTTGGAAGAGTGAATGAAAACGAGTGAGTGAATTCAGACAGCCGCTGTGTGTGCATCAGCTGTACACTCGTTATTGCGGTGCAATGTGGGATAGAATGAGTTCACTCAATAACGTCCACTATGGTTTTGTTCACCACTACAGATGGCTGTCCCCTCAAATAATGCCCTATTTAAGGATATAGGGGGCGATTTCGGATTCAGCCCTTGAATTCAAACAACACGCGGCGCGTGCAAGGTTTCTGCGCAGAGTGCCGTGTTTAGATTAACATTCTCCACATGGATCATATTATAGCACATATAGACCGGAGCGAGCGCGTTTACATTTTTTAAGGACCAATTTGACATAAACCAGCAGTGTGAATGCGCACATATTTCATCACGTCTTCTTCAAATGAAATGTAACGTTATGCAAAGGACACTGAACTGTACGTCTGATCACGACCGCGATGATACAATGGGTTATTCTGCTGCTCAGAAGACCATGTAAGTTAATAAATAGACTGACAATTCAAAGAAGAATGGGCAAAAACGTAACTGCTTTATTCTTTCTGTGTTAAACTGACGTGTGTCATTTGTTCAGCGACTGCAGTGCTCTTAAACGTACTGAAAATATCCTTAGACAGTTTAAATGTGCTTCCGCGTTTCTCCCTCGTTTGTGTTCTATCTCCATGGTCATATTTTAATATTCATGTGTCTGTAATGAGCGTTTTTCAGGTCTGTGTTTTATTGGTTGTCTCCGCACAGCATCATTTTGTGGGGCTTTGTAAACCTGTATTAACTCTAGTGTGGAATTTTTCTACAAAATTCACTCGTCATGACAGTAAAACAGGGCCTTCTAGTCAATCTACTGCAGTATTTCCTCTCTCAATAAGTAGAAAATGTGGTTAACACCGGTCATGCATAGAGGAAAAAAATACCGTCATATACCGTGAAACAGATATCATTTTGAAAAATACCGTGATATACATTTTTGGTCATACCGCCCAGCACTACTTTAAACTGTTTGGTGTACTAATTCACATTACATACATCAAAATAAACTGTAGAATTAAATATTGTGTGATGAACATGAATGTACCTGGTGAGGAGAGTTGTTTGTACCAGTAGCATCATCCATCTTTTAAGAAAAAAAAGAAAAAGTTTCTTTTGACAAAATTCAAATAGTTGTTTTTACTGGGCTGTATATTCCACATAAACTGTATGATATTTGTATTGGATGCCTTGTTGGGCACAATGTACCTGCTGGCGAGGTTTCCTATTGTGCACGTCCATCTGAGCCTTTAAATCGAAGGACTTGCTTGAATCATTAACATTTACAAATATGAAATCCTCCGTATGTTTGACCGTCTCATTTATCAACGCTCGGTTCGACCATCAAAGGGATGCAGCCTTCGAATCGGGACGCAGCTATTCACACACAAAGTAAAAACAAGAGAGAAATGAAACACTTGTGAAGCATATTAACACAGGGATGCAAACTTAGGAAGATTAGACAAAATGACACGGCAGGACAGACACAAAAATCATAGATATGGATGCCCAAATGTGGTTAAAACATGACCAAAGCTTGCATGACAGCACTACAAAAGCACAAATGAAACAGTATCTTTCTATCTATTCGTTTCTATCTATCTATCTATCTATCTATCTATCTATCTATCTATCTATCTATCTATCTATCTATTAGTTGTTGTTGTTGTAGCAACTCAATGTAATAACATTGTAATAACATTATTATTATAATAAAATGTTCATAATCTAATCTTTTCACCAAAACATGTTATATTTGCATTATTGTAATAGCTTTTAAAACAAAAAAATATATGTATTCCCTTACAGTACTTTTAAAAAAAAATCTAAATCCAGTCTTAAACTATCTGTGAAACATTTAAATATTTGTGTAATTAATATTATTATATGTTTATTAAACATAAAGCATTGACCTTCGTTTACAGTACATTTACAGTGCTGCGGTATAATGACAATAAAGTTGAATCTAATTTAAAAAAAAATCTCAATCCAGATAAATAAATAAAATCAGAACTTTTGCACCTTTAAACTACTACTAGTAGTAATCTGGTGGATTTTCTAGGCAGGTTAAGACTGGATTTAGATGTTTAAAATTTACTGTAAAGGAATACCAATGCTTTGTTTATTAATAATTATAGCATAAATATGTAAATATGCTGCATTTTCCAGGTAGTTCAAGACTTTTTTTTTAAATGTACGATAAGGGAATACTAATTTTTTTTTTAAATGTTTTAAAATCTATTACAAAAATGAAAATATGCTTTTGGTGAGTTTTTAATATAATTTCTCACAATGTATTTTATTTTTTACATATGAGCTCAATATTTTATTACATTTTGAGAATAATTATTACATGATGAACATTTTATTACAATAATAATGTAATAAATATTACATTATGTGCAGTTATTACATGATGAGTTGCTACAGTTGTCTTATTGCTGTGGTCTTTGTATATGGTGAGGGCTAATTTAACTGTAACGTTAACCTTCAGGACAAGATTGTTAATAGAGATTTAACGGGTCGTTGCCTTACCTCCAAGCCACACGGGCCGAATTTTTGGCCCCGGTGAAAAGAGGTTTAACCCCTCAGTTTAATAAATTGAGCAGTCTGCTCCCCCAGCCAGAAAACACATCTAAATGCTATAGCATAGTACAGTTTTGCCCCACACCACCGGACAAATGCAGCCGAGCAAACGTGCTCAGCTAACTTAGCGGATTGTTTTAACGACATTTTTAGTTTTTTTTACAAAGACGTTTGGCTTTTTAACATTTGTATCGCTAGCTATTTGAGTATGTTAAAACACAGTACTTACATTTAAACGTGCAATCCGTGATGGTCGCTTTCGAAACACCTCTACGTGAAGCTTCGAATCCTCTGCGAATCATTTGTTTTGAACTAGTGATTCGGAGCGCGTGTCACGTGATTTCAGTAAACGATGCTTCGTTGCGTCATAAATATTTCGATATTCCAGTGGTTCGCCGCTAGGTGAATCATTTATTTATTTATTTTTTACTTGTAGACATTTAATTTGTTTAATAAAATGGACGAGCTGCTGTAGCTACTCGTAGTGTAATAACAATAAGCACATACTGTAAAAACTGCACATAACAATCATTTTCTCAAAATAAAATCTTGAGCTCATAATGTAATAATTTTTACATTATGAGAAATTGATTACATTATAAACTCACCATAAACTTGTCATTTTTAGTTTTGTAATAGCTTTTAAAACGAAAAATATTAGCCCTTACAGTACATTTAAAAAAAATCTAAATTCAGTCTTACACTACATGCGAAATGCAACATTTAAATATTCATGCAATTATTATTATGTATGATAATAATTCCTTTACAGTACATTTTAAAAATCTAAATCCAAGCTTTTTCTAAAATCCAGTCATGTTCTAATAGTAGTAGTAGTTTAAATGTGCAAACGTTCTGATTTTATTTATCTGGCTTTAGATTTTTAAAAAGATGCTGTTATATTATTGCATGAATATTTAAATTTTGCATTTCGCAAGTAGTTTAAAATGGCTTTGGATTTTAAAAATGAACTGTAAAGGAATACTAATATTTTAAAGTTGAAAAAGTTATTACAATAATGAAAATGTGACATGTTTTTGGTGAGTGATGTAATAATATTCTCATAATGTAAATTTTTTTATTATATTATGAATTCAAGATGTTATTACATTTTGAGAAAATTATTACATTGTGAATATTTTATAATAATAATAATGATAATAATAATAATGTAATACTTGTAGTTGTTGTTAGTAGTCTTTTATTGGTCTGGTTAAACAAGCTCTCCATAAAACAAACAAAAACAAGCCCTACAATAGATTAAAATAGTATTATAAATACAATTCATATTTAATAAGATTAGATGATTTAATATAATTTTCAATACACTTTCAATTGGTTTGTGAAAGGTGTGCATGTTTTGGCTGCATATACACTGTTCTGACCAGCAGGGGACACCAGCGTGTGACGTTTCGAGCGATTCGAACCAGTGAATCATTTGGAAGCAATTGGTTCAATTGATTCAAAGTTTCGAAAAGCTTTGTTTCTCCCATGACTAGACGGTCACTGGGCGGAGTAAACACGAATATTTATGAGTTTCCTGTTCTGTGTTAAAGCGCCACTGAAAATAGTGCGTCCTCACAGCGGTTAGAACTTAGAAGTTAAACTTAGAATATAATTGTTCATCAATATACAAAGATTTTACACATTGTGTTGTGTTTTATGATTGATATAAGGATTTACAAGCCAATGATTTGCCAAATAAATGAGCCAACAACTAAACAATATTTGTATGCTTTTTACATTCAGTCTTTAAAATGTGTTTGGATAACCTCTTTCTGTATCTATGTTGGTTAAGTTGTGAATTCAGCAACCCTGTAGTACTTTCACAATTAATTTTAGTTTCGTTCTACAAACTTATCATAAGCAATAATTGTTTATATTAAGATTAATTAGCAAAAATAATTTGGGGTTTAAACAAACAGTCTACACATGGTCTTGGTATCCTAGACCATGGGTTTTCAAACTGGGGTCCGCAAAGAATTGACAGGGAAAATAGTTAGTAGATAGTAAAATAGATAGTGCTCTCTTTCTCTCTATCTGTCTTTCTCTCTCCTCTTTTCCTGTCTCCAGATGTTCTTTTGGTTCTCTTCTCCTCTGCTCTCTTGGGGCTGCCTCTATTTGTTTGTGTTGCCTCTCTCCTCCTTTCCCCCTATTTTCTCTTCTTCTAGTGATAAAAAAGGAAGCAAACAGCATTGGTCAACTTGACTGTATCTGATATCAAATTGAAAATAAAGCCGCTTGAGTTTTTTTTTTTATAATGATGATAATACTATGTTTCATGCAGGTTGTCCTCTCGCTCTCTCTCTCACACACACACACACGCACACAAACTGTATACCTTTTTTCCGCAACTCTCCAGGGGCTGCCTCTCTCCTCCTGTCCTCCTCAGGGGTTTAATAGATGCCTCCCTCGCCTCTTTTTCGTTTGTGTTTAACCGCTTCTCTCACTCATTCGGAACTGACGACTAGCCTACTCCCACAGTCCGCTATTCAGCGCTGGATTATTTGAAGACAGTGCGGGCTGTTACGTGCTTTCCACACCAATTTTATCATTCTATTTAGATTAAAAAAATATCAGCATGCTTTTATTGGTTGTGGTGTCATTATCTGAAGGCAGCGGCTATTTGCACTAAGATCAGGCATAACATTATGACCTTCCTAATATTGTGTTGGTCCCCCTTTTGCTGCCAAAAGAGCCTTGACCTGTCAAGATATGAACTCCACTAGACCCCTGAAGGTGTGCTGTGGTATCTGGCACCAAGATGTTAGCAGTGTTAACAATGATTAGGTAGGTGGTACGTGTCAATGTAACATCCACATGGATGGCAGGACCCAAGGTTTAAACGTTATATAAAACGTTATAGGTTTAAATATTACTGTAACTGCAAAGCTATTATACCCCTAACGGCATATGTAGATTACATCAAATCCATGCTTTAATAATCATTGCAGGTTTCATCAGTCCAGTGGCTGTAAAAGCGGACTGTGTTTACCTGTTCGGCTGATGAAGTTTAATGACCCAGACTGCCTCTCTAGTCCCATTTAGCCACTTTTTACCAACCACCTTTTTCATGACACAAAACAGCTTCAAAAAATCACGAGTGAGGTAATACTGATGTATTTTATGTCGTAGAATAAAACGTGAAAGTGTCTTGAGCTTGTGTCCACCACAGTCTTTTAACCAAAATCCCATAAAAAAAAAAAACATTTACTTCGGGACGATGGAACCGGAAGTGTTAAAATGCTAACTCGCTTCCGTGTTTTGGCCTACAAAGTGATGTTATACCTGCACCACTCTATTGGGACACTTCCAGTTAACAGGGTACACTACATTGCAGAAAGTTTTGGGACGCCTGCCTTTATATGCACATGAACTTTAATGACATCCCATTCTTAATCCGTAGGGTTTAATATGGAGTTGGCCCACCCTTTGCAACTATAACAGCTTCAACTCTTCTGGGAAGGCTTTCCACAAGGTTTAGGAGTGTGTTTATGGGAATTTTTGACCATTCTTCTAGAAGCACATTTGTGAGGTCAGACATTGATGTTAGACGAGAAGGCCTGGCTCGCAGTCTCCGCTCTAATTCATCCCAAAGGTGTTCTATCGGGTTGAGGTCAGGACTCTGTGCAGGCCAGTCAAGTTCCTCCTTACCAAACTCGCTCTTCCATGTCTTTATGGACCTTGCTTTGTGCTCTCGTGCACAGTCATGTTGGAACAGGAAGGGGGCATTCTCAAACTGTTCCCACAAAGTTGGGAGCATGAAATTATCCAAAAGCATTAAGAGTTCCTTTCACTGGAACGAAGGGGCAAAGCCCAACCCCCGAAAAACAACCATACACCATTATCCCCCCTCCACCAAACTTGGCACATTGCAGTTAGGCAAGTACCGTTCTCCTGGCAACCACGAAACCCACACCCGTCCATCGGATTGCCAGGCTTGGATGCAGCTCCTTGGCCATGGAAACCCATTCCATGAAGCTCTCTACTCACTGTTTTTGAGTTTGGAGGTCTGTAGCTATTGACTTGAAAGTTGGCGACTTCTGCGCTCTGTGCACCTCAGCATGTGCTGACCCCACTGTGATTTTACGTGGTCTACCACTTTGTGGCTGTTGTTCAATTGCTTCCACTTTGTTATAATACCACAAACAGTTGGCTGTGGATTATTAAGTAGTGAGGAAATTTCATTAATGGACTTATTGCACAGGTGGCAACCTATCACGGTACCACGCTTGAATTCACTGAGCTCCTGAGAGCGACCCATTCTTTCACAAATGTTTGTCACTTCCTGTGGCCATGGAAGTGATTGGAACAACTGAATTCAATGATTTGGAGGGTAGTCCCAATTCTTTTGCCAATATAGTATATCTCATTGTCTATTACACCAGTCATTGACAATAATATTCAAATATCAGGCCCCGTCCATACGTGAAAATTTTGTACCGTATCAGCATTTCGTCCACACGGATCCGGCGTTTTGGGAGCATGAATCCGCTATTTTTTGAAACTGGGTCCTAGAGTGGATAAATCTGAAAAAGACACCCTTGCGTTTTTGTGTGTACAGCCAATCCGTATATTTTGTGAAACGGTGATGTCATCACACCACATCCCGCGTGGGAAACACTTGAAAGGGAGCACTGGGCATGCACACATCAATATTGCGTCATTTAATTACTGTATTTGCATTATTGTAAGGGTAGGTTTAGGCGTTGATAAAACACATCTGAAGTAGCACATTTATTTATTGTTATTTTATTGTGAGATTTTTCCTCACTTCCTACCATTGCTGTACCCCTTCTAGCCACAACTCTTCTATTTTTTTAGTGTATTTGTGGCAGAATTACAGTGCCACATACTGATCTGGCATGTATACTAGTCGTTTTCATTGATCTCGTGTGTACGCAGATATTTCTTGAAACCAGGAAAAAAAAAAAAGATCGGATAGGAAAAGCTCTGGCTTCGTGTGGACGGGGCCTAAGAGAAGACTAATTTACCCCAACCCAGCATTCTTGTGCAGCTGATTAACCTTAACTCGATCCACCAAAGCAGCGAAATCTTGCAAGGCCATGGACATGGAAAACAAAAGAACACCTGTGACATTATAAAGTACTAGTGAGTGTCAACTGAGTATAAATGAATGTGAATAAATGGGTCTGTCTTTCACTCGGCGTCCATATTGACAATAGCCCCAGTTGGCCATTTCCATTCATACAGCTCCCATATCTACCAAATAAATCTAAAATAACATTTTACTTTCATCTCTTCTCAAAATACGCCACCTGCCAGGCTTTCTCTCAGGCACTGAGTTCTGGATACAATCACGCATCTTGTAAATGTCATGTGATAAATTACTTTGGAGGAAAACGAGTCAGGAAACGACAACGCTGATGGTCGCAGGAACATGCACCGTCATTTTACTGTCCTGAGCTGAAAGCAGACCAGAAAAAAATATAATAAAACTTCAACTTTCCATGCGTTTCTCTCAACACGAGATCAGCTTAAGAAGATCTGGCATTACACTTTGCTGTTGTATTTTTGGAAGATGTTTTACAATATGGCTGATAAGTATTCTGACAAAAGCAGCATGTCAGCAACAGCTGAGCAGGAAAATATGGATTTACTGAGAAAAAAGGCATACATTTTAAAAGTATAAGCAACATGATAGATGGTATATTTCAGAGGCAGATTACAAAAGATGAGATGAAAGTGTGTCAAGATTAGAACTCTAAAAACAAGTAGGCTATAAACAAATGTAAAAATTCACTTTCTTCTGTCATAAACCCTCTTTAAGTTTAAAGGTGCTCAAAATACGCGTCACAACAACCAACGCACAAACCTTCGTGCCTTCGATTGTTTTGGGATTTACTCGTAAGCAGCTTTCTCTTTCAGTGACCCACACTTCATTCATCTGAAAATAAATACAGTAGCCTACCAGTCAAAAGTTAGGACACACACCTACTCATTCTTTACTATCAATCTAAAATGTGTCAATTATATAGTGACCAAAAAAAGTTAAATCTTTTATGTTGTGCAGATTCCACGTGCGCTGCTTTTCCTTCACTATCCGTGTTCCAACTCACCCATCTCGTTTAATTTTTTTAACGTTTGAACAAAGATGTTTAGTTCGTAAAAGAGATTCATACATAGGCACACTTTATTGTTGTCTATAAAACTAATTTCAAGCAGTTAAGCAGAAGCCGTTCCATCAAAAGATCATGAGAAACATTTCCGTCGAGTGTGTCCAAATCTACAACACTGACATTCTCACTTAAAAAATCGGTTCTGTAAAAGTTTGTCATAAGCACAAGTAGCTAATATTGCAATGGTTTGGATCTGTGCACGAGATTATCCTTATAAATAATTATAATTATGAACCTACAATGGGAGTAGTAAAACTGGCACATAAAGTTGATAACATCTGCTTGATATTGTAGTAAGTTTAAAGCAAACACTGGTTCCATGTCAAAGTTGGCCTCTCCACACAGTCAAACATACAACAAACAGTTGGCATTACCGATGGAACAACATTTTTCTCTATACATCTCATACAAAAATAAAAAAATGTCATTGTTCCAATCTCTTTTTCTTTTTGACTCCATATTGCACAGAGGTAGTGGCTATTAAGGTAAAAGGGAGGTGACCTAAAAATTGAAACCAAAAACTGCGTCTTTTCTTTTTTTTTTTAGAAAATGTATCTTGTTCCTGTGATGTTTTGTTGTGACCAGAAGAATTGTAAAAGAACAAAATATAATACTGCAATCACATACAAAAGTAGTCCTTCATTTTTGTACATTTTATACAGTGTTAACACTTAATCATTGATTTTCTTCATGTTTTTTTTCTTCTTCTTCTTTTTCTTTTTCTCAAAAAGGCAAATGGTATTTTCCATGTATGGACCAGACTGATGACCGGTCTAAGCCAGCGGGTCCACCAGCGGCTCCTCGTCGCCCCGTGACAGCAGCTCCTTCTTCTCATCTGTGCTGGCCAGGGAATTGCGGCTGTTGTGCGCTCCCATGTACAGAGTAGCATACACGGGATTCGTGAAGTTGGTCGGCTACAAAAGACACAAGTTGGAAATATATGGGATTATACATATCTAGCTCAGTCATGAAACTCTAGAGGGCGCAGGCTCAGGTACTTTACAGTCACATTATTGCCACGTGGCAAAATCTGATTGGCATGTGCTCAGTAGTGTTGTCAAAAGCACAGACCGCGATACCAAGTTGGTACTGAAATTTAAAAAATGTGACACTTTGAGCGCTATTGAGCTGGAATCATAAACGCCTCTTACTGGCCATTGTGCTCATGCGCTCATCGGATGTGTCTGTGATTGGCTACAATGATCAACGCTCGGGAGCGTTTGAAAGTGTTTTGAAAGCTCGAAATGGTTGTTGGTGCCAGACGGGCTGGTCTGAATATTTCACAATCTGCTCAGTTACTGGGATTTTCACGCACAACCATTTCTAGGGTTTACAAAGAATGGTGTGAAAAGGGAAAAATATCCAGTATGCGGCAGTCCTGTGGGCGAAAATGCCTTGTTGATGCTAGAGGTCAGAGGAGAATGGGCCGACTGATTCAAGCTGATAGAAGAGCAACTTTGACTGAAATAACCACTCGTTACAACAGAGGTATGCAGCAAAGCATTTGTGAAGCCACAACACGCACAACCTTGAGGCGGATGGGCTACAACAGCAGAAGACCCCACCAGGTACCACTCATCTCCACTACAAATAGGAAAAAGAGGCTACAATTTGCACGAGCTCACCAAAATTGGACAGTTGAAGACTGGAAAAATGTTGCCTGGTCTGATGAGTCTCGATTTCTGTTGAGACATTCAGATGGTAGAGTCAGAATTTGGCGTAAACAGAATGAGAACATGGATCCATCATGCCTTGTTACCACTGTGCAGGCTGGTGGTGGTTCTGTAATGGTGTGGGGGATGTTTTCTTGGCATCGTTTAAATGCCACGGCCTACCTGAGCATTGTTTCTGACCATGTCTATCCCTTTATGACCACCATGTACCCATCCTCTGATGGCCACTTCCAGCAGGATAATGCACCATGTCACAAAGCTCGAATCATTTCAAATTGGTTTCTTGAACATGACAATGAGTTGACTGTATTAAAATGGCCCCCACAGTCACCAGATCTCAACCCAATAGAGCATCTTTGGGATGTGGTGGAACGGGAGCTTTGTGCCCTGGATGTGCATCCAACAAATCTCCATCAACTGCAAGATGCTATCCTATCAATATGGGCCAACATTTCTAAAGAATGCTTTCAGCACCTTGTTGAATCAATGCCACGTAGAATTAAGGCAGTTCTGAAGGCGAAAGGGGGTCAAACACAGTATTAGTATGGTGTTCCTAATAATTCTTTAGGTGAGTGTATATTTACAACATGTTTTTGAAGCCCTGGTCATTGTAGCCAATCACAGACATATTTGATGAGCGCGTGAGCACAATGGCCAAGGAGGTGTTTACGATTCCGCTCAAAGCATCACATTTTTTACATTTCAGTACCGACTTGGTATCGCGGTCAGTACTTTTGACAACACTAGTGCTCAGTCTGCAGCCAATGAGAGTGCTTGCTCAAAATGTAAATAGTCTGGTTTAGTGTTCGCTGTAGGCTAGTGCTCTGAAACCCTCCACCTCCCCCAGCTCCACCTGCCTAGATCTGCTACAGGATGTACGTCTATGAGCTACCTACATAGACAGCATTTTAAGGCATTCTTAAGTGCTCCTGACACAAAGCCCATTGGACAGTGAACTTAAAGGGTCATGAAACCCCCTGTTTCAGCAGCCGTCAGTTCTCACCACAGTTTTGAAAAATGCTATAAAAGTGGGCGTGGTTAAGCTGTGGAGTGGAGACTGACTACACAGTTTTATGAGCCTTTGATCGGTTAATGGGCCGTAAAGAGCGGTTACACTCACAGTGTGGATGAATCGCGTTTGTTTCGAAGACTCAGGATCTACTGAAGAGAGCTTATGCGACAGAAACTCTTACAAAACAAAAACAAACACTCGTTTTTGATCCATTAATGCATCTCTCTTACTGAATGCGATCTCACTCTTTGAAGCGCCTGTCAATCAACTCGTGCTGCTGTGTTAAGCGAGGCATCTTCTCATAGGATAAGGACAGACAGACTCATGAATAATTAAGTGAGTCGTCTTCTCATAGGATAAGGACACGCAGTCTCATGAATAATTAAGCGAGGCCTCTTCTCATAGGATAAGGACACGCAGACTCATGAATAATTATGAGACACTGATGAGTCATCACCGTACTATAGTACAAGAAAACGTCACATTCTGTGACATTGATACAAAGATGAATTTAAACACGCCAAATTTTTAGGAATTTAGCTTATTCACCGTATTCCCCAGAGTTAGATAATTCCATACATAACATTCTCATCTCTGTGGGTGTCATAACTCTGTCTGACGCACCCACACCCTCGGTCCCGCTCTGCTTCATATCCTGTTTCTTCATGTCCCAAGATTCTGCGCTCAAACCTGGCGCCATCAAGCTACGCCTTTGTTTTGAATAGGCGACCTCTAGCGGACGGAAAAGTTACATAGTGCACCTTTAAGGACCTATCAGTCTGTGCCATCTACAGTTCCAAGACAGAACTTTTTATTTGCTCATGCACTGCAAAATATATATATATATTTTTTTTTCTGACTCCACTGGCAGATATTTATTTCTTTATGAATTAATATCTTTCTTAAGTCATTTTGCTTCTCAAGTACATCTTGATTTAAGAATGTTTTGATATTTGAACCGGATAACAAGACAAAATTACTTTAATAGAGCGGTGCAATAAAGCATGAAAATCTTACTTTGTCGGGATCCAGTGTGAAGTCAGCATCCAGCAGTTCTCCAACGTCGTCATCTTGCTCTCCTTCATATATTTTATAGGCTGGGTTCCCGATCTCAACATTCATTGCGCCATTTGTCATTCTCTGATGTTGAAAGCCTTTGGCTCTGCAGATATACAATATACAGTTTAAGTCACAGAAAATGAGGCTGTGAGGTCAGTATTACACTGTACAAAGCAGAAATACGGTCACAACACAGAGGGATGCCACTAACAACCTACAACACCATCATAAACCCAGCGCTTACCAACATTAACTGTTTATCTGTACAATTTTGATCTTTTTTGCTTGTGATCACATTTTAAGTCAAGCAGCACAGTGAATTATTATTATTTTTTAAGGTATAAGTATAATGTATCTATAAAAAAGGGTTGGGCTGTATGACAGTGTATAGCATGCAATGGAGTCAGCCGCTAGAGATAGAGTCTGCTCTATACCTTATATACAGCAGTAAATACATTTTCATTTGTTTTTGTTACATACAATGCAAAGCGGGTTAACTATATCAACTTGCTGGACTGATATAGTTCAATGAAATTCAACAGATGTGTGTGTTTATCGATATATATCTAATTCAAAACAACTTTGAATGAGGTTCTTTCAATAAGAATTTAGTCAAATATTTTTTTTTCTTTGAAACTAAAGTGTTATACACTGTCAAGCCAAGTGCATTTATATAACGTTTGATACAATACAGATTACTTGAAAGCTGCTTTACAGTGATAAACAGGAAAAACAGCATCAATGTCGCAAAATTCTTCAATCAGAAATCAGTCATTTCAGTGATAATTACAATTTCTATTTAACTATAAAAAGACTCTACAGAGGACACTATAGTGTCATTATTCAGCTCAATAGTGCCAGCTAAACCATCTGGCATGGCTCATTTGTTATGTATGAATAATATATATGAGTAATCAGATCTATTAATTTGCATCCATCAAGTTGCAATAAAATGAGAAATTATTCAACTGAAAAGTAGATGTGTGAGTGTTAAGTGTGAATAATAAATTCACTGCATTATACAATAAGGCATTTAGGCATTACCACGTTGTTTAATAACCAAGGTTATGTAAATTAAATGTTAAAATAAAAAAAATTATAAACCGTGCTTTCCCCCCTTAGCATTTTAAAGGTTTAGTTCACTTCAAAATGAAAATGTGAGTGATATTTTACTCACTCCCATCTCATCCGAGATGTTCATGTCTTTCTTTCTTCAGTGGAAAAGAAATTACGTTTTTGGAGGAAAACATTCCAGGATTTTTCTCCACATCATAGACTTCAACGGCAACCAAAATGTTGAAGGTCCAGATCAAATCAATTCAAAGGCTTCAGAGGCTCTGCACGATCCCAGACGAGGAATAGGGTCTTATCTAGACAAACCATCTGTCATTTTCGAAAATAAAAATAAAAATGTATATACTTTTTAACCTAAATTGTACATCTTGCGCTGCTCTGCGACTCGCCAGCAATCACGTCAGAAAGATCACACTAGACGTAGACAGATGTACCACGCCGTGTTTACAAAGCGGACTAATACAAACGTCCTTTAGCAAAAAAAATGTCAAACAACGATGTCGGACGATTTTGAAGTTAAAGATGGAGTGTTTTTTAGTAAAGAGCAATTTGTATTAGTCCTTGCATGTTCGCTTGGGGCGGTACTTCCGCCTACGTCTAGCTAGGTGGTTTTCAAACTTTTTTAAGAGCGACCCTGTTTTTTTTGTTTTTTGTTGTCGCGACCCATATATAGGCCTACAACCATTTACATTCAAACAAGTCAAGCCAAGCATAAGAATACTTATATACAATGGGCCATTTGACTGTATTCTCCATTAAACCACTAGATGGCGCAAAAATTCAGCTCATCACTTTTCCACACATCTGCTTTTGATCCTTGATGCGTTCGCAAAGCAAAGTGGATTATGCACTAATTTGATAGCTTTATATTTTAAATATTTGATTTTAACCAATTAATCGTTTGCAGCATGCTTCAAAATACACTACAAATATAGCTATCTGTATATATATATATATATATATATATATATATATATATATATATATATATATATATATATATATATATATATATATATTAGTGCTGGGAATCGATTAAATAAATTAACTAATTAATCGCATTTTTTTCTGTATTTTAGACAGCATATTTTAAATATGTGTTGTATTGTCATGTTTTTATGAATGAAGGCCAGTATCACTGATACTAATGTCACTATGAAACATTAATGACGTTACATTACAGTATAACTGAAAGCTACCAATCTCAACATTTATTAAGCTTTAAAAAAAACTACTTTTAATTTAAGTTAACTTAAAACAATCTTTACATCAACCCTTTATAATAAATGTTATTTTTACCTGTAGCCTTCCCTGTTAGACATATACAGAAATGTAATAGTTATCAAACACCTCTCTTAACTGCATACATAATAAATGAAATATAGATTAATCATCATTTAAAGCTACAATTTTCTCTGTTCCCGTTGTTCTTTGATGAACATTAATGACAGGCATCATCAGTGCTACTGTCACTTTAAGAACGGCCGCTGACAAACATGACGCGGATCTGATGCGCTGTCCCGCACATCTTATTTCCTCACAACTCTTTAAGTTCATTTAAGATGTTATTTAACTAATTTAAGACTCTCTGTGTTGTTGTTATTGTTTGTTCAAGAGCAAAAGAGAACTCGATGTGAGCAGGAGACTGACGCGATTCTGTCTGTGCGTGTGTCAGAGTGTCCCTCAATTAGCTGACATGAGACGCAGCCACA
Source organism: Gobio gobio (assembly GCF_949357685.1). Lineage (NCBI taxonomy): Eukaryota > Metazoa > Chordata > Actinopteri > Cypriniformes > Gobionidae > Gobio > Gobio gobio. The sequence continues at coordinate 13,032,107 of NC_137112.1, read as the reverse complement.
CAGACAGGACACTGACACACACACACACACACACACACACACGCACACACACACACACAGACAGGACATTGACATACAGCGCGTTCTCTTGTGTCTTGTCGCACTTGGAAGCATTTACATGAATAGGAGCGTGATCATGTAACGCTAGGCAAAAATGGATATAAAAACGGATGCTGCGTTATTTGCGTTAAATATTTTTAATGCGTTAAGCTGAAAAAATGAATCGCCTGTGTTAAAGTGTTAATTTGCCCAGCACTAATATATATATATATATATATATATATATATATATAAAATATATATATATATATATATATATATATATATATATATATATATATATATATATATATATATATATATATATATAATTATGCTCAGAAATGTATGCTCATGCTCTCTTTTCAAGGAAGATCGGAGAGTGTGTTCCAACTACAGGGAACTGGAGAGGAGAATTCGGCCGATAGTGGAACCTCGGATTCAGGAGAAACAGTATGGTTTTCGTCCCAGTCGTGGAACACTGGACCAGCTCTATACCCTTTCCAGGGTGCTGGAGGGTTCATGGGAGTTTGCCCAACCAATCCACATGCGTTTTGTGGATTTGGAGAAGGCATTCGATTGTGTTCCTCGTGGCGTCCTGTGGAGGGTGCTCTGGGAGCTTGGTCCGCATTGCCGGCATAAAGTCAGACTTGTTCCCGGTGCATGTTGGACTCCGGCAGGGCTGCCCTTTGTCACCGGTTCATTTCGTCGCTGCTTTTTGCCGATGATGTTGTCGTGTTGGCCTCCTCAGACCAGGACCTTCAGCGTGCACTGGGACAGTTTGCAGCCGAGTGTGAAGCGGCTGGGATGAGAATCAGCACCTCCAAGTCCGAGGCCATGGTTCTCAGTCGGAAAAGGGTGGATTGCCCACTTCAGGTTGGTGGAGAGTTCCTGCCTCAAGTGGGGAGTTCAGGTATCTTGGGGTCTTGTTCACGAGTGAGGGAAGGATGGAACGGGAGATTGACAGACGGATCGGTGCAGCTTCTGCAGTAATGCAGTCGATGTACCGGTCTGTCGTGGTAAAGAAGGAGCTGAGCTGTAAGGCGAAGCTCTCGATTTACCCGTCGATCTACGTTCCTACTCTCACCTATGGTCATGAGCTGTGGGTCATGACCGAAAGGACCATATCCCGGATACCGGCGGCCGAAATGAGCTTTCTCCGCAGGGTGGCTGGGCACTCCCTTAGAGATATCGACTCAGGAGGATGGACGGATGGACTCGGGAGGATGGACGGATGACTCGGGAGGAGCTCAGAGTAGAGCCGTTGCTCCTCCACATCGAGAGGAGCCAGCTGAGGTGGCTCGGGCATCTATTTCGGATGCCTCCTAGACGCCTTCCCAGGGAGGTGTTCCGGCACGTCCCACCAGGAGGAGACCCCGGGGAAGACCTAGCTGGAGGGATTATGTCTCCCGGCTGGCCAGGGAACGCTTTGGGGTTCCCCCGGAAGAGCTGGAGGAAGTTGCTAGGGAGAGGGAAATCTCTGCTTAGACTGTTGCCCCCGCGAACCAGCCCCGGATAAGTGGAAGATGATGGATGGATGGATATATATGTGTGTGTTTGAGAGAGAAAAAACTGGTAAATCACGTGTAAGTCGCATTTGATTGCATTCAGAATTAATACCGGTAAATAAAGCAACATTTTATAATGTACTACAAACATTATAAACACTACAAACATAACTATAGGTTACTTTAGTTCCCCTCACTCCACAACAAATCCTTTGAATTTAACGGCATTCAGAACAGATCAAGAATTAAAAAATATAAGTAGGATATAACTATAAAACCAAAACGAAATAATTTAATGAGAAACTGAAAGTAACCAGCGTTGGGCTCACGTAGCCTAAATTTCTCATTCGAATCCAAATGTTTCCATATACGCAATATATTTCGATGCTAAACCATTATTTATTTATAGTCTTTGTACTTCTCTCACGTCCCAATATTGATGGAAAAAAATTATCCTCTTCTAATGTGCAAAAATGTGCTTGGAAACACCACAGCGGAGAAAGCTCATTTCAACAAAACCCTTCTCACGCTGAATGGCACAAATTGTAGTTCTACTACTCGACTATTTAAACTGAGCTGTGTAACTTTTTATATGTTAGGTTGATTATTTTATGTTGAAAATGAACAGGCTGCGATAAAAGTTTGCAATGCTGGAATATATTTTGTGTGCGCGTAAGCAGCGCAAGATGAACAATTTAGGTTAAAAAGTATATACATTTTACATTTTCTTTGAAAATGACAGATGGTTTGGCTAGATAAGACCCTATTCCTCGGCTGGGATCGTGCAGAGCCTCTGAAGCCCTTCCTTTGAAACTGCATTGATTTGGACCTTCAACATTTTGGTTGCCATTGAAGACCATTATGTGGAGAAAAAATGTATGTTATCCTTAAAAAACTTAATTTCTTTTCGACCGAAGAAAGAAAGACACAAACACCTTGGATGAGATGGGGGTGAGTCAAATATCACAACATTTTCATTTTTAAGTGAACTAATCCTTTAAGCAAAAACAATTACGACATAAGATTAGGGTCTTACTGCCCAGCCCTAGTAAAAAATATTAAAATGCAAAGCTGTGATAAGATATTTTCTCATTTAACGCCCACGTTATCTTGATAAACACTGGGTTTTGAACATGGCACATGTTCAACAGATCTGTTTCGACTAATGCAGAGAACCAATCTTAGAGAAACATACTGTACTGTATCACAGCGGGACGGTTATGACTGTTGAAAACAGTACGATTGGTTCTCACAGTCTAACACAATTTATCTATTTCTTTATTCTCGGTAACAGATTACCACCTTCTCCTCTGAACAAGGGACAAACCACTTGCGAGGTTTAGTCAGGTGGTTTGACAGAAAGAGATCGGGTGAGACCATGAAGACAACAAGAACACCACAATTCTCCAAACCAGCAAGAAAGATGGACAGAATGGCAGAGAGACAAAATAAAGACATAATGGACAAAGACCGTTACCGCGGTCGTTTGGAGTGGGATTTGCCAAGCCTACGGAAAAGAGCAGATGCGGTTTACCAAGAAAGAAGGAGAGAAAAGAGGTGTTTTTGGGATGGGAAGTTTCTTATATTTCAAATTCTAAACAGTATGACACTTTAGAGAGGTGAAAATCTTTTGAAAAAGCAGTTCGCTATAATATACTCACCCTCTCATTCGCTTTCTGTACCATAATACTGCTCCTCCAATCAGCAACACCAGCAGTATCAGTAAAATCAATGGAATAACTATTGAAGCTGTTCCTAAAAGAAATACACATTATTATGTTATTAATATTAAGTATTATCGAGATTTGGGGGAATTTTAAATTACACAAACATCAAAAATCGAAATATTTAATAAAACCCTCACCAGTATTGCTACCTATTGGCCTAACACAAGTACTAGCTGTCGAATTAAAAAATGGACTTACGGCCACTGGATTCATTATTTCCATTGGGGGCAGGATTCTCACAGCGATGACCCTCCCATCCAAGAGAACACCTACATGAGGCAGAGAAATTGAACATTTACATTGTTATATGTATTTGCAAATAGCAGAATTTACTTTGTACTAAGTGTACATGGTTGTTAGATGCTATTAATGCTTAATAGTGTCAAATACTATTTGCACCTTATTGTATTGTAGTACATTAAAAAACAGTATACAGTAACATTTTCAGTGTACAGTCAAACCAAAATTTATTCAGACTTCTTCAGCATTTTCTCACATTATCACAGTTTATTCGCTATATGAAAATGGTAATAAAATATGACAAGAACTCAAATTCATCTTGACAATGTCAGATAACGTTGATAGAAAGGGATGTAATGGATTGCAATCAACCAATCAGCTGTTAAATTCAAGTACACAATTAGATAATACCAATTTAGGTCAAGCAATGACCAAGCAGTGCTTCATTTTCTTCAGTCTGTGGTGTAAAAGGTCGCATTAGCAATTAAAGAAAAAACACTTCATCAAAACATTTTGCTCCCAAATTTTTATCAATTTTATTGTGTGAAGAATTTCTGGGTATAGTGTCCTGCACACACTAGAAAAAAGTATATATCTGGTGTCTGAATTATTTTTGGTTTGACTGTATATGTTTATTAAAATCATAAATGGATGCCGCTTTATTGGGACATTACTTGTCACCTACACTTCCAATCCAACCAATATTAAATACCAGTTAGGCACTTGATTTCCACTTTTCAAATATTTTCTTAATTTTTAGTTTAAAATAAATGCCTCTCTGAGCCGATGTATGCATGGAAAAGGGAGAAGAATGAATTCGGAAAAAGACTCGGTTACATCAAAAACGAATGCCAACTGGCTTACTCTCCACGCCAAAGATCCCACAGATGGGATTTTTTAGTGATTAGTGGGTGGAGGTAGTGTAAATAGTCTCTGCCAACAAGACGGGCTATTTGCATTTAGTGTAAATAGGCATTTTTGGACCAAGGTTCCCACTTTCATGAACACCAGATTCAAGGACTTTTTAAAGCACCTTTAATTTTAAATAAGCACAATAAATATGATCAAGGTGGGTGTGTTACTGCCAATATATCAAATACCTACTGTACCTGTGTCTATCATTAATGCAGTAACGCTAAGGCATATACTGACAACTAAAATACAATTTCCAATGAGGAAAAATTTCCAATTTTATAAAATCCAATGAGGAAAGAGGCTGATGTACAAGAGCGAGCGAGTTCTAACGAGAGATGCCGTTTGCAGCTCTTATTCCTGCTTTTAACATTTATTTCACACTCGTTTTAGTTTTCTTTTTTATAAATCATTACTTAATTAAAACATCAAAATATAGAGATAATGTTGTATACATGAATTTTCCAATTAAATGAAAAGATATGGACATGTTAATTGTTAGGCAATTATTATTTATTAAATCACCTGTACATGTACCTTTTTAAAAATCAATTTGAAGGCTTTTAAGACCTGCATATATTATATTTAATATATATAATTCCTGCCGTAATAACAGCCCATTTCAAATGTTTACATGCTTTTCTTCTTTTTTTTTGAGCAGTGATGAAATATATCGCTCTTGTAAATACTTGCCAGCATTTCAGTAATAAAAGGCTAGATCTTTAAAATGCATCCAAATTACAGCAAAGCGCAGCCGTACGGTGGCCTGCAGTGGCCAAAAAGGATATAAACAGTACATTTTGAAGTGATATATCCTTGAAAACTCAGAGATGTGGATTCAGACGGCAATTAAATGACCACACGACCTTGGTGTTTGTCTAAAACAGTAGGTCATTCGGCCGGGGATTTTTACACGAGTGGTGAGAGAAAAACACTGACATTCTGGGTTCAGACGGCAATAAAATCACAGACTAGCCCCTGTAAATTATGAAAACACCTTACGACCCCAAGAGAAACAATTACCGTCCGAATAGGGCTTTTGACAGTAGATGGCGCTTATAGAACAGCAGAAATATATTGAAATAGCTTCCTCCCGTAATGCTGTTTTGTTCTGGCTTTGGCAGTGCATGAAGGCCAATTTTTGTAATAGCACCATGCTACTCTAACAAAATTAAGTTCATGTTTAATTCAAGCACTTTCAAGGACCTATGTTTGTTTCAAATACTTTCCAGGCCTTGAATCCATGTGTCTGAAATTCAAGAACTTTCAAAAAGCGTGGGAACCCTGTGGACGCATAAAGTAGTGCTTAATTCATGGCAAATGGAAATCATCACATTTGACTCTCACTCTATATATATATTATATATATATATATATATATATATATATATATATATATATATATATATATATATATATATATATATATATAAAATAATGTCTCCCTGAAGGAGGGAACGGAGACGTCATATTGACGTACCGATGTATTGGGATATCACAATACATCTGTACATCGACGTGACACAGAATGTGACCGTCTGAAAGGGAACACTGCTTACTTGCACTGCGGGAGGTTTATGGCGCTGAGAGAGCACTGGCCATTAGCACAGTATCCTTCACACGTATAACAGCTTGGCTGGATTTTGCCACTGGAACACCTACATCACATACAGAACAACACATTACACCGATCAGGTGATCATAACATTATGACCAGGTGAAATGAATAACACTGATTATCTCTTCGTCACGGCACCTGTTAGTGGGTGGGATATATTAGGCAGCAAGTGAACATTTTGTCCTCAAAGTTGATGTGTTGGAAGCAGGTAAAATGGGCAAACGTAAGGATTTAAGCGAGTTTGACAAGGACCAAATTGTGAGGGCTTGACAACTGGGTCAGAGCATCTTCAAAACTACAGCTCTTGTGGGGTGTAGTGGTCAGTATCTATCAAAAGTGGTCCAAAGAAGGAACAGTGGTGAACCGGTGACAGGGTCATGGGCGGCCAAGGCTCATTGATGCACGTGGGAAGTGAAGGCTGGCCCGTGTGGTCCGATCAAACAGAACTACTGTAGCTCAAATTGCTCAAGAAGTTAATACTGGTTCTGATAGAAAGGTGTCAGAATACACAGTGCATCAAGGCCGTAACCATGTCTTGAACATTGGGCAATTTTGTAATTTTTATAAAGCATAATAAAATGAACAGTGAACAAAAATCTAGGTCTAGTAGTAGCTGGGAAATAATCATTTTGGGACTATTTGCAAATAATTTTGTTCCAGCGGTAACTAGTTTTTCTGAGCATCAAATCTGTCCAATGATATAAAAACGAGTGAAGTGCAATGCATTACATGGGCGGTGTGAATATAAAAGGCTTTATGAATGGCCACACAAAAAGGTACTGTATTTCTAGTGAAATGTCGAATGAGTCAACTGAAAGAAAGTATAGGGCCAGTTTTAATGCTATGTAGCCCCAACATTTGGAGGTTCTAATTGTATACATATACTAAAGTTTGAGATTGTGTACCTGCATGTAACGTCTCCATGAGGCTGGTAGATGTTGGTGGGAATACACTTGCCCTCACGGCAATAGTGACATTTGTCCACTTCACAGTTGTTTCCAATGAAGCGTGGAGGGCAACGGCATTGTCTTGACCCATCACTGGACTGCATGCATGTCCCTCCATGATCACAGAATCCATCACACGTCCCTAGTTAGGGGTAGAGAACACTGTTTAATATCCCACTTCAACTATATTAATCTCTTCATTATGACTTGAGGATCTCCTTCAGACTAATGCATCGATCCCACAGTGTATTCACCTGTCAATTAACCAATGTGCACTGTAAGAATAAAATCAGTAACGCTTTATTCCATGCAACTAAGCCTAAACCAAACCCCACAACCCTAACTCTATTACTCAGTACCTAAATGTGTAATTACACTATAACAAGGACACCTTAAAATAAAGTGCACCAAAAACCAGTAGAAAAAAATGAAAAAGGTACTGGTCATTTTCTGACAGGACATTATCCCTTAAGTTTACGGACATTTCTCTTAACCCTAAACCACAATTCAATGAGTCAAAATAGGGGCAAAACACCTGTGAAAAACCAATACACACCAAAAGGGGTTTTCACAGTGACGCCAGAGAAGAACAATGAACCTTTCAGTGAACAGCTCTTAAAAGAACATGTTTTTCTTCCAGCAGCCATATCACCCTGTAGCTCAAGACTGGTTTCCCACTGAAGCTAAGCAGGGCTGAGCCTAGTCAGTACCTGGATGGGAGACCAACTGGGAAAACTAGGTTGCTGTTGGTAGAGGTGTTAGTGAGGCCAGCAGGGGGTGCTCACCCTCTGGTCTGTGTGGGCCCTAACACCCCAGTATAGTGATGGGGACACTATACTGTAACAAGCACCGTCACGTTAAACCGAGGTTCTGACTCTCAGTGGTCATTAAAAATCCCAGGATGTCCTTCGATAAAGAGTAGGGGTGTAGCCCCGGCATTTGCCCATCTGCCCCTGTCCATCATGGCCTCCTAATCATCCCCATATATATATATATACGGTTGGCTTTATCTCTCCACCAATCAGCTGGTGTGTGGTGGGCATTCTGGCGCAATATGGCTGCCGTCGCATCATCCAGGTGGATGCTGCACATTGTTGATGGTTGAGGAGATTCCCCCCTTCTATGTAAAGAGCTTTGAATGCCTAATAAAGCGCTATATAAATGTAACAAGTGAAGAATTTTTAAAGAACCTTCTGTGGAATGGAAAGTTTCCATGGATGTTAAAGGTTCTTCATGAAACCATCAATGCCAATAAAGAACCTTTAGTTTTAAGAGTGTACAGAAAATCCCCAGTACATTGGGTCCATTTTAACAGACTTTTTTTTAAAGTGTGTGTGTGTTTAAAATTAATCATCTGTCCAATGGAAATGTTTGGAAAAGCCTAAACAAACGCAGTCTTCAAAAACATCTTCAGTTTGCCGTATACAGTGACAGATTTAGAAGAAAGCACCTGAAATACAGATCATGTCAAACATGGCAAAATTAATTTAAAATAGCTACTTGACTATAATAACTATGAACAAGATGCATTTGAGATTTACGTTAAAGCCAGATGTAAAGGGCTTGATCACTTGTGATCAGTTAATATTTTGAGGCAGTATAATATGAGACAAACGTGGGTAACACCTTTGTTTAGGGTCTAATTCTCACTATGAACTAGTTGCTTATTAGCAAATATATTACTAGGATATTGGTTGTTTATTAGTACTACCTTATTCTGCATTATCATATTCTACATCCCTTAATCCTACCCAATACCTAAACTTAACAACTACCTAGCTAACTATTAATAGTCTGAAGTGTGACCCAAACACATCTCGATTTCTCATGAAAACTCATTTAATTTCCACATCCAGTCGCTGCGGCTGTAGTTCTTACGATATTGGCACTGGTCTCCCAGGAAGTCTGCCACGCAGCTGCAGGTGGGCTGGTTTCCACGGTTAACTGTGCAGTTTCCTCCGTTCTTACAGTAGTTCTCACATGTGCGCTGGTTACAGTTGGGTCCTGTGAAGCCTGCCAGACAACGGCAAGTCGGAGCTCCTGAAAACATGACAGACAAGGTAGTTTTGTTTTTTAAAAAATATCACAATGATATACCTTTTAATCATATATTGTGGTGAGCCAGCCATGCAATTTAACCTGAGATGGGTGAGCAATATCTCCAGGTCTCTACAGAATGCGGTGTACTGTATGATCACACATGTGAGAAGATATTTTAAGTGCCCCTATTATGCTATTTTAAAGGTTCCTAATGTTGTTTTGCTGTCTCCTAAAATAGGTTTACATGCATCCAAGGTCAAAAAACACTTTGATTTTCTCATAATATCCACTGCAGCATCAGCTTTTTTTCTCTGAAACGGTTTGATCAAGGATTTGTCCTCTCTTAACACCGCCTTTCCGAGAGTCTGCTCTACTCTGATTGGTCAGATGGCCCAGTCTGTTGTGATTGGTCGACCGTGTCAGAAACCAAACGCTCATTAGCATATCTGAATTTCAGCTCCGGATCTTCCTCAGCTCTTGACACACAGTGATACGAACAGCAACGATGGCGTCAGTTTTGCCGTCTCAATCTCATCAAAGTGGATTTGATTTGGCAGCAGAAAACAGCGTCTTCTCCACATGATCAACACCAACCAAACTCTTCCAGTCTCAGCTACAACTACAGCGCTTGAAGGGCAAAGTAAACGTTGTTCACAGCAGCCAATGAAGACCAGAGATGGGCACTGAGAAAATCTGTGACAAACCTACATACGATTCAGCAGGAAATTAGACTGGAATTACTGGAACTAAAAACTCTGCACTTTGATCTCTGAAACTTTGCAGACCTTTTACATTCATAAACAGTTCTATTACACCCTATATGAAAGATTATATACCAAAAATCATAACAGGGGTTTTTGTGGTCTCGTACCTGTGGGTGATGCGGTGCAGGTTCCTCCGTTCTTGCAGTAGTCTCTACACTGGTTTAGCTCACATCTATCTCCTCCATAGTTGGGCTGACAGCGGCACTTCGGCTGTTTTCTGGCATTCAGGACACAAGTACCGCCATTGAGACACAGCAGACTGCAGGTGCCACTCGGAGCTGAGGGACGATGAAGAAACAGATCAAACAAATTAACTCTTTTAAGTCAACAATGCATTTTATTTCCTTAAATTGAGTAAAACTGGACCAGAATAAAATGTACAATGGGACTAAATTTTAAGTAATTTCTTTTGATGGTGAAAAGTGGGCATCACATACCAGAATTAAGTCAGAACGAAATTAGTTTGCTAAAACAATGCCTTTAAAAGCAATTACACCCTTAATTAAAGTTAACATAATCCAATAAACCACGTGGACAGAGTAACGTCAGTGGAAAAGTAGTTTCAGAAGACGAGTTATAATTTTCCAAAACATTTCCAAAACATCTTCTTTATTTGGAATAACATGCAACAATATAGCAAAATTACAATAAATCTGGATAATTTTGGTGGAATAACTCTTCAGTATTAGCCTGCAATATAGTATAGGGAGGCAGTTTTGCACCCTCTGTATATTAAATAGTGGATTTGTCATTGACAGACAATGGGCCCTATCATGCACCCGGTGCAATGCAAGTTTTTTTGCTAGTTTCAGCCCGACACAGTTATCATTTTTCACGCCATTGACCAACAAAAACCTGGTCTAAAGTCAATAGCGCAGTATTTTTTATGTTATTTAAAGGGTGTGTTAGTAATATGAGCCTATAGACGGTGCACAACGTGTGTACACTCTGCTTATTACACACACTCGAGATGAATAACGACACTATCATCTTCTGTAGAGCTGCTAAAACTGGATTTTATGAACTTTACAATTATTGAACCACAATCAGTAGTGGCCTTTGATATGTTTCGTTTCTTGAAACGGGCCTTGCAACAGAACCGGCCTCCGCTTACACTCGAAAAAGAGCCCCGCAGCGCACACACACACTAGGGTCAGACATTAAGGGGGGTTTGGGGCAAAAATGAATAAAATGCTTCCAAAAAACAAGATATGGTGCAAAAAAGTCTCAGTATATGTTCTTAATTTTAATATTTATAAGCAATATCCCACCAGCAAAAGTTTTTCAAGATATCAGCACATTTGCCAATGTGATATTGATTTTACACAATTCAATAAACAATTAGTTAATAGGCTATTAGGCGACTTACATTTGAAATATTTCCAAACAGTAGAGCCATTGCACGTCTCAGTTTCAGTTTTGTTACTACTGAATTAAAGGGATAGTTCACCCAAGAATGAAAATTCTGTCATGAATTACTCACTCTCATGTCGTTCCAAACCCGTAAGACTTTTGTTTACCTTCGGAACACAAATTAAGATATTTTTGATGAAATCTAAGAGCTTTTTGGGTGAGGTTTTGAAGGAATCGTTCTAAAGTCACTGGCTTTGTTCCTGAGTGAATCAGCTGTTTTGAACTAATTGTTTGACTCAATGATTCAATGACTCACTCGTTAAGACAATGATGTTTTATTACCATTTCATTTTAGCGGAGGGACTGAAGGACAAATATTGAATGCTGTTTTTGTTTTGGGTTGTGATTGTAACAATAGTTCTGGTTAAAGAGATAGAATGTGTTTATGAATAGACTATTAATCAGATCAACATCATATTTGGTCAGTCTAATCTAAAGGCCTTTGCAACGTTAAATTGCGAAGATCTTGAGTTTTCACTGAAGGGCGTGTCCGTGGCGGCCTCAGAAATTGAGTTGTTTCGCCATAAAACAGGACATTGTTGTAACTCGGACATACAATGTCTGATCTGCCCCAAACTTCACATGTTTTATTAGAGTCCTTGCCTAAAGACATCAACATGCCAATATTCAGAGACAGTCATAGCGCCACCTGTGGGCAACAGGAAATGGCATGTTTTACGCTGTGATTAACTCCTCATTGAGATTTAATCAGATCAACATCATATTTGGTCAGTCTAATCTAAAGGCCTTGGTGATGTTATATTGTGAAGATCTTGAAGTTTCCCTGAAGGGCGTGTCCGTGGCGGCCTGACAAAGTCTAATGTTTCGCCATGACACAGGAAGCTGTTGTAAGTCAGGCATACAATGTCCGAACTGCCCCAAACTTCACATGTTTGATAAGAGTCCTGACCTAAGCACATCTACATGCCAATATTCAGTTAGTCATAGCGCCACCTGCTGGCAACAGGAAATGGCATGCTTTATACTATAATTCATTCCCAGAAACACTTTTAAATATGCCATGAAATCCCAATCATGCTAGTAACACAATAAATCTTGCAACACGTGGATAAGTGCTACTGTATGTGATTTACGCCATTAAACAGGAAGTTGTTGTAACTCAGGTATACAATGTCCGATCTGCCTCAAACTTCACGTTTGATAATAGTCCTGACCTGAAGACTCTACATGGCAATATTCAGTTATAGTCGAAGCGCGACCTGCTGGCAGAAGGAAGTGTGGCACATTGAAGTGAGTTTGCCATATTTCTCCTATATTGACCCGCTTAAATGCATGTCGCCCACTATTCACTGTTTTCCTGAGGCCACCGGGTGGCGGTGCATGTGCGAGGGCCCTTTCATCGCTGCTAGCAGCTTTAATTTAATATATTTCTTTGGAATATTTATGACTGACCTGACAGAGACAGCGAAAGATGGCACAGTGTGGCGTGAAGAACAGGTGGGGACGTGTCTCCCTTTCACCCCAATCAAAGCGTACGCTGCAGATGGAGAGCCAACGGCTAAGGCCAGGAAAAGTATCTCGAGTCGCCTTCAGAGCTTCCTGTGTTTCATCACTCTTGATATGCTTCATAGCATTCAAGAATGGACTATTCAACATGCACAGGAAACGGAGCATGTTCATTGGTTCATGGCCCTCCCTGAACTAATGGCATTTATTGCAATTGTCATCTTCCGGGGGCTTACCAAGGTTCCATCACTACGTGACTGCTGGTCAGCAAACCTGGGAAACCCACATATCATTGGAACAATGCCGCGAAACCGCTTCCAAGACATCATGCGACACCTACGCTTTGATGACAGGTCCACCCGGAGTGATCGAGCAAAGACTGATAAGTTTGCTGCAATTTCCAGTGTGTGGGGATCATTTGTCACCAATTGCATCACGTCCTACAACCCTGGTCTACATATCAGCGTTGATGAACAGCTTTTCCTGTCAAAGACTTGCTGCTGTTTCTTGCAGTATATTGCAACTAAACCTGACAAGTTTGGGATCAAGTTTTGGGTGGCTTGCGACCTAAAATCCAAGTACATTTGTAATGTCCTCCCATATCTTGGCAAGGACCCTAGTCGTCCCAGTGGAGAGAGACTGTCTGAAAATGTAGTAATGAGGCTGATGGAACCATTCCTAGACAAGGGCAGAAATGTTACCACGGACAATTTCTTCACATCGCTGTCACTTGCGCATAAACTTCTTAGCCGGAACACCAAACACCAATGCAAGAACAATCATGCCATTGAGCGATGTGTTCACTGCTACAGATACACATGTGGTAAATGCAGACGGGAGATACCATGGCAGTGCCAGGATTGTGAGTGATTGCTGGAATGTACTCACTCACTTTTTAATATTATTTGTAAATATGTGTACAAATGGTTGTTTTTTTTAATTAATTTTATTTTGTACTGTTTTTATCAATAAATCTCAGCAACAAAGGAAAAAAAAAAACATGTGTGTTGATTTCTCCCTAAAGCCCTATTCGGACGGGATTAGTTTAACATGGGGAGGTGGGGGTAAAGTAATTTTACCTCAGGACGTCTGTAATATTAATGGCCAATTCGCACGGGATAAGACATCTCAGTAAAACTAGCAGAATTGGGAGGGGTAACTCGCTTTACGCACCAACGTAACCTCCTTGTCGTCATGTGAGTTGCTTCCTGTTTTCACGTGAGCAAACACACAATATGTGTGTGTGTGTGTGTGTATATATATATATATATATATATATATATATATATATATATATATATATATATATATATATAAACATAAACATTTAGGTCCAGTCTAACGATTCTGTTTGGATTGTATTGTTAATAGACACTTACCTAAAGCTAAAAGAAGTGTTGTGCCTCTAAAAAGTGCTTTCGATCTTATTGTTGCTTTAAATTGTATGCGGAAAATACTGGAGGTTTGCCACAGAGTTGTCCCACCCAGTGACGCCGCTACCACCACGCGCATCACGCGCTGCGCGTAGGGCACCAAGTGCTCCGGGGAGCACCACAAGAAAATGCTCTCTCGACCCTCCCGCGGCTGCAAAATTCGCGAACGCCGCCACTGTGGGCATCATAAAGTGATCGCGCTTAGGGCATCAAAGCGGCCAGCGGCGGGACTGGTCCCACCACCTACAACGAAACCGAGTGCTTCTTCAAGCGCTTCCATGCTTGCAAAACGCGCCAAAACTACTTTTAAACAGGAAATGATGGAATTTTACCGTACATTTTTACACCGGGTCTATTCGAACGGGATTAGTTTTACCCAAGGTCATTTTTCCGGACCTTTTTACAGAAGGTAAAAGTCTCCGTAATCTTTACTGACATTGTCCGTAATGATTACCGAGATGGCACATTCGGACGGGACTAAAATCACAGAGAACCTCTGGTAATAATTACTTTACCCCCACCTCCCCATGTTAAACTAATCCCGTCCGAATAGGGCTTAAGATGGCAAAGTGAAACACAAGTTTCCTTGAAGTGGCTCAGCATGGCCCCACCTTGTTTACATAACAAAAGCAACTGTTCACAGCTGATTAAGGATATTAGCCTAAAGCCTTCCAGCCCATCGGCTGTCCTGCGGGTTTTATAGGTAGAAAAGCCAAATGTCTGCTCCCTGGGACTTCTAGTGTTAAGAGCGAAATATAAGATAACATTGTAAATATAACGGAGATAATTGCATATAATGTCTTTTTTTCCCTCTGGGGGCTGGAGCCTCCGAATGTTTCTTTGAAATGTGCCTACGAATTGCGACTGTGTCAACATTGAACTGACTTGAGCTGAATAATGACACTTTTGTCCTATATTTGATTAATTTTGCACCATTGATTTTGTTATTTTCCTGTTAATTACTGTGAAGCTGCTTTGAAACAATCTGTACTGTATAACATGCTATAGAAATAAAGATTAGACATATTGTGCCAGTCATAGAGCATCATAGCCTCACACTGACTATGCCATTAGACGTGACCGTTCAAAGAATACCACATGAAATTGCTGCATCCATTTCCCCTTTCAATTGTTTTGCAAGGCCACAGCTGTACTGTACTCACAGACAGGGGACAGTGTCGGGGTCGGCACCTCCACACAGGTGCCATTGTCCAGTACTCTGCCATTGGGACACGTGCAGACCGGGCCGCTGGGGCTGAGCAGACACAACCACTCGCACTTCTTCCTGTCACATGGGTTGGTCACTAAAATTCAAAACAGCAATGTTTACATGATACATTTATTTTGAATGATTTAACTGACCTTAAATACATATGTCCAATAATATCCATCAATCAAGGAACAAATCCACTCAAAATAAGCTGTGAGACTGGTTGCATTTGTAAGAATCCGTTGTTTGACAGACTTACTCTCTGGCTGTTTGTACGGGTGGTACAGGACCAGATCTGTCGCGTGGTTTATTCCTGTGGTCAGATGCTCCACTGAACTCTTGCCAAACTTGTTGACGCGGAAGACAAAGTTGTTTTGGTAGGTCACACCATATATGAAATCCTCAAAGATGTCGATGCTGAAAGGGTGGTGCAAATCTGTGTTTGTGCGGAGAGAGAAACACACTTAGTTCACACGTGTAGTTCGGTTCGCTTGGCATTTAAGCATTTAGTCCTGGTCCAATTAGCTTTCAGACTGGCATTTTTATCACTGAACCAAAAGATACCGAACCTAAAGGCATTGGGATATGTTCACAACCTGATCCGCCGGCATTGCCTATTTTGAGACTGAAGTTACCGATCATCCAAAACAATGCTGTGCGCTGGGCTAAATGCGCTCGTTGTTGTCGTCGTATTTTGACCAGCTGAGAACTTGTGAAGAGCTTATAAAATGTGTAAAGGAGTCAAAACAGAGGCAGGAATCCCTCCGTCACACACACAAATGAAGATCTGCTGCGAGGAGACACGGTTCTGATGCCTGTACCAAACTGTGATGGGCAAACTTGCGGCTATGACGAGAAAAACCCGATGTGTGTGAGCATTCTGTCCTTTTTTGGTTCGTTTACATGTCTTTGGTCCGTGATGCGTTCATATTTAATTCGAACCACTCTAGAATTTGTTTGGAAGCGGACAGAGACTCATCTTTTCAGTGGTCTTGCTCCGCTTGTTTGGTGCGCACCAGGTGGCAGCGTTCACACCGCACTAACAGAGCAATCGCACCAGAGCTCGTATTAATCGAATCAAAACATGCAAAGTGTGAACACAAACATACATGCTCCATTATGAAACCCGAGAAAGACTGTTCTCAGTTCAGTGGACTGTTGGACTAACTGGATTGAATGAATTAATTGTAAAAGCCTGCATAATAGGATCATATTCTTATGGATATTGGCTCATTTCGAGATGGAGTGACTGTCAGGCACATCTGAAAGTGAGTTTGATTGAGTAACTTGATCTGTGCTGACTTGAGCCGCAAACGGATTCAATCATTTCAAAAGAATGATTCGTTCGCAAACTGGACACCACTAATGTGAATGTACATACAGTCAAACTTTAGAAAATGGTAATAAAATATGACAAGAACTCAAAGTTAAACTGTGTCAGAACAAATTAATCTTGATAATGTCAGATAGCTTTGATAGAAAGGGATGTAATGGATTAAAATCAACCAATCAGCAGTCAGCTGTTACATTTAAAGCTATGGTCTACGATTTCAAAGATTGTTCATTATTAATAACCTCGTTTAGATGCTGGTTATGGTTCTACAGTACAATCCTAACAATATGAAGAGAAAAAAGAATGAAAAAAATCTATTCACTCTATTGGGTGTACACCCGCAGAGAAATTGACCAATGTAAGCTGTCCGGCCGGACAGCTTACATTGGTTAACTGCTCTCATCCAATCCCTGCTCCACTCACGTTTCCCCCCGACCGCACCCCACCCCGCCCCCTCCTGCGACATGAAATTTTGCGGGCAAGTAGGCAGCGTCAACTCAGCAATGGAGAAAAACCAACAAACAGACATCAGAAAGCGGCCCCTGCTCGCCCCAACAATCAAGGTTGGAAGAAAGAGAAAGTCAATTGAGGAAAGAGCAGAGATTTAAAAAAAAAGTGAAGAACGCCGGACTCAAAGCCGAATCAATATAGGGTCCACCATTGCCCGTTTGAGGAAGCTTCAGAGAAACCTTGGACTTAAAACCGACGCTGACTTTTTGTTGAGCAGGTATGCATTTATTTATACTTTTATGGTGTGGTGTATTACATAAATAGCTTTTTATCAGTCTGACAACATGTTCATGCTGCCGGTCGGCATTGGAATGTTAGCCGTTTAGCATCGCCTATCACGGGTCAAAGTAATTATATTTCTTGAAGTGCTTGACTGTTTCAATAGTCCTAACGTTAGCGGTTTTCTGTTCGAGCCGATAGAACATTGCATGTGTTGCTAATCTTGCGTGGGCGTGAACTCAAACGTGTGCCTCTGAGCTATTTTGTTACGACAATGGTGACATTGAATTGTTGATGAAGCAACTAAGTTCAAGTGTCGAAAGTCAACTTTACATATGATGTGTCATTAGCGCGGTCATTAGATTGAAGCGACTAAGCACATGGTACATCTCTGTTCCGATGTTTACTCCTGCTTGACTGAGTGACGTTGTTGTTGGAGTGACGCACAGAGGGGAGGGGTGTGCGTGTGGAGGGGCGGGATGAGTTTTTTAAAAATTCAGGCTTTCTCGACTGATTTTCAACATCGTAGACTACAGCTTTAAGTACACAATTAGATAATACCAATTTAGGTCAACCAATGACCAAGCAGTGCTTCATTTTGTTCAGTCTGTGCTGTAAAAGGTCGCATTAGCAATTCAAGAAAAAACACTTTAGCAAAACATGATCAAGTGTCTGAATCATTTTTGGTTTGACTGTACATGTCACAGAGATGTGACATAATTGGCCCTATCATACACCTGGCGCACTGTGACGCCAGGCACGACACAAGTGTTTTTTTCAGGTTTCAGCCCGACACAGTTATCATTTTCACATCCATCGCCACGTTGTTTAAATAGCAAATGCACTCAAGCCCATCTGTTTACCCCATGGGCGTCTGGTCTGAAAACCAGGTGTGTTCAGGAGCATTGTTGGCGTGTGGCTATTTTGAGGAACTGAAAACGACTGCACCATAGACCAACAAAAAACTGGGGTCCGTTCTTCGTAGCTCGCTTAACACATCTGAGATGATTTGACAGATCCAGGATCTTTTAATCGTGATAACTGGTCTCTAATCGTGATAACTGGTTAATCCAATTTGTGGATTGGATTAAAATATCTGGATTTAGTTATCTAAGATTACTGCGCATTCTTGTGTTCCCTAAAGAGGGCAGATACATTGATACTCGAAACCACGATCAGCAATGCAGTGATTGGCTGGCGGCAAGACAGCAAAGTAATGACATATGATAAGAAATAAAAAACTTGACACATTTAAAAAAGAAAAAACACGAATTTCTGGAAACGACCAAACCTACATAAAAGTTATAATAGATAAATGAAATGTGCACTGTTTTGATGAGGATTCCCAATTATTTATATTCACGATTTTGTAGTATTTGTACACCCTTTATATTTTTATTTAAATGTTGTAATTTAATTTTTATAACATTTTTGTAAGGGTCAAGATTAAGTTTTCTGCATCTCCTGTGCTGCATCAAGCCACTCCCATAATATCAGTCATCACTCAAATTAATGCACGGCTCAGATTAAGTGTACAACATGCGTGTAAACCTCCAATACAATTATAAACTAATTATTCCATCACAAATAAATATCTTAATCAAGTGGCTGTGTCTATAGTATTATACACAACATTATAATATTATTTTCAAATACATTTTTATATTATTATTGTTTTTATTTAAAATTACTATTGCCCCTGGTTCAGTAAGGAACTCTTGTTATAAAATATCAGTGATAAAAAGTATCAACGCCACTCAAAAAGATGCAATCTAATCCTGTTTACATGAAATAAGCCTGCTCGTAAGTCAATAGCGCAGTATGTTTTGTGTGATTTAAAGGGTGTGTCAGTAATATGCGCCTATAGGCGGGTTAACATCACGCGTACACTCTGCTTATTACACACGCAGGGATGCGCAGCAGCACACAAACATTTTTAAATATTAAATAAAAGGATTCCTCTCTGGAGAAACGTTCAGTCTTTCTGCCTGCAAATTCCACCATGTAAATAGTGAATCCACCATGGTGCAAGCGCAACCATAAAGGGAATGGGAGGGCTTTTAAAGGGAATGGGAGATGAGACTCTGATTAGTTTATTGCACGTTACGCCCAAAACACACCCATAACTCATTAAGAGACGTACAACCTTTGTGGACCATGAGCCTGGCGTGCCAACAATTTTTTCCGTTGATAAACTAGCAAAAGTGGATTCGGACACGCCCTAAGTGCTCCTGCGCCGTGCGCTTCAGACCATGTGCTCAGATCGTTAAAATAGGGCCCTAACTGTTGACGTGAATGACTCAACTGTTTTTAAGGCTGGAGACAGCTATGACCGGATCGGTTCCATTCAGTCTGACGCTCCCAATAACCGAGAGTTTAGCATCAGCCCAGTACAGACGCTCATTGAAGTAATCCACAGCTAGACCTGGCAAACAGACACAACAGAATTCATGTTACGGGTGTTACAGGTACTTAAAATGGTGTGTGTGGAGTTTGATTCACATGATGACTGACCTGTGGGCCACTGGATGTTTTCATGCACCAGCGTCTCTCTCATGGTCCCGTCCATAGCGGCCGTCTCAATCTTAGGGTGGTTTCCCCAATCGGCCCAGTACATGGTGCTTTGAAAATCAATTGTTAACATAATTTAAAGGCCAAACACGTGTTAACACTAATTATGAACTGTATATTTAGTAAATACCACAAAAGAATGCATTGATTTGTGTTTAAGACAGTAGTCCATCTCTTCTCACCCTCTCTGCGGGTCCACCACGATGGCATAGGGTTCGTCAATCATGCCTGAGATGAGGGTCTTACGATTGCGCCCGTTCATCTGTGCCACCTCGATGACGTCCCGACCGGAGTCCGTCCAGTAGATGTTGTTGGCCACCCAATCCACAGCGATCCCACGAGGCATCTTTAGACCAGGGATCTACAGTAAACCAAAGATATCATATCGTGTTGGTCCCCATTTTGCTGCCAAAACAAATTCCTTACATCCACGTGATGTTAAAGAAAACGTGATTCATCAGATCAGGCCACCTTCTTCCATTGCTCCGTGGTCCAGCTCTGATAATCACGTGCCCACTGTTGGCGCTTTGTTCGCGGTGGACAGGGGTCAGCATGGGCACTCTGACTATCTGCGGCTATGCAGCCCCATACGCAACAAACTGTGATGCACTGTGTATTCTGACACCTTTCTATCAGAAACAGCATCAACTTCTAGGACAATTTGAGCTACAGTAGTTCTGTTTGATCGGACCACACGGGCCAGCCTTCGCTCCCCACGTGCATCAATGAGCCTCGGCCGCCCATGACCCTGTTGCCGGTTCACCATTGTTCCTTCCTTGGAGCACTTTTAATAAATACTGACCACTGCAGACCGGGAACACCCCACAAGAGCTGCAGTTTTGGAGATGCTCTGACCCAGTCGTCTAGCCATCACAATTTGGCCCTTCTCAGACTAACTCAAATCCTTACGCTTGCCCATTTTTCCTGCTTCTAACACATTAACTTTGAGGGCAAAATCTTCACTTGCTGCCTTATATATCCCACCCACTAACAGGTGTCGTGATGAAGAGATAATCAGTGTTATTCACTTCAGGTCATAATGTTATGCTTGATTGGTGTATATACATATATATGTATACAGGGGTTGACATTAACACCCGCCAGCCCGCCAAATGCGGGTAGATTTCAGCTGTGGCGGGTAAGGCAGCCACTCCCACTAGCCACTTTGGCGGGTTGAATATAATTTCAGCCTACAGCCAAATGAAATGCCAAGACCGTCGTATCACAAAATTACAATTCAATTACAATTCTTTATCGATTAACTTGCATTTGGTGAAAGTGGAATAGGCGGAATCTCTCTCTCTCTGTCGCACGCACGATCAGTTCTCCTTGCGCCTGAATAGTCAAATACACGCGCACACAGATGTCAAAATGTCCATCGTGTGGAGTATCTCGCATGAACACAGTCGGTTATGGCTTAAGAGTACGTAAACAGGTGGGTAATAACAGGATATGTGTCAGAATATTACGTCCATGCATTCAGCAGCCCAATGAAATACCTGTCTGTCGTTAATGTTAATTAAACAACTACAGATGTTAAATAAATGTTTACATATTAAATAAACCTACTGTATCTGAAAAAATATTTGTTTAAATTTACTATTGTTTTTGTAATTTGCTAATTCACTTCTTTGTTCTTTTATATAGCCTAACAAAAATAACTCATGTCATATTAAATTTCTCATATTAGCCTATGCTCATATTGCCCACCCCTTGCCCACCTGCACATACCAGCTGATATACAATGTAGTCTTGATTTGGGTGGTCACTCTGCATTTGAAAGTTTCAAAGGGTTTTAAATCTTCTAAATCAAGTAAAATGACTCAAAATCAAGTCATTTAAGCATGCCAAAGTCAACTTTAATCATATAAAATGTAATCTACAAACAGCAAAATTGTGGCCAGTGAAAATGCTGAGTGGCTAGTAACTTTGAAAAACCACTAGCCACAGTGGCTGGTGAGCAAAAAAGTTAATGTCAAACCCTGTATGTATATATATTTATATATATGTTTAAACGAATAAATACTTATTTATAATACAATTTATATATGTAGTTTTTAATTAAATTTATTTTTAGTTTAATTTTAGTACATCTACTTAAACAAAATGTAAATGAGAAAATGTTGCCTTGGCATCTAGCTGAATTATTATTATCATTTTATTTTAAAAAAAGAAGTGTTTTTTAAGCTTTAGTGAGCTATAATAACCCTGATATGAAGATAGAGAGTTAAGATGATGTTATATATCAGTACTGACAGGAAACTGAGGCTGGACATGGACTGAGGTATTGTCATGTCACGCGTGGTCACACTGACCTCTAGATCAGTGACTCTGGAGTCCGTTTGTCTGCGGTTGCGGTTTGAGTTTGGCGAGGCGGGTCCAGCAGACGGCTGCTCGAAAGATGAGATCCTGCCGGTGTGCCAGTTGGTCCAGAAGATCCGTTTGGATTTGATGTGCAGGTCCATGGCGTCGATTCGTACGTTGGCATCTCCTTGGAAGGCCTGTTCATATATCCAATTTTGCATCCCAGGATACAAACTTCGAATTTCATTATCATCTGCCACGTACAGAGCTTGTTTGTCACTGCCTAGAAAGACAGACAATGGGCGTCACAGCACAACGACATATACCGAAATCAAATAACAGCAATTAAACACATTTGATTTGAAATGATTAGATTCAATTTCTCTTTGAATGTTGCATCAATGCAAATTATTTACACAGAAAATTCTTCTGCTCTTATTTCCATGCTCATTTCTATATACCCTAATCATTAACAACATGTATTCTTAATTCACTTATTTCTGTGCCTTAATTTAATCATTATATTGATTAATAATACATTGTTTGCTAATCTGTGCTTGCATAACGTGGACAAATCACTTTAAATTGTAATGTAGACGCATGCATTTTCTGTGAAGCAGCTTTGAAACGATATGTATTGTGAAAAGCGCAATACAAATAAATGTGAATTGAATTGAAATTGAATTTCATGCTTGAGACACAGAAAAGACTGAAAAGACAGCATTGTTTGTGTTCATGGAAAATACTGTATGATTCATCTATACTGACGCAAAATGTAAACTATATTATCACAGCTCTATATAGAAGTATCTTTATCTAAATACATACAACGCTGTAAGGTGAAAAATACTAGCATGAATGTTTATACCATCTCAAAATGTAAACTATATTATCCATCCAGTACAGTACACTACATAAAGAAATATATACTATACAGCAAATCTTGGCTACATGATTGTTTAAATTGTCATAATAAGCAAACTATTATCACACAACTTTCTATATAGATGTAGTACATCCAACGTTATCTGAATAAATACATTGTTCTCAGGTAAAGCACTATATACTTTAAAGCAAATCTCAACTGCTTGAATGTTTATATTGTTGCAGAATGTAAACTGTGAAACTGCTCTGAAACCGTGTGTGTTGTGAAATACATTGGTCTCGTCTTGACTGCAGTATTAGTTTGAAACGTACTGTCAGCCTTGCAGGTGTCGTTGACTCTGATGAAGTTCTTGGAGCAGCTGCATTTGTGGGAGCCTTTGGTGTTGTTACAGATGTGAGAGCAGATCCCGAATCGCTTGCACTCGTTCACATCTGTTGAGAGAGAAGGCGTCATTTTATGAGAACACCAATTACACAAAAACATTAGATATATAAAGGGAATTTCTCATTTGTCTCGTCTAAATGATAATACGATGCATTCATTCTGGTTTGAAGCTGCTGGTATGGTTTGGCGTCGCAGGAGAAGGTTTGTAATTAATGCAAGAATACAAATTCTTTCATTTTTAGATGATTAATTAAAGCTGTGTTCTATTTTTGTTGTCATAATTGTGGTTTTATTAATATTAAATGTAATTTTTAAATGTTTAGTTGGAATTAAATGTAATTCTGAAATGTTTAGTTGGACATTCGTATACGATTTTTTAAAATGTTATTACTTGTTTGAGAATGTTCAGAGAGCATTCAAAAGTAACGTTCCCATAATGTTTGCAGAATGCTAAAATGGAATGTTTAAAAACCAAGAAAACCTTTTTTTTTAAATGTTCAGCGAACATTCCGAAATAACGTTTACATAACTTAATGGGAACATTAACGAAACATTCTTAAAACATTACCTGGGCTGAAAGTTTTAATCCGATTTTAGCAATCAAAAGGGAATCTATTATGCAAAATTTCCTTTTATATTGTTTTTGAACATATGTTTGCAGTGTGAACCACTCTATAGGTTGTTTGCACGTGACATCACAGCTGTGGCACGAAATGCAGATGGAGGGCAGGAAGCGATTTTCTGCCATCTTACCATCACCCTTTTTTAAAACGTAGAAAAGGAGGAAAAGTGTATTACACGAACGACGTGAGTTCCTTTGGCAATTCTCGATGCATCATGTATGACCTACAATGATGACATTTTTCACAATTATGACAGAAAATCTAAATACTACCCTAAACTCACTAACAGAAATGCAGCGTGATATAAACAAACCAGACCAGAACTCAACACGGCGTGATAGCAGCTTCACATTCTCTACATCTACCGTCAAGATGGCAGGCAAGTCTTCAAACTCGGTAGAAAAAGTGCTCCTTTTCATAACATGAGGATAACGTCCAACATATGTTGTAATTTTCTGTATATAGCTTTCTAAACCAGCATAGTACGGACTTTACTCCATCTCGTCCATTCTGTTTTTCACTTCCTGCCCTCCATCTGAATTTTGCGCGTCCTCAGAACCACGTCACTGCAAACAAGCTATTGTGGCAAAAACCCATCCACCCCGTTTGTTATTTTCCCCGTAAATCTGAAACAGTGTCTCGAAATGAGCCTTTCAGGAATCTGATCAAATGTGAGGTCACACTGTAACAGGCCCCGCCCACGACCGCCCTATTAGCTTAGCTCCTCCCACAGTCCGCCATGTTTATCTCCTCACCAGAGCAGCATTCAAGAAAGAAATGTATTCTTATTAAAGCTACTAAAGTTATTCAGTCAAGAGCAGTGAGTGATTTTCTGTTTTTCTTTTGTTGTTTGATTCATATTAGCATCTACAGCAGTAAGTACTGTATATTACGCTGCTGTCACTTTAATACACAGATCTAATACACACATTCTATTTCTTTCCCTGCTGTTTACGTTCACAGACATAACCCACTGTGTTTATGTGAACTTTGTGTGTATTTTACAGTTTAAGCGCAATAAGACGTGAAAGAGAACTTTAAAATTCACGGGACGCGCCGTCTGACATCCAGCTTTGGGCGCGTGCTTCGAGTGTGTGTCAGAAGTTTAGACAGGTAAGCCTTTGAAAAAACCAAACAGATGTTTTTGGCAGAGTATCTGATGCATGTGCTGTACAGGCTCCGCCCTCTTCTGGAAAGGTGGGCGGGGAGCAGCAGCTCATTTGCATTTAAAGACACATGAACGAAATCAGCTTGTTTTTCCTTCCACTCAAAAACGGGCATTTACAACACCAGTGTTTCCCACACATAGGCTAATTTGTGGCGGTGCGCCACAGAATCAACACCGGCCGCCACATATTGCGTGTCGTTATTCATTAACTTTTTAACGCTATTTAAAACACGCAGCGTGTTTGTTCATTTCCTTCCCCCGCTCTCCCTCCATCTCTCTCTGTCACTCATGCGTCTCTCTCGCTCTCTCTCTCTCTCTCTCTCTCTCTCTTTCTCTTTCTCAAACCTGCTTTTGATATTAAAGTCTAAGCTTTTAAAATGTAATACGAAATGCAAACAATAAATAGCGTTTTGGCGCTAATGTGTAACAGTTAAAGCCAGAGGCATTGAAAAACAGAGTTGCGACCTGCTCTCATCTCCCGGCGCGCGCGCGGTCACGTGGTTCACGGAGCGCTCAATAGTTATAAACAAACCCGCCCTGTCAATACATTTGAATGGCTTAAGCCGCGGATACACAACAGTTTCACTGTACAGGTGTTTGCAGCAGGTTTTGGTACAGTACAGCATAGTGTGCATTGATTTTTACGTCAACCACATTTACAGGATCATTTTATTATGGAGAGTGATGATAGACCCAAAATTGTTACATTAATGTCAATGTTTTTCTTGTATTTAGCCCTCATTCCTTACTAATTGTTCACATCATACTCATTGTAGGTCAAATGTGACCATACACCTTAACTATTTTTCAATTAAATAGCCTATATGTTCTATATTTTAGTTTAATAATATTTATTGAATATTTTGAGGATATCTTTTGGTACTAAATAGGCCTACTATTTGTGCAATAATTGTGGTCCATTAATGACCACTTCAAATATTTTGTATTATCTATATTACAATTAGTGTAGTAATTAAGGTTAAAATAGAGAATTCCAATGCAAAGAGGCCTGTATGGCTCTTTAATAAATATACAGTACTAATAAATAATATGTATCTAGTTGCTCAAAGTATTGCAGATCATATCTTCTTACTAATTTTTAGGTTTTGCATTTGAATAAATATTTATACATGATCAAACACTAGATTTCTTTAAATGTGAAATTTTAAAAAGTTAATAACTTACATCCTAATATTTTGAATAATACTTATATAAGCACACAAAAGTGAATATTATTTGAATGTGAGCAAATATTATTTAAGAAAAGTTTAAAATAGTTAAACTTATTTCTCCTTATATGTACAGTAGGCTATATAAATATGAATTGATACTGAATCAAGATCGAAATCGATATTTGTGGCAATCACTGAACCCATCCCCTCCACCCGCCCCATGCCCCCACCCACCACCACCACAAATTGGTTTCTAATCTGTGGGAAACACTGAACACTGTATAATAAATGATCTGTTGGGCATTTTGAGCTTAAATGTCAGATTTTGGAGATACCCAAGATTTAATAGCTCCCCTTTAAAAGAACATAACGTTTTGAAGTTTTATTAGCTATGGAAGAGTGTGGTTTAACCCATGGGAACATCAAGGTTTAACAAATAAAAATCAGTGGTTTTGTTCACCCCCATTTTCACTGTGTGTGACCGTGTGCTGTACCGGTACCTGTGCAGGTTTGCAGGTGTGTTTTCTGGAAGCCGGGTCTGCAGGAGCAGAACGAGTCGGTTCCGTTCACCACACAATGACCTTCATCTCCACACATACTGCGGTTGTGACGGCATTCATTCAGACCCGAATCTGTTCAGAGACACAGCAACACAGATAAACACTCAAGGAACCTTAATCTTTTAGTTCTTTTAGTCTACAAGACAAAAAAAAACTGACACACACACAAACAAATAAACTCACCTCTCTTATTGCAGTTGATCTCATCAGAGCCATAGTCCTCACAGTCATTGAAGAAATTGCAGCGCTGGTTAATACTTATACACTTTCCGCTGCTGCATGTAAACTCACCCTTTCCACAGACCGCAGGCGCTGGAGTTTCTGACAGGAAACAGAGACAAATTCACTTCAGTAGAGCTTTACTAACATGGCTAACTGCCTTCTTCTCTGGAAATTGCATCATTTGTGTCCTCATGGCTTCCTACTGACATAATTTGATACATCTAAATCTTTCTAAAGTGTAAAGCTGAAGAAAAACATTAATTTCATCACATTATCATTCAGTTTTGTCCCCAATACATTTAAATGGGTTATAAAAGATGCACCTAAATTGAGCTTTTATTGAAATTAAAATATCATGCTTTCATTGTCATTATGCATTTAAAAAAACTCACTTTCTGTTGAACCCTGTTGACATTTCGCCCTACTGAATCATCAAGCATTTCTCGTACAGTCTTTTAATTTCATTGTTTGCACTTATGTTGGCCTTATCAATCTCAATATTTCAACTCTGTTATGGAATCTTTTTTTTTCCTTGGCATAAAGTTGAAAAACATGAAAGACATTCACTGTCAAGTATGTGGTGTGGTGCAAGACATATTGCACTGATCTTAAATTCTGTAACACTCAACCCCAAAGCATATCATGTAAAAGGGTTTAATTGTACAAAACATACTTTAAAAGATGAATTCCATGGGTTATGAGCTTCAACTTTTCTGGGAAGGCTTTCACAAAGGTTCAGGAGTGTGTTTATGGGAATTTTTGCCTGGATGAAGGAACATCACCTGCAACTCAACCTTGCAAAGACAGAACTGCTTGTGGTCCCAGCCAACCCAGCACTTCACCACAATCTCTCCATTCAGCTAGGATCATCAACCATAACTTCGTCCAGGACAGCCAGGAACCTTGGAGTTGTGATTAATGATCAGCTAAAATTCACTGACCACATTACTGCAACAACCCGGTCCTGCAGATTTGCACTATACAACATTAGGAAGATTAGACCCTTCCTATCAGAGTAGGCCACACAACTCCTGCTCTTGCAAGCTCTTGTTCTCTCCAGACTGGACTACTGTAATGCTCTTATAGCGGGCCTTCCGGCATGCACTATCAAACCCTTGCAACTGATCCAGAATGCAGCGGCGAGGTTGGTCTTTAGTGAGCCAAAGAGAGCACACGTCACGCCTCTCTTCATCAGTCTGCACTGGCTACCAATAGCCGCTCGCATCAAATTCAAGACACTGGTGCTCGCCTACAAAGCAACCACTGGCTCTGCACCAATATACCTAAACTCGCTTGTTCAAACTTACACACCCTCCAGGAGCTTACGTCCTGTAAATGAACAGCGCCTTGTGGTGCCATCCCAAAGAGGCATGAAACCTTTTCCTGGACCGTTCCCACTTGGTGGAATCTCAATTCGAGCAGCCGAGTCTGTAGCCATTTTCAAGAAACATCTAAAAACACATCTTTTCCAGCAGAACCTGACCTAGCAAGAATAGCACTTATCACTCTATTAATTTTTTGTTTGTCTATTTAAAAAAGAACCTATGTGTTCTGTTCTAGATTATTTGAGACTTGTTACAGCACTTGCATATTGTTGCCCTTGACTGTCCTAGTTGCTTCTATTGCACTCATTTGTAAGTCGCTTTGGATAAAAGCCTCTGCTAAATGACTAAATATAAATGTACATTTTTGACCATTCTTCTAGAAGCGCATTTGTGAGGTCAGGCACTGATGTTGGACGAGAAAGCCTGGCTCGCAGTCTCCGCTCTAATTCATCCCAAAGGTGTTCTATCGGGTTGAGGTCAGGCCAGTCAAGTTCCTCCACACCAAACTCACTCATCCATGTCTTTATGGACCTTGCTTTGTGCACTGGCGCACAGTCATGTAGGAACAGGAAGGGGTCATCCCCAAACTGTTCCCACAAAGTTGGGAGCATGAAATTGTCCAAAATGTCTTGGTATGCTGAAGCATTAAGAGTTCCTTTCACTGGAACTAAGGGGCCAATCCCAACCCCTGAAAAACAACCACTGAACTCCTGAGAGCGACCCATTATTTCACAAATGTTTGTAGAAGCGTCTGCATGTCTAGGGGCTTGATTTTATACACCTGTGGCCATGGAAGTGTTTGGAACCCCTGAATTCAATGACTTGCAGTGGTGTCTTAATACGTTTGGCAATATAGTGTAACTATTGGCAAAACTGTAACCACATATTTAGGGGAAGGGATCCCTCATTGTCCATTATGGCCCTGGTATTTTGGGTGTGAGGTGAGAAAATAGATTTCATTGCAATAAATACATACACACATATATATATATATATATATATATATATATATATATATATATATATATATATATATATATATATATATATATATATATATATATATATATATATATATATATATATATATAGACATTTTCAGCAAGAAATGGCACAGAATGACACTGAAACACATAAGAGTTAAGCTCATGATGATAATGATGTAATGAAAAAAAACCACAAAAAAAAAGCATGACATTTTCTAATTACTCACGGCAGTTGAGTTCATCACTGTTGTCTCCGCAGTTGTCAACACCGTCACATTGTTTCGACACTGGCAGACACACTCTGTCATTATGGCATCTGAACTGTCTGGTGGGAGGACATTGGAATCTCTCTGAAACACAGAGTAAAAACACAGTGATCTTTCTTGATGAGAAGAGTCAGATCATTGTAAATAAGCATGGCCTGTTTCACACGTCTGCATTACATGTGTGAAGTTTTCTCATGCACATATTAAAAGGTTGCAGTATTCACACTGTATACAGATGATATGCCTGTTCTGTGTCATACCAGCTAAAAAAAGAAAGTTAAGCTAAGATTCCCATTAAGTTATGAACATTTTATTTCTGAATGTTCTCTGAATGTTTAAAACATCCAGTTTTTTAAAAAAAGTATTCGTTTTTTGACCAAAAAAAAAAAAAAAAGTTAATATATAATCAAAATGGTACGAAACTTGGTAAAGGTTTTGTGAGCTGATGTGGCTTCTTATCACAGAATGAGGCAGATCATTAAAGGAACACGCCGACTTTTTGGTACTTTAGCTTATTCACCGTATCCCGCCGAAGTTAGATAAGTCCATACATACCATTCTCATCTCCGTGCGTGCCATAACTCTGTCTGACGCACCCACCTTTAGCCTAGCTTAGCACAAAGACTGGAGGTAAATGGCTCCAGCTAGCCTGAACTATTCTCTCATTCCTGCATAATAATCAAGGAACTTTGTACTGTACCATGGGTGCAGTGGCGCAATGATATTACGCAACGCCTGAAAATAATCCCCAGCACGCTCTCTGTGCAAGCAAGTTGTCACGTTGGTTATGTTGACAGAAGTTAGCCTATTTTCAGGTGCTGCATAATATCATTGCGCTGCTGCACCCATGGTACGGTAGCAAAGTTCCTTGATTACTACAAAGGAGAGTATAGTTCCTAGCCATATCGGTCTAGAAAATCGCAACTTTTAATTTTCCGTCGGTTTTAGTACACAATGTAACTATACACATCACAACATGCAAATAGGAAAATGTTGGCGTTATTTTGTCACTTATTGAGCAGTAGGCTAGATGGAGCCGTTTACCTCCAGTCTTTGTGCTAAGCTAGGCTAGGGGTGGGTGCGTCAGACAGAGTTATGGCACGCACGGAGATGAGAATGGTATGTATGGACTTCTCTAACTCTGGGGGATACGGTGAATAAGCTAAGTCCCAAAAAGTAGGCGTGTTCCTTTAATTATTTTATAGTATTCTATACAGTGATGAAGTCTATGTCGATTAGCACTGCATTATAATATACTTTATAGGCTTGAAAAACTCAAACACACCATATATTGTTGCAGTCGTTAAAATAGGGCCCAATGTCTGTTCACACCAAGAACAATAAATATAAAGATAACTATAGTGATACATATTGTATATATTAGTTTATTCTAAGCGTTTCTATACATTTAGAATGATTTTTAAAACTAAATCATTATCTTTTTCGTTATAGTTTTCATTCTTGGTGTGAACGGCCCATTATCTGAGATTTGTTTACTTTGCGTCCCTCAAGTTCCAAATAAAAAGAGGAAATAATCAAACGTCGCCAAATATCTTTGATTTGTAAAGTGATTAATTCACTGAATTATACAAAAATAGGCATTAGTAGATGGGGATTTCATATATAAACCAACTCTGCTTTAATTTCCCCCCAAAAGTACTTTTAATATGATACGCAATGTAAGACTTGGGTCATATTGTCCAGCCCAATTGTTTTTGCTTGTATCACAGGGAAGTATACCAGAGAGAGTCTGAGGGGAAATAAAGTGCTACTACTCACTGCACACGTCTGGGTTCTCGTCTGTGTTGTCTCCGCAGTCGTCCTCGCCGTCACACATCCAGCCCAGCGGCTTACACAGAGTGTTATTACACTGAAACTCATCCAGGGGGCAGAATCGACCCACTAAAACACACACACACACACACACACACACACACACACACACACACGTTAGGTTTCCATGTTTTATGGGGACAGTAATGATTTTTATACCGTACAAACTGTATATTATATACCCCTACCCCTAAACCTACACATCACAGAAAATGTTCTGCTATTTTAGAGATATTTTAAAGATCATTCTGTATGATTTATAAGCTTGTTTTCTCATGGGGACCAAAAAAATATCCCCACAAGGTCAAAATGTACAAAATTTTACAATATATGTTGGGGCATTTGGTCCCTATAACGTAGGGAATACCAGGACCAAAGACACACAAACACTCAGAGTAACTCATCTGTATTCATTCCAGCACATCCACACAGCAATTATCAAGTGTGTGTGTGTGTGTGTGTGTGTATAAAACGCTTGGCAGAGCATCTTCAGAAAAGCCTCCTTGAATACTAAAACTCTCTCCAGACAGTCTGATCCATCTAATTAATACTGCAGGCACTGATTTATGGGTAATGCTGTTGTTTAAAGGAACAGTTCATCCATAAAGAACAATTCTGTCATTATTTACTTGCTCTCACAACTTTTCAAATCTGTATAAAGTTTTGCTGCTCTTTCCAAAAAAAATGATAAACGTATTCCATACAACTTGCGCAGCACATTTCAAGTTGAACTTTTTTGAACCAGTTCAGGCAACTGATTCTGTACAAGAATGTGGACTAAATACAAGGAATTTGAGCAAATAATAGCCTTTTGCTCTGTTCCTTACACAAAGCTTTAGGAGATGTAATATAGTGCACAAATTGTATGGACTTATTTGATGGACCTTGACAAACATGGGTACAATAAATTGTCATTACATGGAAAAGAGCTGTGAGAAGATTCTTCAAAAGGTTGGAAGCAACATAATATTGAGGGAGTTTCAGTTTAAGGTCTTGAACATGTTTTTGCATGTGTGTGTTTAACCTCCAGTGTCGCAGTTCTCCTCGTCACTGCCATCCATGCAGTCGGCATCAGCGTCACACCTCCAGCGGAACGGGATACAGTGACCGTTCTTACACTGAAACTGGTCATTATCACACTTCACATCACAGCCGTGCTGCAAAACACACACAATACATCCTGCAATGAGTGTTTGCTATTCATGAGGGTCATCATTTACGAAAGTTTTCCTGCACTGAATGGTTTTTGAAGTACCTCATCAGATCCGTCAGCGCAGTCATGATCTCCATCACACTTCCATCTGCCAGCAATACAGCGGCCGCTGGTGCAGGAGAACTCACTCTCAGAGCACTGCCTGGGCACTGACACACACACACCACACAAAAGGACAGCATTATTCTATCATATCTGGTTATATTTTAGTATACAGTAGGGTGAATCACATGAAACATGTCCAGGTCACATTTCACTACATAATCAAACGAAAGAAATAATAAATGATATTTAAGTAAATGAAGCCTGTTGTCGGGGTAAAATTATTTTCCAATAATTTAATAACAATAAAGCACATTTCCATCAGGACCACTCTCATCAAAGATGATTGAAAGTTAGCACATCATTTGCATTGGCGGTATGGTTCTGTTCTGGGCAAGAACTCCCTGTGCATTCATGCAGCCTAGCATGGATAAGAGCAGGGAGAGCATAAAAATCATACTAGAAGTGCACCACAGGACGCATCATAAAACAATAAAACAATGCAGTTCATGGCCCCTTTAAGTTAAAATGTATCAGTAAATCACAGTAATAATAATCTGAGAATGAGGATCGCCACTATTAGTAACTACAAACAAACTTAAAGGTCTGGAAAAATTACAATGAGAAGTTTAGGGTGGGAAATGTGCTTCATTGCCATTACAAATATGGCCTGGACATGGCGGATTTTCACATCAACTCGGCTGTAGAAGCAGGGGATTGTAGGTGATATGACCGGAGACACAGGGACAGATGGAGGTTTGGGTGTTTGGGAGCAGCGGGGAACAAAACATTAAATTCAAATCATAACTGCTCAAAAACTGCAGGAATGGGTTTGAGAGTGGCTCACTGCTAAGACTGGAAAAGGCTCAGTAATGTATTGTCATTGACTTAGTTTCAAACACATGGACATCACAGTCCAAAACGATAGATAGCTTTGGTTTTTCATGCATATTAACATTTAGTAAAACACAAAGGAACATGCAAGCCTCCCTGTCACCAGCGATCAGCCACTGAAGGAGACGTTCCAGGACTGAAGGACATTTGAAAATGGAAACCTACCTCTAACCCACATCAATGTGGCAGTGTGAAATGAAGAATAAACACAAGATGTAGACACGTGAATGACTGGACGAAACGGAAACATGCACGAAAAAAAAAAAGCCCCCTTGTTCATTAACAATGTGCTCATGAACAAATAAATGAGAATGACAACGACCAGTGTGAATTTGAGGGAGAACCGAGAGGTGCGTTCTGTTCCTGCTGTCATGTAACATGAAGCGTGTCTCTGGGCGTGTGCCTGACGTTCACACGCATCAGTGGCCGGTGGAAACCTACCACACTTGTCCTCGTCCGAGTTGTCCCCGCAATCATTGTCATAGTCACACTGCCAGCGGCCGGGAACACAGCGATTGTTTTTACAGCGGAACTGATACGGCTCACACGTCCTCTCATCTGCATATATAATCACAAAATGAATGCTGTAAAAAATGGTCTAATATTAACTAAATGTGAGTCACTTTAAATGTACAATGACAAAAAATTAGATTTGACCAAAATAATTGTTAATGCATAAAACTATTTTTTTATTACATTCAAAAATTAGTTTTTACTATTTTAAATTTGACAAAAATAATTAAAAAATAAATTATAAACTGAATTTAACTAATAAAACTATGAGTTTTAATCACATTTAAAACTAAAATTTTTTAAAATGTTAAAATTGACCACAATAACTTCAAACACAAATTATAAACTGAATTTGACAAATAAAACTGAGTTTTAATCAACCAAAAAATATTTAATTAACAAAAAATATTGTTTTAATCACATTCCAAACTTTTAAAATGCTTAATTTTAAATTTGCCCAAAATAATTTTAAATTCAATTTTGAATTCAACTAAGAAAACTACTATGAGTTTTAATCATATTTAAAAGGTTAGTTCACCCAAAATTGAAAATTACCCCATGATTTACTCATCCTGAAGTCATCCTAGGTCAGGGGTGTCCAAAGTCCGGCCCGCTGGCCAAATGCGGCCCGGGGATGAATTTCAAACGGCCCGCAGCTTGTCTATTAAAATATATTATATGTGGCCCGCCACGGATAATTTACAAATCGTGCAGTTTCACGATGTCAACGCAAGGTGGCAGTACTTTTAGGCCAGGGAAACAGCGGCACTTGTGCTCTGCGCAACATTTCTTTTACTGTCTATGTGCGCAACTCATGAGCTCTGACTCTGAATAAAACGTGTTTACCTGCTGAGTGTCTCGATCCAGCGCCCGCCCACTAAACAGCCCGTGAGAAGTGTTCGAGTTCAGCGCAGAGGTCTCCGGTACGAACTGCGAATCTCTCATTTAGTATTTTTGTCTTGTTTCTAGTATTCTTAAATCAAGATGCATTTACTAGATAAGTTAAATGGCATTAGATATTTTTTCTTATTTTCTGGAAAATAAAATGAAATTGAAGAGAGTTTTTGGTTAAAACAAGCAAATATATCTGCTAACGGCAAATATATCTGTTTGGAATCTTGTCTCTGTCCCAAACAGAAACAAGATTATTTTTCTAACCCATTGGCAAATAATTTAGTTTGTTTCAAGCAAAAACTCAATTAATTTTGGACACCCCTGTCCGAGGTGTATGACATTCTTCTTTCAGATGAACACAATCGGAGGAGCAGGAGCAGAGCAGAAGC
Organism: Gobio gobio; assembly: GCF_949357685.1. Classification (NCBI taxonomy): domain Eukaryota; kingdom Metazoa; phylum Chordata; class Actinopteri; order Cypriniformes; family Gobionidae; genus Gobio; species Gobio gobio. The sequence goes on along the minus strand of NC_137112.1, from coordinate 12,996,482 downwards.
AGCAGTGCCTTTCGGATCGTTGCTCACGCTGAATTAAACCCACAGTGCATTGTTCTGATCAAAATTGACCTGATTAAAATGAAAAATAAAAAATTCACCATGAAATCATGTAGTGAAGTGTTCCGTGTGTTTTACAATCACCATATGACATCCGGCGCTGAGAAAAAAATTAAATAAAATACACCAAGACACAACACTGCCAGAAGTTTTTGCCCAAACTTCAAATGCCCCTTTAAATTATTAAAACTAGAAGCTTATCTTAACTTTAAGGTTACTTTAATCATGTAAACTACCTATATACATAGGCGTCGATTTCGGGGGGGACGGGGGGGACGCGTACCCACCAGATTTCGTCATGAGTCCTTTTGTACCCACCACTTTTTTTTTTTTTTTTAAACCTCGAGTTCAATTTTGCGGTGAAGCATTGCTGACACACACATATTATTTTTTCCACTCAATTGTGTCGTAATAACGATATCTTATGTCGTTTTAACTAGCCTACATCTTTTCTCATAATAACGAGATCTTATGTCGTTTTAACGACATCTTTTGTTGTAAAAACGTTTGAAAAGCAGAAGCAAGCTCCGTAAAATAGGCTCTTCCGCTGCCTGTATCAGTGGCAGTGCCCATAACACGAAATTGTTGTAATGGATTGATGTAGCCTATACAGTTCTTAACAGCCATGGGTAGCAGGTGCCATGGACCGCTCATGATTTAGCGTAGCCTAATGACGGACCCCGGTGCAGCCACAAATATCATAATTATCTATAGGCTAGGCCTACTGTAATTGAGACATTCAAGAAATGTATTAAAAAGAAAGACGCTTTCAGCCTTACTCAAAGAAGAGCCCTACATTTCTGCCCGAGCCCGACGGGACCCGACTTTTTTACGCCCTAGGGCCGGGCTTCGGGCCAATTTTCCAGTCATAGCCTACCTCAGACGCGGGCCGGGCTTCGGGCTTTTTTAGGCTATAGGACGGCGCTATGCAACACGCATCGCCGCAAATGAGTAAAGCAAGCCAACACGCAAACTGCCACAAGTGAAACTGAAAATAAGCTAAGTTTTAGATGCTCAAAAGCACAATCATCTTAATTAAAATTAATGAGACTAAAGGCTCTTACCAGTGTTTAGGTCGCTCGTTCTCATAATGCGGTCTTTGATGTTGAAAAGAGCTGATGAATAAAATACTCATATCGGTTGATTTCGTTGACATGAACTCCGTTAAATGTGCATATAGCACGGGAATTGAAGATCGGATATATATTCATTTCGCGGAGAGGTGTAGCCTAAGGTACGACAACCAGCATGTTTTTTATTTTTAATTATTTGTTTCGATTGTGTAGCCCGTTTTGTTTGCGCGCGCCGTTGCGATCTGCCTGCCTCATCTTGTCAAAAATGCCTTTTTACTGTGATGGTGGTGATAATAGGCTAAACGTTTAAACGATGCTTTAAGTGTTTTTTATGGATTTAATAAGCAAGTCAAGTCAAGTGTTGATTTCAGAGGCTAAAGTGTTGGGTTAACTCACTGGCCGCTGGCCGCTTGGTCGTCACTTTAAAAAGCAAAAACTTTAGATTAACAAACATTAAATGCTTTAAACATTTTTCTAAATTAACTTAATAAAGAAACAAAACGAAATATATCTACTTTGACATTAAAAACAAAACTGAACTATTTTAATGGCTGTAACTAATGTGTAATAGGGAGTAGTGCTGGGCGGTATGACTAAAAATTTATATCACGGTATTTTTCTAAATTATATCGGTTTCACGGTATATGACGGTATTTTTTCCCCTATGTATGACAAGGTGTTAATCACATTTTCTACTGATTAAAGAGGAAATACTGAAGGAGATTGACTAGAATACCCTGTTTTACTGTCATGACGAGTGAATATTGTAGAAAAATTCCACACTAGAGTTAATAGGTCTACAGGTTTACAAAATGATGCTGTGGAGACAACAACCAATAAAACACAGACCTGCAACACGCTCAGAATCATACTTACAGACACCTGAATATTAAAAGTTGAGTTGGGCACCTTAAGCATTTTAAAAATAGAACCCTATATAACAACAAACTGCCAAAACGAGGAGAAACGCGGATATTAGCAATACATTTAAGAGCACTCTCTGAACGAATGACACACATCAGTTTAACACAGAAAGAATAAAGCAGTTACTTTTTGGCTCATTCTTCTTTGAATTCTCAGTTTATTTATTAACTTACATCATTGTCTTTTGAATAATCCATCGTGTCAGCGCGTTGGTGATCAGACATACGGTATCAGTGTAATCAGTGCACATTTCATTTTAATAAGACGTGATGAAATATGCGCGCATACACGCTTCTGGTTCATGTCTAGAGCACTAGAGTTTATTAAAAAATATGTCCATAAAAAAATGTAAACGTGCTCGCTCCGGTCTATATCAGTGTTATGATCCATGTGGTGAGCGTTGTTAAACTCATCGCAGCGCTCCGTGCAGAAACCGCTCTCTCTCGCGCGCCGCGTGTAGTTTGAATTCTCAACTATAATCAAGGGCTGAATCCGACACCGCTCCCATAACCTCAAATATAGCATTATTTGGAGGGCACAGCGCTTTGTAGTGGTGTCCAAAACCCTAGTGGACGTTATTGAGTGCACTCATTCTATCCCATTGCACCGCAATAACGAGTGTACAGCCGATGTACACACAACTTCACGCACGTTTTCATTCACTCCTTCAAATAAAGTGATAACATGAGTATAGGATACAGCCATAGGCTGTGCTGTAATGCGATCTCAACTGTGCTCTGACTGCTCTTACTACAGTGCATCAATGAAATGCGTCCCCCGCTGCGCCGCGTTCCGAACGTTGTTTAAGCGGCATATACCGGTATTGCGGTATCATCAAAATTCATATCATAAAATAAATAAATACCGGTATTCGGTATGAACCGGTATACCGCCCAGCACTAATAGGGAGGATAAAAAAAACACGGGCTCCAGTGGGACTCTGATAATGAAGTGGTAAAAAAAATTGCAAAAATGAAAAATATTAAAGAATTCGCGGGGCGCTTTCGTCGGCATGAGTAAGATAGGCTATAAGACCCGCAATATGACTCTCATCTGACATTTTTATTTATTTACATTAGTAAGCTGCAGGACATAGTCTTTCAAAACATGACCTGCGCGAAAGAGAAAAAAAAAATGTACCCAGCACTTCTGAAAATGCACTTCTGAATGCGTCTCTGTCCCCAGCACATTTCAAACCAAACTGACGCCCATGCCTATATACATACTAGATATATATACATATCTATGCCTAGGCCTATATACAGCATATTATATGCATATGTGTTTTGGACAGAGGGGGACACGGTCGCATTTGCAGCAGATATGCTGCCCCTCATAAATCAAAGCACGAGACAGACAGGGGTCGGGGGAGAACACCGGGAAAGGTGACACAATGGACAATATTCGTCTGTATTTGCAATACACAAGCCGCTGCTCCCGCTCTCCATACGCACTGCTCCTTCGCTGCCACCGCAAGCCAGCGTAATGCCTTTCGCATTTAAAAACGCTTGCGCTACGTCCGACGTCATCGTCGTGCCAGTTATGCGTTTTTTATAAGTTGAATACGGAAGGCAGTCTGTGTGGATTACTTTTATAATGGATGGATGCACTTTTTTGGGCTTCAAATTTTAGGCTCCCGTTTACTCCCATTATAAAGCCATATACACCAAATCATGGGGTTTCATTTTCATTTTTGGGTGAACTATCCCTTTAAAACTTGTTATATTTTAAATTTGACCAAAACAACTATACATCTTACTAATACACTGAATTTTTAATGAATAAAACTACTACGGTTTAATGACATTTGCTAGTCTTATAGACGCACCGCACTCCTCTTTGGGCTCATCTGAGGAGTCGCCGCAGTCGTCCTCTCCGTCACATTTCCAGCGCGCTGGGATGCATCGGCCGGAGTCTTTACAGCGGAATTCATCCACACCACACGTCATCTGAGCTACAGAGAAATAACAGAAAGAGGTGACGCTAATATTGATATAATACTGACCGACTGATGCTATTTTGTGATTATAAACATGCCTGCTTCTGTCTATCAATAGTCTTGGAAAAGTATAATGGGAAAAATGGATACTGTATATGATGAGAGTCCCCTTACTGCAGTTGGCGGGTTCGTCGGATCCATCGACGCAGTCGTTATCACGGTCGCACACCCACACACGCGGGATACAGCGCTTGGTTATGGTACACTGGAACTGGTTCGGTGCGCACGTCACCTCCGCTACACACAAATAAACATGTTATACTTCACATTCTCTCACCTGTGCATGGTGAAGCCATGACCAAACCAACTAAAATACACTGAAAAACTGTTCAGCATCATTACTTTTCAGTGTCACATGATCCTTCAGAAATCATCAACGTTGAAAGCAGTTGTGCTGCTTCATATTTGTGTGGAAACCGTGATACAGTTTTATTTTCTGGATTCTTCCATGAATAGAAAGCTCAAAAGAACAGCATTTAAATATAGAAATATTTTGTAACATAAATGACTTCACTGTCACTTTTGACCAATTTAATGCTGAATAAAAGTATTCATTTCTTTTAATAAATAATAATAATACAAAATCATACTGACCCTAAAGTTTCAACAGTACTTTATAACATCAAATTCACATACATTCTAAATCATAAATGTTGTGAAAACATCAGCTGAATATTATTCTTCTAATATTTGATAGAGAACATTTTAGAAATGCCTCAGATATTCATCTTCCAGTGGTGTCTGTGATGTATGTGTGTGTGAGTGTGTGTGTGTGTGTGTGTGTGTGTGTATGTGTGTGTCAGGGTTCTGTCACTAGTTTATTCTTGTTTTTGTGACAGAGCCCTGACACTCCTGTATTTGTCTTGTCTCTGTGTAAATTTGAGTACAGGGCTTGTAATTTGACTTTGCTGGCCATGTGCTTGTTTGTCATGTTTGGTGTGAGCACATGGCTTGTCATGTGTTTCCTTGTGCCATGTACTCTCCTGTCCATTGTCTAACCCTGCCCATCTTGTTATCTGATTATTGGTTCATTTGCCCCACCTGTCCTCCCTTGTTTGTTTCCCTGTTTATTCTCCTTGTGTTTGCAGTCATAGTTGTCAAGTCCGCGTATAACATACGACTTTGGGCTTCTTTTTATTGGCAAGTCATGTAAAAAAAAAAAATCACAAGTTGCGTTTTTTTGGGCTTATTTTAAAGAATGTGGTTGCTTTGTTTCTTTACATTTATGGTCGCTGTTTTATCCAATACATTGACTGACACTGTCTTCTCACAGCTAATAGCCAATCAGTGCAACGATACAAGTGCTGTAGTAATTCGTCCTCATACATCCCGCCTCCTTCTCCCCCTCATTGAAGAAAAACAGCTTTCAACGTTTAGGCATGTGACGTTATAAATGCACAAAATGATAGTTAGTAGACGTAAATAGACGTATATATTTTTACAAACAATGCCTAAATAGTATGTGACAGTCATTTTCAATACTATTTAGGGCAGAGAGTATATGCACATTGAGATGCAGGGCTTATCTTTTTCACGGTTTGCAGTGTGTGCAAATCACATCTGTTTTTACTTTTCAAACTCCGAGAGGTTTCAGTTTAATATGTTGCAGGCTCATTTATTGATAAAAAATAATTGATCATAAATTATATTGATGATAATAAATAATATAGGGCTTGTTTTGGACTTGTTTTTGAAGCTGCGGTTGCTTATTTGACTCACGAGAGTTGGCAACACTGCTTGCAGTTCTATGCTGGATCGTTGTCGTTTTTTACCCATCGTATGTGCTTCATGTTTCCCTGCTCCTTGTGTCTAGTTCAAGTCCAAGTCTTGTTTCACCCTCGGGGTACTTTTTGTTTTATTTTATTATTAATAAAAAGCCCATTTCTCCTGTGATTGAGTCTTTGTCTCATCCCTTACCTCAACCCTGATAATGTGTGGCTATACAATGAATCACATTAAAATAAAAATCACGACATGGCCTTATGCGATTATTAAAGCACAAAAGACTTTATATGCCTATTGTTCTTTTAGCTGCAGTATTTTTATCATTTTCTTAAAGAAACTCACGGCAGTCTTTCTCATCCTCTCCTTCTCCACAGTTGTCCTGGCCGTTACAACGGAATATTCCTGGAATACAGCGACTGGGATTGGTGCATTTAAACTGACTGGGCAAACACACGTGGATATCTGCAAAACACAAATAACACATACTTATAACATCGACATGGTTATTGACCTACAGGTACAGTCATATGTTCAGCCTAAAGCTGTGAAAAGTGAACTCAATACCAATGAAAGCAATAAGTCTCGAGTGGCAATGCCTTACAGTAACCTTACCACAGATAATGTTCTTAGGCAAAGTCAAGCCTTTATAAAACAGCAGCAAAAGCAATATGATAACAGACTCTTGTTTGCAATGAATACTTCCACTAATCCAATAATCTGAATAATCATCTCTTTTGTCAAATTCACTCTAGCACAATTATATGTATTAATATTGTTTGTCACAAATTTGTATATCATTGAATCAGTGAGTTGTTCAATCGAGAACAGCGACAACTGGATCAGTCCGATTGACAAATTAATGGTTAAGCGCGATTTGCGAACTGATTCATCAGGTTCATTTGAATCGTAAACTCTATACTCACTCTGACTGAATAATTGAATCAGTGACCTGTTGAATCAAGAACAGCGGCAACTGAATCAGTCCGATTGACAAATTAATTGTTCAGTGCGATTTGCAAACTGATTCATCAGGTTCATTTGAATTGTATACTGTAGACTCGCTCTGACCGAATCATTGAATCAGTGAGTTGTTGAATCAAGAACAGCACCAACTGGATCAGTTCGATTGACAAATTAATTGTTTAGCGCTATTTGCGAACTGATTCATCAAATTCATTTGAATTGTAAACTCTATACTCACTCTGACTGAATCATTGAATCAATGAGCTGTTGAATCAAGAACAGCGGCGGCAATTGAATCAGTCTGATTGATAAATTAATTGTTCAGTGCGATTTGCAAAAACTGATTCATCAGGTTCATTTGAATTGTATACTGTAGACTCACTCTGAACGAATCATTGAATCAGTGAGTTGTTGACTCAAGAACAGCGGCAATTGAATCAGTCCGATTGACAAATTAATTGTTCAGTGCGATTTGCGAACTGATTCATCAGGTTCTTTTGAATTGTAAACTGTAGACTCGCTCTGGCCGAATCATTGAATCAGTGAGTTGTTGACTCAAGGACAGCAGCAACCAGATCAGTCCGTGACAAGTTAATCAGCGTGATTTGCGAACTGATTCATCAGGTTCTTTTGAATTGTAAACTGTGGACTCGCTCTGACCGAATCATTGAATCAGTGAGTTGTTGACTCAAGGACAGCGGCAACCAGATCAGTCTGTGACAAATTAATCAGCATGATTTGTGAACTGATTCATCAGGTTCTTTTGAATTGCAAACTGTAGACTCACTCTGACCGAATCATTGAATCAGTGATGAATGAGTTGTCGACTTGTTGACATTTGATATTTGCTTTTGGATGTAGTGAAGTAAAAGTGAAAATTTGCCAAAATAAAAATATTCACAAAAAAGATACTTAAAAAATGTACATAAACATACCGCAGTTGGCCTCATCAGAGTTATCCTGGCAGTCATTGTCTCCATCACAGATGTACGCTGGGTTAGTACAGATACCAGTGCCACACTGGAACTGACCCGGTCTGCATTTAAACTCAGCTGTTGAAAGAAATAATTATTACACATCTGTTATCATGGGTTTGGCTGTGCAAATGTATCTCCTAAAATCCACATCACTCACGGCAGTCGGCAGGCTCGTCGGATCGGTCGCCACAGTCGTCCTCAGTGTCACACTTCCACCAGAACGGGATGCACTTGTCATTCTTGCAGACAAACTGAGGAGAGATGTTTAGGTACATTTGGTACTGAGGTCCATGTTTCTGAGAAATGGTATTTGTTATTCTGTCTTAGACTGGGTTTAGCGAATCTCATGATCTGGGTTAAGTGTCATGCCCTCACCTGGCTGGCGGTGCAATTAGACATGCACTGTTTCCCATCAGCAGCCAGGTAGAAGTTATTTGGACAGGCACATTTATAACCACCACCCGGAGACAGCAGACACAAGTTACTGCAGCCGCCGTTGTCTGTCTGACATGGGTGATTCGTGACTACAATGGAAAGAGAACACAACATTTTACAGGCGATAGAAGATTAATTTTTTTAAAAAAAAAATACATTCTCTTAACCCAGTTTATTGTTTACTGAGAACTATTAGTATGCTATTCATGAGTTTATCTGCTCCAAAAGTGTAAATATTTAGCATAACAGACACCAGCTCAACCAATAGTGGGAGTTTGGGGTGTGGGGCGTGGCTACTGTAGCAGGCTGAGAGTTTGCGGCGTGGCTACTGTAGCAGGTGGGGAATCTGGGGCGTGGCTACTGTAGCAGGCTGAGAGTTTGGGGCGTGGCTACTGTAGCAGGCTGAGAGTTTGGGGCGTGGCTACTGTAGCAGGCTGAGAGTTTGGGATGAGGCTACTGTAGCAGGCGGAGAGTTTGGGGTGTGGCTAATGTAGCAGGCTGAGAGTTTGGGGTGTGGCTACTGTACCAGGTGGAGAGTTTGGGGTGTGGCTAATGTAGCAGGCTGAGAGTTTGGGGTGTGGCTAATGTAGCAGGTGGAGAGTTTGGGACATGGCTACTGTAGCAGGTGGAGAGTTTGGGGTGTGGCTACTGTAGCAGGTGGAGAGTTTGGGGTGTGGCTAATGTAGCAGGCTGAGAGTTTGGGGTGTGGCTACTGTAGCAGGTGGAGAGTTTGGGGTGTGGCTAATGTAGCAGGCTGAGAGTTTGGGGTGTGGCTACTGTAGCAGGTGGAGAGTTTGGGACATGGCTACTGTAGCAGGTGGAGAGTTTGGGGGCGTGGCTACTGTAGCAGGTGGAGAGTTTGGGGCGTGGCTAGTGTAGCAGGCTGAGAGTTTGGGATGAGGCTACTGTAGCAGGCGGAGAGTTTGGGGTGTGGCTAATGTAGCAGGCTGAGAGTTTGGGGTGTGGCTACTGTACCAGGTGGAGAGTTTGGGACATGGCTACTGTAGCAGGTGGAGAGTTTGGGGTGTGGCTACTGTAACAGGTGGAGAGTTTGGGGTGTGGCTACTGTAGCAGGTGGAGAGTTTGGGGTGTGGCTACTGTAGCAGGCTGAGAGTTTGGGGTGTGGCTACTGTAGCAGGCGGAGAGTTTGGGGTGTGGCTAATGTAGCAGGCTGAGAGTTTGGGGTGTGGCTACTGTACCAGGTGGAGAGTTTGGGGTGTGGCTACTGTAGCAGGTGGAGAGTTTGGGACATGGCTACTGTAGCAGGTGGAGAGTTTGGGGGCGTGGCTACTGTAGCAGGTGGAGAGTTTGGGGCGTGGCTACTGTAGCAGGTGGAGAGTTTGGGGTGTGGCTAATGTAGCAGGCTGAGAGTTTGGGGTGTGGCTACTGTACCAGGCGGAGAGTTTGGGACATGGCTACTGTAGCAGGTGGAGAGTTTGGGGCGTGGCTACTGTAGCAGGCGGAGAGTTTGGGGTGTGGCTAATGTAGCAGGCTGAGAGTTTGGGGTGTGGCTACTGTACCAGGTGGAGAGTTTGGGACATGGCTACTGTAGCAGGTGGAGAGTTTGGGGTGTGGCTACTATAGCAGGTGGAGAGTTTGGGGTGTGGCTACTGTAGCAGGCGGAGAGTTTGGGGTGTGGCTAATGTAGCAGGCTGAGAGTTTGGGGTGTGGCTACTGTACCAGGTGGAGAGTTTGGGGTGTGGCTACTGTAGCAAGTGGAGAGTTTGGGACATGGCTACTGTAGCAGGTGGAGAGTTTGGGGGCGTGGCTACTGTAGCAGGTGGAGAGTTTGGGGCGTGGCTACTGTAGCAGGTGGAGAGTTTGGGGCGTGGCTACTGTAGCAGGCTGAGAGTTTGGGGCGTGGCTACTGTAGCAGGTGGAGAGTTTGGGGCGTGGCTACTGTAACAGGTGGAGAGTTTGGGGCATGGCTACTGTAACAGGTGGAGAGTTTGGGGCGTGGCTACTGTAGCAGGTGGAGAGTTTGGGGCGTGGCTACTGTAACAGGTGGAGAGTTTGGGGCATGGCTACTGTAGCAGGCTGGCAGTTTGGGGCGTCGTTACTCTAACTGGCTGAGAGTTTGGGGCGTGGCTACTGTAGCAGGTGGAGAGTTTGGGCCGTGGCTACTGTAACTGGCTGAGAGTTTGGGGTGTGGCTACTGTAGCAGGTGGAGAGTTTGGGGTGTGGCTACTGTAGCAGGTGGAGAGTTTGGGGTGTGGCTACTGTAGCAGGTGGAGAGTTTGGGGCATGGCTACTGTAGCAGGTGGAGAGTTTGGGGTGTGGCTACTGTAACTGGCTGAGAGTTTGGGGCGTGGCTACTGTAGCAGGTGGAGAGTTTGGGGCGTGGCTACTGTAGCAGGTGGAGAAGGTGGAGAGTTTGGGGTGTGGCTACTGTAGCAGGTGGAGAGTTTGGGGTGTGGCTACTGTAGCAGGCTGGCAGTTTGGGGCGTGGCTACTGTAGCAGGTGGAGAGTTTGGGGCGTGGCTACTGTAGCAGGTGGAGAAGGTGGAGAGTTTGGGGTGTGGCTACTGTAGCAGGTGGAGAGTTTGGGGTGTGGCTACTGTAGCAGGCTGGCAGTTTGGGGCTTGGCTACTATAGCAGGTGGAGAGTTTGGGGCGTGGCTACTGTAGCAGGCTGGCAGTTTGGGGCGTGGCTACTGTAACTGGCTGAAAGGTTGGGGCGTGGCTTCAGTAGCAGGCTGAGAGTTTGGAGAATGGCTACTGTAGCAAACAGAGTTTGGGGCGTGGCTACTGTAGCAGATGGTTCCAATAAGCATTTAAAGCATCTTACTGTAGTTGCATAAGAAAATACACCAACCAAATGGTGCAAACAATCAATTTGATTTCTTTTCACTGACTTCACTTTTTGCTGCTGTGATTTGGATGAGATGAGTGTGTGTGTGTGTGTGTGTATATGGGTGTCCTGACCCTCTGGTTGTCTGTAGGGGTGGTAGATGTGGATGTCCATGGGTCTGTGTAGGGTGCTGATCAGCATGGTCTTGTTGGTTCCCTGTGTTTTGTGAGCTCTGTTGATAGACTTGGTCTCCCAGTCTGTCCAGTAGATGTACTCTTCAAAAATTGTCATGGCGAATATGTGCGGGATGTCCTGACTCAAAACTGCAGCACAAACATGAGGATTATTCACTACACAAACATAATAAACACACAACAACCTTACACAAAAATATTTAGCCTACTTGAATACCAAAAATGGTTTAACCGGCAGACTCTTTAGCAAATGGCGTATGTTTTTTCCTCACCAGTGTGCCTAATGGATCCGTCTAAGCTGGCAAACTCAATGTAGTCCTCTCTGGCGTCTGCCCAGTAGATACGATCATTGATGAAGTCTAGCGTGAGACCGTTGGGCCAGGTTATCTTGTCCTGTATGATCACACTTCTGTTGGTGCCGTCCATCCCAATGCGGCCGATATGAGGATTATCACCCCAGTCAGACCAGTACAGGTACCTGACAAAGAAAAACATAATTGTCAAGACACAAGTTCATGAACCTTTAGGGAATATTAGCAGACATAGGAAGCGGAGAACAAAATAACGGAAAAAGAAAAGAGTTAAAGTGCCCCTTTTATGCTATTTTACAGGTTCCTGACTTTGTTTTGAAGCCTCCTCCAATAGGTTTACATGCGTCCAAGCTCAAAAACACTTTGATTTTCTCATAATATGCAGCATCAGGTGCATCATGTATAAAACTTATCGTACATTTCATCCTTAAAGTTTTCAGATTTATAAAACCATGCGTACAACAGAAACTGCGCAAAACCCGGGCTTACAACGCCTAGTTTTACCATGAATAACGTCATCTGCATATCATTTCCATGCATATTCCCACATGATTAGATAAAATAATTCTGTATTTTCAGCTTCAGAATCATGAATATTTTTATGGTGTCACCATTGTCCTGTCCTTCGCAATAATATTGTATCGTGAGTTCAGTATCGTGATATGTATCGAATCGTGACATGAGGGTACCGTTACACCCCTAGTGTCTGTCATTATACCGTCTATGTTACTAAACCATCTGCTTAGACGGAGTAAGTGTGCATCATTGATCATTATTTGCACAGAAATGTTTTCTCAGAACACAAGTTCTGCTATTTAGAACACAAGCGCCAAGCAATCCTCGATAGTTAAAACATTAAAACACAGCATGCCACAGGAAAAAAGTAGTGCAGAGCAAATATTTATATTTAAATTAATATAAAAAAATTGTCACTTCTGGATAATGAATTCATGAAATTCAATGCTTAACTCCGTTAATGAGAGCTTTCCTTACTCCAGTAAAAGACTAAACACATGATCCATACGGTACACATATATTTACGTATATGTGTACATAGTTTATTTTTTATAAATCCCAGTGTGTGGAAATTTGCTTAAGCACATTTCAATGCCTTTTTTCAACGCCCCAGCTCTTTTCTCAAAGTGTCTGAAACAGTTCAATCAGGGATTTGGTCTCTCTAAACCCCGCCTTTCCGAGAGCCTGCTCTGCTCTGATTGATCACATGGGCCAGTCTGTTGTGATTGGTCGATCGTGTCAGAAACCAAACGCTCATTGTCATATCTGAATTTCAGCTCCAGATCTTCCTCAGCTCTTGACACACAGTGATACGAACAGTAACGATGGGCGTGGATTTTACCGTCTTAATCTCATCAAAGTGGATTTGCTTTGGCAGCAGAAAACAGCGTCTTCTCCACATGAACAACACCAACCAAACTCTTCCAGTCTCAGCTACAACTACAGCGCTTGAGGGGCAAAGTAGACGTTGTTCAGCCAATCAAGACCAGAGATGGGATTATGCAAATCTGTTACAAACCAACGTAGGTTCAGCAGGAAGTGAGACTGGAATTACTGACAATTCGTTTCAGTTCAGGATCACTTCTTTCTTTTAGGAGACAAAAACTCCATTTATCTACATAATTACATAAAAGGGGCATTTTCACTGTTTACCCATTGCGGACGTCCACAGCCACGGCTCTGGGTTCCCTCAGTCCTGTGTTGACCAGAACAGTCCTGTATGCTCCGTCCAGCTTCGACACCTCAATAGTGTCCCGTCCCTTATCACACCAGTACAGGTTACCAGCGACCCAATCAACAGCCAGACCATCAGGGTTGCTGAGAGATGTGCGATGGAGAACCTGCCAAAGAAACCAAACGAAAGTCTAGTTTTAACCAACGCTTGGCTGACATCACAGAACGGTTGAATTAAGATGCAGCTTCACTCAAACCACCTGAACGTTGCTGCCGTTGATGTGCATGCGTCGTATCATGCTGCCTTGAGTCGTGACATCTGTCCAATAGATCATCTGCTGCCTGTAGTCGAAGTCTAACGCAACAGCATTGTTCAGACCCTGGAAATGAAGAGCATTCATGAGGAACAACTGGAATGAAATGTTACAGTATAGAGTTTGAAAGACTAGTGCTAGTGTCAAATCATACCTGCTTTATGAGTGTGTAGTTTGAGCCGTCCAAGTTGAGCTTTCTCAAGTAATAACGGTTGGCAAAGATGAGGAACGGCTCCTCGTCTATACAGTGAAATGAAAATGAAAACATATTCAAGTAAAAAAAGAAACTCCCATGACTGCAGGCATGAATAAACTTGCAAGTGTTGAGATTTTAGGCTATTTTGATTTCATAACTTGTCTTCTTTAACACTTGTGGAAAGAAAACATCAAAAAATACACATTTAAGTGTGTATTTTATTAGGCATCTGTAGTTCCCTTTAAAGGGAACTCACGCTGCATCAGAGATAGCAATGCTATGGGAATGTTTCTGCCTGATTGGGTCTTGACACGTGTGTAATCAGTCCAATGATGTGGTGGGACGTCACAACGTAACTCTATATGAGCACCAGGAAGCTCTACAATAAGCACCTGGACCAAACAATGGCAGCTTCTGACTGGCCGAAGCAAGTCGATCACAGGCATGCAGGAAGTATGGCAGCATCTTGTTCCCTTTTCAAGGACCCATGGTTACAGTCGTAACCTGAGACGTTCCCTTTCAAGGAGATGACACCACTATAATATCCACAATGCCTGTCTTGTGTGAATTATGGCGAGCACAACTAAGACATAAGCACTTAGGACCGCGATGTGGGATCCAAGTCTAGAACCTCACAAATGTAAGGGATTATCTGTGTCTGTTTTGGGTGGGTGTTTTAGTTCGGTTTCCTGTGTTTGTATGTGTTCCCATAGTTTCTCTTTGATTTGATCATGATTTTGTTCAATACCGTTGATTAGAATGCCATGATATTTAAACCCCCTGTGTTTGTTTGGTTCATGGTCTGGTCACATCACATTACCAGTTGTTCTATTGTCGTTTTGCCTTGAGTGTTTTATTTAGTGTTAAAGGGGACCTATTATGCAAAATTCACTTTTCAACGACCCTATTGTGGTAAAAATCCATCCTCTCTGTTTGTTATTTTCCCCATAAATCTGAAGCAGTGTCTCGAAATGAGCCATTCAGGAATGTGTTCCAATATGACGTCACACTGTAACAGGCCCCGCCCACGAATCGTGACGGATTCTGCCCTATTAGCTTAGCTCCTCCCACAGTACGCCATGTTTATCTCCTCACCAGATCATTTAACAGCAGCATTCAAGAAATAAATGTATTCTTATTAAAGCTACTTAAGTTATTCAGTCAAGAGCAGTGAGTGATTTTCTGTTTTTCTTTGGTTGTTTGATTCATATTAGCATCTATAGCAGTATGTACTGTATATTACGCTGCTGTCACTTTAATACACAGATCTAATATACATAGACATAACCGACTGTGTTTATGTGAACTTTGTGTTTTTGACATAACCTTGTGTGTTATTTGACGGTTTAAGCGCAATAAGACGTGAAAGAAACTTCACGGGACGCTCCGTCTGACATCCAGCTTTCTGTACGCGTACTTCCGGTGTGTGCGCTCAGAAAACCATATATCATATATTTAGACTGATATGGCTTTAAAACGCATGCAGATAATAAACTTTCAGGATGAAGAACTGCAATGTCACGTAAGCATGAACGCGATAGAGATGATAATCAAAACCAAACAGATGTTTTCGTTTTTTGGAGTATCTGATACGTGAGCTGTACAGGCTCCGCCCTCTTCTGGAAAGGTGGGCGGAGAGCAGGAGCTCATTTGCGCTTAAAGATACATGCACGAAAACAGCTTGTTTTTGTTTTCACTCAAAAATGGCCATTTACAACATCTTATAATAAATGATCTGTGGGGTGTGGGGTAGTTTGAGTTGAACCTTCACAGACACATTCTGGAGACACCAGAGACTTATATAACATCTTGTAAAAGGGGCATAATAGGTCCCCTTTAAAGTTGAATAAACTATTAGTGCCTGTGATTAGATCCTTCTCATCTCATCTTTATTGCAACCGACAGTGACAGTGAATCATACCAGAGGTGGACTTGCAGATGGTAGGGTCAGAGGGGCTGAGCTGGAAGCCGTCCACACACACACAGCGGAAGCTGCCGTATGTGTTGATGCAGTGCTGTGTGCAGGGATACGTGGTGGTGCACTCGTCCACATCTACACAGGTCTTCCCATCATCCTTCAGTCTAAAGCCAGGGTGGCATCTGCACTGGAGAGAGAAACGCATAAGAAAAGTAAGTATCGGATTGTGCCAGTGTAGAGTAAATAAAAAGGGAATTTTTGACAATTCTTCTAGAAGCACATTTGTGAGGTCAGGCACTGATGTTGGACGAGAAGGCCTGGCTCGCAGTCTCGGCTCTAATTCATCCCAAAGCCAGTCAAGTTCCTTATATGGACCTTGCTTTGTGCACAGGTGCACAGTCATGTTGGAACAGGAAGGGGTCATCCCCAAACTGTTCCCACAAAGTTGGGAGCTTGAAATTGTCCAAAATTGTCTTGGTATGCTGAAGCATTAAGAGTTCCTTTCACTGGAACTAAGGGGCCAAGCCCAACCCCTGAGAAACAACCCCCACACCATAATCCCCCCTCAACCAAACTTTACTCTTGGCACAATGCAGTCAGGCAAGTACTGTTCTCCTGGCAACCGCCAAACTCAGACTCGTCCATGGGATTGCCAGATAGAGAAGCGTTGAATGGTCACTCCAGAGAACACGTCTCCACTGCTCTAGAGTCCAGTGGTGGCGTGCTTTACATCACTGCATCCGACGCTTTGCATTGCACTTGGTGATGTAAGGCTTGGATGAGCTGCTCGGCCATGGAAACCCATTCCTTGAAGCTCTCTACGCACTGTTCTTCAGTTAATCTGAAGGCCACACGAAGTTTGGAGGTCTGTAGCTATTGACTCTGCAGAAAGTTGGCGACTTCTGCACACTGTGCGCCTCAGCATTGGCTGACCCCACTCTGTGATTTTACGTGGCCTACCACTTCGTGGCTGAGCTGCTGTTGTTCCCAATTGCTTCCACTTTGTTATAATACCACTAACAGTTGACCGTAGAATATTTAGTAGTGAGGAAATTTCATGAATGGACTTGCACAGGTGGCAACCTATCACGGTGCCACGCTTGAATTCACTGAGCTCCTGAGAGCGACCCAATCTTTCACAAATGTTTGTAGAAGCGTCTGCATGCCTAAGGGCTTGATTTTTATACACCTGTGGCCATGGAAGTGATTGGAACACCTGAATTCAGTGATTTGGAGGGGCGTCCCAATACTTGTGGCAATGTGGTGTATATTCTGAAGGTTTTTACATAAGGGTTTGTTCATATATCATTCACCTGATTTATCAAATTTTATTCTTAAAAATCTGTCATCAAAATTAAACAAGAATTTTGGACCAAATTCAAATTAATGCACATTTAATTAGATTATTCCTTATTTGCATATTTAAACATAACATTTCACTGTGACCAATAAACTGAGGAATTATGGTGATATCGGTTAATTTTATTACTCTGTTCACCTGGGGTGTCTTGCCTTAAGGTAGTTTATTTTCTAAAAATCATAAACTGCCATAAGCATGATCTTTACCTTGAATCCGATCTTCAGGTCCTCACACAGCTGAGAGCAGCCGCTCAGTTTACTGTTCAGACATTCATTAATGAAGCAGTTCAGCTCATCCGTTCCGTCGCCGCAGTCATCGTTGCGATTGCACAGTAGCATCTCACTGATGCATTTACCATTCCCACAGGCATATGCCGTGTCATTACATTTCTTTTCTACTTGAAGGAAAAAAAGAAAGAATCGTTAAATGCATGTGCAGATTGGGCTGGTCCAGCACATGAGAGGTTTCTACTGTAACCATTAAGACATGTTTTCCAAAGCCTATCCAAAAATACCCAATTTATTTAGGTATTTTGACATTTTATTAGTGTGCCGGCATTATTCTTTGACTCAGGACCGGTTTGGCCCGATCTCTCGGCTTGGTCAGTCCTCATTCACACTTAGGTGGCATGACGCCACATAGACTGTTGGGTAGTTTGCGGGCTTTGTCATTTAGAACAAGGACACAGATATCCAGCTGGATTAGCATTTAGTTCATACCAGAGCCGTCACAGTGAGGGTTTTTGGGAGCTTCGTCTGAGTGATCATGGCAGTCAAACTCTCCGTCACACTCCCAGGACTTCTGGATCAGGCAGCGGCCGTTGTCACAGCGGAACTCATTGGCCTTACAGGCAGGATACTCTACAGAGACGAATGCAGACTGATGAGATCTCAAATAATACAGTGAAGTCAAATGTATTAAAACATGATTTCTGTAGAAATGGGATAAATACCTAAAATATTAAAATAGTTTTGCTGATGTTTTATTCTCTCTCTCTAACATTGTTAACTTCGGACCCGCAACCAGTGTTGTTTTACTATCATTGATATACTATTATAATTTGTGTTAATATTTTGGGTAACACTTTAGACATTCTATAACTACAACTAAGACTAACAGCCATTAGAGTATTAGTAGATTGTCTGCTTAGGAATAGTTCACCCAAAAAATGAAAATGCTGTCATTAATTCCTCACCTTCATGTCGTTCCAAACCCGTAAGACCTTCGTTCATCTTCAGAACACAAATGAAGATATTTTTGATGAAATCTGAGAGCTTTCTGGCCAGGAGCCATCTTGGAAAACAGTCTTGACCAGCGTTCGTGGCTCGACTCGTCGAGACTGTTTTCCAAGATG
Source organism: Gobio gobio (assembly GCF_949357685.1). NCBI lineage: Eukaryota > Metazoa > Chordata > Actinopteri > Cypriniformes > Gobionidae > Gobio > Gobio gobio. The sequence goes on along the minus strand of NC_137112.1, from coordinate 12,978,203 downwards.
GCTCCTGTCTGTAGACGTGTAATGTACTGTCTTTATAAAGTATCTTCTTATTAAACTGTTTGTACACTTACAAAGTTCTCAATGCTTCGGTTTGCATGTAGGGACCCTCATTATGCTACGGTGTTAGTGTGAGGCTATTTTGAGCCTTGTTAGTGGTATTAACTAGCGATTTAATTTGACTTATTCTATGCCCCATATACTAGCGTTATAAGCTAATCTGTTTTTAGAGATAAAACTCTTTACATTCGATTTTCATGAAAACGCATCCCAGAGAACGATCTACTCGGTAACCATGTGTTAATTACCCCTAGGTTAATTTTTCACCGGAGTTATCCTTTAATTTACACTTAAAAGGTCCAGAAAGGCAGTAAAAACAATGTTAAAATAGTCCATGTGACTCAGTGGTTCAACCTTAATTTTAAGCAACGAGAAGCGACTTTCCCTTTCGAGGGAACTCGCACTGCATCGGGACGACGCTTTGGGGATGCTCCCTTAGCATCAGCGAATCTGAAACCAGAATGCCAACTAGGCCAATCCGATTGGCGTGCGTGATGACGTCATCGTGACGGCATACCCGGAAGTATAAAAGGGTTGCTGGAGCGTAATGGCGGTAGTTATTGCTCTTCAGCAAGCGCTATCTGTCAAACTGTCTGTCTATTTACTGTTGTATGTCAGTGAAAGTGTGTGATTGAAATGAAGTGTGAAAAAGTGAGAGAGTTCAAGCAGTGTGTGCATCCTTGCCCTCGCTACATGTCGGGCTCGGATACACACCTGCTGTGTGTGCACTGCCTGGGCGTTCAGCATGCTCGAGCGGCTCTCGAGGGAGCCGCTTGTGAGCATTATGAAAGCTGACGTTCAGAGTGCTCCGCTCTCGGCGTGAGCCCCGTGGATCGGTCCCGCATCCGCCGAGGCGGTGCGGCGAGGCTGGTCATGGGGCTCACGGATGGACTGTCAGCGGGACTGGGACTGCTGAGGCATCTTCCCAGTCTTTATCTGACAGTTCAGATGTTCTCCTTCCCCGTGTGGAAGCCCGCGCTGCGGCTTCTTCCCCCGGGGCGGAGGACGCGATGTGTGAGAGGTCTGATTCTGAGGAATTAGACGTACTCAGCATCGAGGCAGTCAAAGTCATAAGCACTTCTTAAATATGCAAGATTCCATCCACGCGATTGCTGGAAAAAAAGAAAAAAAAGGCAGCGCGCAGGTTATGGGTCTGCAATTAATGTGAACACACGCGATCGGTGTGCATGAGATACTGGTTGGCTTAACGGACGAGTCCGTATAGTAAAATAAATCAGTATTTGTCTGATATGGCTGCATTTAAGTCTGAGGATTTAAATGAGATATTATCTGACTCTGAGGAGTTAGATATTCAGTCATTTCAGACCATGTTTCACTGTATTGTGTGACACTGTTTGGCTTTTTTCTCGAGGGATGAAAGCCAATTGTATTATGACGGCTTGAACCACGTTGCTGAGGCAACGCGGGGTCTATGAGTCCGTATAAATACAAATAAAACAGTGTCGTCTGATTAAATACGGCTACATTTAATTCTAAGGAATTAAAATTAAATATAATCTAACTTTGAGGAGTTAGATATTCAGCCTATCATTCAGACTATGTTTCACCTTATTGTGGCTGCATTTAATTCTGAGGAATTAAATTAAAATATTATCTGACTTTGAGGAGTTAGATATATTTTTTATTCAGCCTATTATTCAGATCAGGTTGCACGGGTTTGGTGATTATGATGGCATTTAATTCCGAGGAATTGAGTGTCATGTTATCCGACTTTGATAAGTTGGATACTTTAATTCTGTCACCCAAGCGTGTTTAACTTGTGAACTGGATATTCATCTAAGATGGAGCCCTCCTGAAGTTGATGTCGTTCTCGCCGCCTTGTGGCCTGCGGGACACATCAGTTTCAGGCAATTGCTAATCGCAGTGTCCGCTCTAGGGTTGTGGCCCTGTTGAGCTGCTCCCTTAGATGAGGCCCCCTGCTGGCCAGCCCCCTCTCCCGGGTAGGAGCGATCGAGGTCGCCTCCCCTGTGGAGTTTTCGGGAATCGATGCTGTGTTCCCGCCGTCTAGTACGCTTCGGGCCACATCGTTTCCCCGTGCACGCGTGCTGCACCAGCCGCCTCTAGCAAGACTTGCGGTGGTCCAGCAAACGCGTACGCACACCGAAAATCTTCCTCGATTTCGCCCTGCCGGTAAGCCGCTTCAGGGGGTCGGGGAGGAGGCTCGGTTGACACCCGAGACCGGCCTCGAGAGGCTGGTTCCCTTAGCAGATTATCTCGGCGCATGGTTATGCCTCCGAATATATCAGCTTGGGGCCTGCGACTGTAGGAAGGGGCATACAGACTGCAGTCCGGTTACCTTCCCCTGAAGTTCAGTGGGGTGGTCTGGACGGCAGTGGTCCCTGGGCAGGTTCGGGTAATGGAACAGGAAGTTCACTCCCTGTTGGTAAGGAGGCCACAGAATGTGCTCCTCCGCCAGACAGGGAGTCCGGGTTCTACAGCCAGTACTTCATAGTTCCTAAGAGGGATGGCGAGTTGCATCCAACTTTAGACCGGAGGTACTTGAATCGTTCTCTGAGGAGATTCAGATTCAAGATGCTTAGCATTTCCTCCATTGTGATTCAGATCCAGTCTGAGGACTGGTCTGTCACGATGGGTCTGAAGAGGACGCATACTTCCCTGTATCCATCCTTCTGTGTCACAGGAAGTTCCTGAGGTTCGCTTTTTGGGGCAAAGCGTACCAATATCGGGTTCTTCCAGGCGGCCTGGTCTCTAAAATGAAGCTAAGCCACAGCATCACTGTGAAGCAGTTTAAGGTCTGCTGGGGCTCATTGCGGCGGCGTCCAACAGAATATCTCTTGGCCTGCTGCATGAGACCCTTACAGTGGTAGCTGGGAATCAAGGGGTTTTCCTCTGGGGGAAAACCATTCTGTATGATCAGGGTAACGCACAGATGCCTTCGTTCCCTAGTCATATGGAAGAAACCTTGGTTTCTGTCCCAGGGGCCAGTGTTGGGAGCGTTCTGTTGCCGGGAATCCGTTTCAACAGACGCCTCCCTCACTGGCTGGGACGTGGTTATGGGAAGTAAACCAGGTGGCTTTCCTTGAGGGGAAATCCATTCTGTATGATCAGGGTAACGCGCAGTGGCCTTCGTTCCCTAGTCATATGGAAGAAACCTTGGTTTCTGTCCCAAGGGCCAGTGTTGGGAGCGTTCTGTTGCCGGGAATCCGTTTCAACAGACGCCTCCCTCACTGGCTGGGACGTGGTCATGGCGGCCGCTGTGCGAGAGGTCTGTGGGAGACCAGGCATTTCTCCTGGCACATCTACTGCCTGGAAATGCTGGCGGTCTACAAAGCTCTGAGGAGCTTTTTCCCGGACCTCCGCGGCCACCATGTCCTGATATGGAAGTAAACCAGGTGGCTTTCCTTGAGGGGAAATCCATTCTGTATGATCAGGGTAACGCGCAGTGGCCTTCGTTCCCTAGTCATATGGAAGAAACCTTGGTTTCTGTCCCAAGGGCCAGTGTTGGGAGCGTCCTGTTGCCGGAAATCCGTTTCAACAGACGCCTCCCTCACTGGTTGGGGCACGGCAGGGGGGTTTGAGGTTGCGCCCTCTTTGCAGACTGGCGCATCACATCCTCCTGTGGTCCCAAGGGAAACTGTTGTCCATCAGGGCAATGTATGTCCCGGGGGTCCAAAATCAGGGAGCAGACATCCTGCTGAGGCAGGGGCTGAGGCCCGGGGAGTGGCGACTCCACCCAGAGGTGGTGGAGGCCATATGCAAGAGGTTCGGCCCAGTGGAAGTGGATCTGTTTGCGTCTCGAGAGACGTCCCACTGTCCACTGTGGTTTTCCCTCACGCATCCAGCTCCGCTGGGGCTGGATGCCATGGTGCAGACGTGGCCGAGGCTGCGTCTGTACGCATTTCCCCCGATTGCTCTGCTCCCGGGAGTCCTGGAAAGGGTCCGTCGACAGGGGGTCAGTCTACTTCTGGTAGCACCCCGTTGGCCGACTCGAGTTTGGTTCTCGGATATCATAGCTCTGCTAGCAGGTCAGCCGTGGGAGATTCCTCTGAGGAGGGATCTCCTATCTCAGGCGGCGGGTACGATATTTTACCCCCGCCCGGAGATTTGGAACCTGTGGGTCTGGCCCCTGAGGGGACCAGGTTCATAGAGGCTGGCCTATCGGCAGACGTGATAGAGACCTTACTCAGCTCCAGGGCTCCGTCTACGAGGAGACTGTACAGCCTCAAGTGGAATGTATTTTCCACTTGGTGCAGAGAACGTGAGGTGGACCCAGTTAACTGCCCAGTGGCTTCAGTGCTGGAGTTCCTCCAAGATCGTTTTTCTGCAGGGCTTACCCCGTCCACATTCAAGGTGTACGTGGCTGCCATTTCGGCTTTCCACACTCCTCTGGGTGATGGGCCTCTGGGTAGGTACCAGCTGGTTGTACAATTCCTCCGTGGGGCTCGGAGGATGAGGCCTGCGGCTCGGACCAGAGTTCCAACCTGGGACCTGGCAGTGGTTCTCGAAGGATGGCTGAGGCCCCCTTCGAACCATTGGAGTCGGCTGGACCAAAGGATCTGACTCTTAAGGTGGCTTTTCTCCTTGCCATTACCTCTCTCAGGAGAGTGGGAGATCTCCAGGCCTTGGCGGTAACGCCGACCTGCCTGGAGTTTGTCCCGGGAGGAGTAAAGGCCATCTTACACCCTAGGCCGGGCTACGTGCCTAAGGTGCCATCAAGGGTGGTCAGGTCATTGGTCCTGCAGGCATTTCATCCTCCGCCTCATGTGACGGCGGAAGAGGGGAGACTTCACCTACTCTGCCCGGTTAGGGCGCTCAGAGTTTATTTGGCGAAGTCTGCACAGTGGAGGAGATCACAACAACTGTTGGGGTGTTTTGGCTCACCTAAGAAGGGATTGCCTGCGTCTACTCAGACAATCAGTAACTGGATTGTCCAGGCGATTACCATGGCCTACCAGGTGCGCAGTTTGCCTTCACCTGTGGCCGTGAGGGCTCATTTCACCAGAGGCATGGCCTCTTCGGTGGCCCTTCTTTCTGGGGTCCCCTTGCAGGATATCTGCGAGGCGGCCGGGTGGGCTACCCCACACACTTTTATCAGGTTCTATAGCCTGGATCTCCCTACGACGCCTGGTGCTAGGGTGCTCCAGTCCTAGCTGTGCCCGGTTTCCGGCTTCACACTAGGGCAGGCGCTACCCTTCGGTGTGGCCTAGTGGGTACTCGTTTCCCAAAGCGTCGTCCCGATGCAGTGCGAGTTCCCTCGAAAGGGAACTGCTCGGGTTATGTATATAACCCTTGTTCCCTGAGAAGGGGAACGAGCACTGCATCCCGACGCCACACCTCGGCGCGCCTGGAGCGCATGCTTCAGAGCAATTACTACCGCCATTACGCTCCAGCAACCCTTTTATACTTCCAGGTATACGGTCACGATGACGTCATCACGCACGCCAATCGGATTAGCCTAGTTGGCATTCTGGTTTCAGATTCGCTGATGCTAAGGGAGCATCCCCAAAGCGTCGTCCCGATGCAGTGCTCGTTCCCCTTCTCAGGGAACAAGGGTTATATACATAACCCGAGCAGTTTTGTGTGCAAAAACAAACAAAAATAACGACTATATTATTCAACAATTTCGTTCTAGCCAGTGTCAGTCTCTTAAGCTGTTGACGTTGTAAAAACAGTGCAAAAATATCTTCATTTGTGTTCTGAAGATGAACGAAGGTCTTGCGGGTTTGGAACGACATGAGGGTGAGGAATTAATGACAGAATTTTTGGGTGAACTATCTTTTTAATATCTGATAACTGTCACAATTATGTTAAGTTAGTTTCGTTTCCTGTTTCTTTTGTTCAAGTTTCCCGCCACTCATCAGTTTCCATGGACACGCATTTATCATCACAGCTGTCAGTCATTATGTTCATCACAATTGTGTATATAACATTGTAGGTATACACTGTGCGATTTCTGTGCGATGCGATGTAAAGCCAAAGCTCACACTTATGTGCTCACACTGTGCGGTCCGATCGTCAAACACGACTTGTCTGCTCACACTGTACGAGTGAAATATGCGCGATAAAACCCCCGTGCCTAGTGCGACGATAGACCATGCAGGCTTTAATAGAGAGATAGCTTATCAAATGCATCAGCTATCGATATCAAGAGGATTTAGCATTTACAATTTATGTATATAAATTATTATTATTATTAGGGTAAGCCTACTTTTATTATTAAATTGATATTACATTTAATTTGCCCCCATGTTAATTTCATAACGCATCAATGCGTAACCGACACGCTGCATAATAAAAGAATAGATAGATTAGCTTACTCCTCATTATTTGAATACATTTTAATTAATTTTAAAGCCGATTAAACAAGGAATTATAGGCCTATAATTAAAATGATTATCAGTCTATAATATGTCAGAACACTGCAATAATATCAGTATTATTATCATCAGAAAGTAAGAGCAGCTTTATTTAAAAAACATCTTGTTTAAAACGAAATGGGCCTATACTTCTCTTCAAATTTTTTTCACAATATCAGCCACAGGAGAAATATTAAGAATATAAATTCAGACAGTTATAAGCTATACGTTATCAGCATATGTTAAAGCAGATTTATCTCTTGTCTCTGTGAGAATATGCGCCGAAAGCTTGTCAGATTTTACTTTGACTTTCTGTAGTGAATAATTGACTAGGTTTGAGACTTCACCGACTCTCGCGCACATTGCGTTTTTGCGTGATATCCACTGACTCGCCCTTCATGATTTAAAATGGAAAAAAAATAAAAAATCTATATTGCCCCTTGACATTTTGTGTCAAATGATAGACAACGGTTCACATTTCCCATGATAATAAGATTAAGTAAATATTAAATAATAGTAAATAATATAATTTGTGAAAGAAAAACAAGTAAATTAATGTTCAAGTAGCTAAATCAATAAAAGAGGCACTCGATAGGCTACACGGTAGTTTGAAAGTCTTAGATTATCCATTTTCCAACACGAACTGGAGGCATGCAACAGTTTGCAAAATTGCTGCTGTTTGATAACTGCCTACAGAACTTAAAGATCTTCCTCTTTTCGTTTTTTCTTTCTTGCTGCATTAAAGATTAAATGGTTCAACTTCTGCTTTCGCACAGGCGCAGTGATGACAAATAGGGCGATCAGTTCGTAGCTCTGCTTCAGCTGTGCGATAACCTCACGAGGGGCGACCTGAATTTGTGACATGCCAGAAATTCATCCGACCATCCGATTGCCGATTGGGAGAGGTTTTTTGCGTCTCGTTTCCCTCTGTACACTGCACGAACACCTCACGACAAACGACGCACGATAAAGCTGAAAATCGCCCAGATCCAAAAAAAAGAGTTGCACGAGTCAGAATCGCACAGTGTATGCCCAGCTTAAGTTCCTCACATCCTCTCGCTCATTGCCTGATATTGTTTGTGCATGGCACACTGTTTCGTGTTGTTTGCTCGTTCTGTGTATTGCCTGCTTTTGATTTATTTAATAAACCTTGTTTTATTTGATCATTTGGGCATTTATTCATCATTTTTTAACTAACACTTTATTTAGATGCTGACATTTTACTGACTATAAGTAACTATGTCAATGTGTCCTGGGATTTGTCCCGGGATCATTTGATTTTGGTTCAGTGATTTTCCGGAATCTGTGTGTGCATTCACACATGCTGTAAGGATCCCGTAAAGACACGTGACATAGACTGTACAGCGTATTAAGTTTGCTTATGATCTGCGATTTCTCTCTCTCTCTCTCTCTGCATCTTTTTCCTGAATGGTCATAAACTAGTGCATCACGCACCGTTCCACTAAGCTGGCGAACAATCTCATCTTCAGTGTTATTACTATGGCACAGCCCTTTACGGCATTGATCCTGCCTTTTGTTCACACAGGGTGCGTTCAGGGACTGGTCCCGGCAATGTTACTAAGTCCCTATTCCGGGATCGATCCCGGGACGTGTTTGCGCTCACACAGAAGGTACTCTGGCAATTGTATGGAAATTTTCCATTAACCCTAACCTAACAGTCTACTAATACTCTAATGAGAGTTAGTTTACATGTAGTTGCAAAGTTACCTATAGTTAGTAGGATGTCTATCTCTATAATGGACTTTAAATAATAATGCATTACCCTATTTTGAATTTGGTTTTATTTATATATTTTCTGCATGTATAAACTAAACGAAAATGAGAATGTTGCTTTAGCAACAAGCTGAAATAAAATACTTTGGTAACACTTTATTTTACAGTGTCCTTGTTACACGTTACATGTAGTTACTATAGTAATTACAGTGCATAATTACATGCAACTAAACCAACCCTAACCTAACCCTATAGTAAGTACAGATATTTTTTATAGGTTAGGTTGAAGGTTAATTATGCATACTTTACTATAACTATGTTAAGTATATATAACATGTAACAAGGACACTGAAAAATAAAGTGTTACTGTTTATTTTATTGCAAGCAAAAACATTTTCTATGGTTTTAATTTTAGTTTAGTTACCGATAATAACCCTGCCAAGAGGATATGATGTCACGGTCTAGGGCTTGAATGATATTTCTTCACATGTGCTTGCACTTCCCCTCTCCTGCATTCATTTCCATATGAATGTCTAGTGTGAGCACACCTTTAAGCGATATGCACTGTATAGTAACATTGCAATGTTTTAAAAATACAACCCATTTAAAGCTGCACTATGTAACTTTTCTGTCCACTAGAGGTCGCCTATTCAAAACAAAGGCGTAGTTTGATGACGCCACGTTTGAGCACAGAATCTTGGGACATGTAGTCTTCACCTCACAGCCGGTGGAAAAGAATCGGGATAGGAATCATGATCATTGAAGAGATTATTAACGTAGTATGAAGCAGAGCAGGACAGAGTGTTGTGGGAGCTGAACAAGGCCGCTGGAGCCTTATTATGGCATAGTCGCCGGCGGGACTTTTATTATGCCACAGTCGCCAACTTCCGCTTTGCAGGTAACGCAGATCTGTTTATCATATTAGATACATCTGAGTGTGTTGAAAATGAAGTTATGACGTTACTCTGTGCGTTCGCTCGGCGGCTGCTATGACACTCGTTGCACACTGCAGTAAGAGTAAAGCGTTTCTGCAAAATAAAACCGGAAACCAGGGGTAACGCAGATATGACTCAATTAGCAGGCGACTTCCTCACACGTCCCGGTTCCTTGTTTAAACTAGAAATTTTCTCACGATTTACAAATAGTTGGAAACATTTGGGATATTGAAAGTACTCAACTGAACAAAATATATAACACTGGCCTTGTGGTTTTTGGATATTTTACTGCAAAAATTTTACATAGTACACCTTCAATTTCAAATATGTATATACATGCTCTGAACAAATGAAAACAGATATATCTAATACTTTTTGTGCTAATTTTTGCTTCGTTTAACTAAAGCATTGATTTAATTCAAGTGAGAGTCAAGTATCGTGACATCTTATGATTGATTTGCCGTTATTCATGTCATTGTTTGGTAATTATAAGATAATCATCTCATAATTATCTTGTTTGAAATAATCATGAACGTACCGCACTCCTGAGATTCGTCAGATCCGTCGCCGCAGTCGTTGTCGTGGTCACACACGAAGTGTTTGGGGATACACTGTCTGTTCTGGCACATGAACTCTCCAACCTTACATGTGTTATTGAACACTAAACGAGAAAAATAAACAATAATAGACACAAGAATGGTTAGCAGGAGTGATTTGCACAGACAAAAGCAAGTGGTGTATTTGACCACTCACCACAGCCGGCCTTCACACTCTCGTCGGCTCCGTCCGGACAGTCTCTGTCGCCGTCACACACCCAGCGCTGCGGGACACACTTGTGTGAGTCGGGACACTGGAACGCGTCCGCACTGCACGTTTTATTCTCTGAGTCAAAAATACACATGATTTAAAGACATGTAAAACAATTTCAAAAATAATTAAATGTCATTTATTATGTTAAAGTGCCCCTATTAAGTTTTTTTTCAGATATTCCCTTTCATGTTTCCTAAAAGAAAGAATCGATTCTGAACTGAAACGAGTCGTCATTATTTCTATTCTCACTTCCTGCTGAATCTACGTAGGTTTGTAACAGATTTGCATTATGCCAGTCTACGGTCTTGATTGGCTGAACAACGTTGACTTTGCTCCTCAAACGCTGTAGTTGTAGCTGAGACTGGAAGAGTTTGGTTGGTGTTGTTCATGTGAAGAAGTCGCTGTTTTCTGCTGCCAAAGCAAATCCACTTTGATTGAGACGGTAAAACCCACAACATCGTTACTGTTCGTATCTCTGTGTGTCAAGATCTGAGGAAGATCCAGAGCTGAGATTCAGATATGATAATGAGCGTTTGGTTTCTGACATGGTCAACCAATAACAACAGACTGGGCCATCTTCATTCCGTTGAGTCTCATGTTCTAAGTTAAGTTTTGCTGCAAAGTTTCGCTCGATGAACCTACAGCAGAGCGCGCTTCAACTTCAAACAACATCCACGAGACTTTCCATCCATCCACCCACACGCCACGTGATTGGCTTCCCAAGACGTCGATCAAAGACACGACAAGACCGTCAGTGAATCAAAGAACCTGGGAAACCACTCTGCAGCCAGGACCAAGGAAAAGGGAATCCCCTTTCAAAGACGATACGAGACACAAACGCAAGTAACCTCCAGACTCTAACTGAACTGGTGCATTGATATCAAATTGAATAACCCTGCTTAAGAAATGATATGACGGTTAAATGAACGATTAATGGTTTGTTCCGGTCATGTGTTATAAATGCATATATTGCTAGAAACTTGGGATTTCATAATTTTACTCTCTTTGAACTCATTTGTTCCTCACTTTCTGCCTTTCTGCAATGCGTGTGAATGTGTGTGTGCATGTGTTTGTGTTAGATATTAGTTTTATGCGTAAGAGTAATCAATAAAGTTGTGTTTGTATTTAAAGATAAGTGTTCTTATGTTATGTGCTAACGAATTTAATGTCTTAAACTGCTGATTTATGTTACTTGGCTATTGTAGTGTTTCACTATTGTGTGGATATTAATATCCGCTGCAGAGTTGATAGTTATAGCCCATTCAAATGAACGTTGGACGTAAAATGGCGTAAAATAAGTGACTCCCTAGAAATTAATTTGAGCTAAATAGACCTCTTTCCCTTATACAGAGTCCTACATCTGTCAAGACACATTAAAGAGCCACAAAACGGTATTTATTGTTTAAATTTCTTTTTAAAAATGCCACAATTTGACTTTGTTTCATATTAAAAGTAACCTGCTCTGTCCTGTCTGTCGGCACATTGTCAGTATCCTCTTTTCTCTCCGTGATAATAATAATAATTATTAATATTTACATTTATATAGCGCTTTTCTGGGTACTCAAAGTGTTTTACATGAAGGGGGGGGGGGGGGGGGGGGCTCCTCGACCAACACCAATGTGCAGCATCCACCTGAATGATGCGATGGCAGCCATATTGCGCCAGAACGCCCACCACACACCAGCTGATTGGTGGAGAGGAGACAGAGTGATGCAGCCAATCTGTATATGGGGATGATTAGGAGGCCATGATGGAGAGGGCCAATGGGCAAATTTGGCCAGGATGCCGGGGTTACACCCCTACTCTTTATCGAAGGACATCCTGGGATTTTGAATGAGCACAGAGAGTCAGGACCTCGGTTTAATCTCTCATCCGAAGGATGTGTTTTTCACTGCGCGAGAACATAATGTGTGAGGTGGGAGTGCCATGGCTTGTCGGACATAGCAAGAGTAACTAAAGGGGGCGGGTCTTTGCAAATGTTCAGTTAGGAACAAAATTAGGAACCTTTAAAATAGCATAACAGAGGCACTTTAATAAAAGTTTTATTTTCTGTGATTTGTCAGTCATGCACTTTAAAGTCTCATTTCATGCTGTTTTTAAGGATCAGCACTCACTGCATCTGCTGTCCTCATCTGTTCCATCTCCACAGTCGTCCGCTCCATCACACACCCAGCTGCTGGAAATACAGCGATGATTCCCGCACTCAAACTGCGTCGCTGTGCAGAACTTATCTGAGTAGAATCATTAAACCATCCTTTAGTGAATTATTCAAAAGATTCTTCATAGACAGAGTATATTCAAAAGATTCTGTCAAACTGACCTCACATGAACTGGACAGATCTGAAAGTGTCTTTATATGTTCTTAAAGTCACCATAAATTCAAAATTGAAAAAAAAAAATATATATATATATGTAATATATTTATTATAAATGAACGGTGTATATTCTGGGGACAGTGAAAGTTTTGTGAACATGATCAAAAATGCTGGCAACTTCTTTAAAAAACACTGGAGGGGAAAGAGTTATTGTACAGTGAGGTGGGGTAGTGTTTATTAGCTTGGTATAAGCACAGTAAATGTCAATGGAAAGTCGCCAGGGTGGCAGAGAAGCGAACGTGGGTGCAGCTCACCGCAGTACGCCTCATCAGCTCCGCTGTCGCAGTCATTCTCCTTGTCGCAGGTCCAGCTCATGGGGATACAGCGACCATTGGGACAAGCGAAGAAGTTTGATGGACACTTTCTCTTTTTCTTATCTGATGAGTAAAAAGCAACAAGTGAGTTAAGAGGTTGTGACGTCATTTTGAACAAAATAGGGCCAAAATTAACTTCCTTGCATTCATAAATAAGAGAGTTGGGTATATAATCTTCTTCTCCTGGTGCTTTTTGGATACATTTATTCCATGAAAAACACATGAAGCCAAGGCACTCATGATTAAGAGATCTAAAAAGCCTTTATTTACTCACGGCTTAAATAATTTAAAGGTCCCATGGCATGACATTTTAATTTTATGAGGTTTTTTAACATTAATATGAGTTCCCCTAGCCTGTATATGGTCCCAAAGTGGCTAGAAATTTTGATAGGTGTAAACCGAGTTCTGGCTGTCTTTCTCTGCCTTTGAGAAAATGAGAGCTCAGACGAGCCGATCTGGAATCTTCCCTGTTATGTCGTCATACAAGGAAAGGTTACCTCCCCTTCCTCTGCTTTGCCCGCCCAGAGAATTAGGAGAATTGGCAATGTCAGCACAGGCTTTACAAACAGACTTTTACCATATGGATTCGACGGCACCGCCACAAACAGTGAGTAAAAGTGTTCATTAATGCCTGATCTGTGATCAGTGATTTCTGATGTGTAGCTAATCATTCAAGTTCACGCAGACCTTCTTTCGAAATCGTTTAATACTGTTGTTTATGCATCAGTGAATCAATCCAGTGACCAAACGATCAACTTCACATCGTTTCTGTTAGTAGCATGAAACAAATCTGTTATTTAAATCATTACACTAGATTATTAGTATTAAAAGAACACTCTTTATAATGTTCGAATCTGTCAATCACACGTCGCGAGTGTATCTGCACACTTGTTCAAACTGCCGTTATCATGAATTACACAATTATGCTGCACAAAGCTCTTACTGTATTCATGTCGATGTCGTGTTGGCTGTTAGTTGTGGTGAAAACACTTTGTGAGAGAAAACGCGCTGCAATGACGAGATCACTGCATTCACGCGAACAACAAGACTGCATGTGTACTCAATGCTCATCACTGCAGCTTTTCATGTGATGGAAATAGATCATAAAATAATGCTATAATCCACACTTTGACGATTCGTTCATCTCGACGGCTGTGATGGTAAAAAAACATAGTTTAGAGGGGTTCCACATGTTACAAAGTTCGTAGAATAAGGAGGAAGACAACAGGTCGCGTGACTGGAACTGGTGTTTATTCAGAACTCTCAGATACAAACAAAATAAACTTGCGCTCTCAACAACTCGGTACAATAAAACTTTCTCAGCAATCTTTATCCAGCTCTGTCTCTTTGGTCCACATGCAGCCTGTCTCTCTCTCTCTGGCAGCGCTTGCAGCAGATCTCACTAAACCACGCCCCCTCCGCCACATAATCTAATACTCATTTCAAATGCAAAGATGTCAGCCAATCACAACAGTGGGCGTTTTCACTGAAGTCTCACAGCAGACACGCCCCTTGAAACAGAGCATTCAAGCCAGAGGGCAAACATCAGTATAGAAAAATGCTTTTTATTTCTAAATTAAGAATTTTTTTTATGTAAAAACCATACTAACCATATAAGTACACCTCAGGAAACATTATAAAATAATAAAAAAAATCCATGCCATGGAACCTTTAAAAAGATTGTGATTCCTGATGAAGGCTTGTTAGCCGCAACGCCTCGGTGTGTGCTTTTTTGTAACCGTGTTTAAATTATTTAAGTCACAGGCTCAAAAAATAAATTTGCCATGAGTATATTGGGGACTTTAAACTGTGTTCAAGTCTGCCATCAAGCTTTAGAGATTTGAATAAAAACTCAAACATTTCTTATTAAGATTTTAATTTCATAGCTTAAAGGTCCTGTTCTTCGTGATCCCATTTTTCAAACTTTAGTTAGTGTGTAATGTTGCTGTTAGAGCATAAATAATACCTGTAAAATTATAAAGCTCAAAGTTCAACCCTTACGAAACAAAAATATATTGCAGTATATTGGAAAATATCATGTAATACATAAGGCGATATATTCCCATATATTGGATTTAATATTTATATTTTCCAATATATTGCAATATATTGAAAGCGGCAATCATTTGTATATTTTGCAATATACTGCAATATATTACATATATTGTATATATGTACCATCAATATATTAACAATATATTATAATATATTTCAAGTAATATATTGGTAAATATATTTTCCTTTCGTAAGGGAATGCCAAGCGAGATATTTTATTTGACAGAAGTTCCCTTTCAAAGCCTACAGCGAACGGCCGGTTTGGACTACATCCATGTACATCCTGCTTTAATTACGTCAGTAGAACAGTTTGTCGACTAACCTCCGCCCACAAGAATACGCGAAAAAGGGGGCGTGGTCTTGTTTTTCCCTCGTGGAGAAGAGGAAGTGTCGTGTTCGGTTCGGTTCGGTTCGGTTGCGTTTGTCGCCATGTCGTTCAGACGCTGTTATTTTCATCCCAGAGTCAAATCACCTTTGTTTGGCCTTCAGGGGCTGTAGTTTGAGCGCGTTCATCTCCCCGTTATGGTAAGAGGCGTGACCTTTCCGGGCAACGTGAGCTAAGCTGCTGTCGAATCACAACACGGGAATCGCTGGCACAATCAGAACTCGTTACGTATTTCTGAAGGAGGGACTTCATAGAACGGGGAAATTCTCAGGCCGTTTTGAGGACAGTGAAAACAGCAGTATACAGATAAGTAAATTGTGTGAAAAATACTGTGTTTTTTTACACATGAAACATGAACACATGTTATATTGCACACTGTAAACACAATCAAAGCTTCAAAAAAACACGAAAAACGGGACCTTTAAAATGGAAACGACATGAAAAAATGAACAGGACAGACACTTTAAAAGGCTGCACACATCTGAATTACCTGGGCAGTTCCTCTCATCTGAATAGTCTCCACAGTCATTAGCTCCGTCACAGACCCATGATGGAGCGTAACACAGAGTGGTGAACTCACACCGCTGATAGGTGACGCCTTTCACACCCAGGCGGAAATAACTGGAACAATCAGAAGCCACTGGAAAACCAGACATAAGACATAGGCTTTAGAAATCAATGAAGAGTATGTGCAAATTTCAGGCTTGCTGATGTTTATTTTGGTTATGGATAAACTTGTACAAAAGTTTAACTGCAGTTTATTGCACTGCGTAGCCCAAGTGCATTCCTGTAAATATGTGTGCTTTTTTAAGTGATTGTGTGTTGTAATCTACAGCACGTCACAGATACAGTTAGATAATAATCCAAGTCTGAAATGCTGAATGTGAATAAATGTTTGCTGCCAAACCCTTGAGGAACTTACAGCAGTTCATTTCATCGCTGGCGTCCTCACAGTCCAGCACCTGATTACAGCGGCTGGAGTTTGACACACACGATCCGTCTCTGCACTGAAACTGATCCGCCGTGCACAGGGTTGCTACCGTACAACACACACACACAAAAAAATCTAGTCATAAAAGTGGAAAACATGCAAAAAAAAGATTTATACATAAAAAAAAGATTGAAATGGTCCTATTTCATGACAATTTAGAACATTTCCCTCCTTTTAGCACATTTTCTTCCCAACTGCCATATGTGCCGATGTATGATGTTTTAATTTTTTGTTGTCTCAATGGTGATTTTTATTATATTTCCCAAATAATAACTGAAATGCAATGATTGATTGATTGATTGATTGATAAATATTATGACAAATATTGCACGTTGCTAATCATTTATCTGGTCATGGTCAAAGAACTATGCAGACATCACAGGCCAGTGACAATGAAACTGACCAAAAGTAAAAAAAAAAAAAAAAAAGAGTCATTATAAATTCTCATTTCTAATGATTCCTAGTGATTTCCTTTGACTTGGGGGCAAAATATGACATTTCACCAATTAAGTGTTGTCTTTTCATTTTTCATTCTATTTTTACAGCAGGTTTAAAGGGTCATGAAACCTCAAAACACATTTTTTGAGATGTGAACAGATATGTACAGGCTGCATATTGTTGAAAACACTAAAAGCACACTTAAAATGACCAATTACCACGTCACGAATGTGAGGTAGAAGCGTGCCTTTGGAGTGTGTGACTGGCTGCGGACATGATTCTACGTCAGCCGGTCTTCTGCATTTATTCATGAGAATGCGCTCTTTTGACCCAATCACTGCGCTGTATTACACATGAGATCATATTACAGTGGAGAATTCAAATAACACGCGACACGCGCATGAGAGCGGTTTCTGTGTGTAACACAGACCACAATGAGTTTAACAATGCTCGCCTGGTGGATCATATAGATCAGATACAGACCGGAGCGTGTTTAAAGTTTTTATGGACATATTTCATATACTCTAGTGCTCTAAACATGGAGCCGCGATGACACAATGGATTATTCTGATACACAAAAGACAATGATGAAGATCAAAAATTCTAAGATGAATGGGCAAAAGTAACTACAGTATGCGTTTTATTCTTTCTGTGTTAAACTAACGTGTGTCATTATTAGAGTTATTGAGTGATGAGTGGCCATTAGTGATGAACACCTGCTGTTAACAAGTAGATTAACTGAAGGATCAGTGTTTGCTTTAGTTGAGCTTTTGACTTTGACTTTTAAAACATTATTTTCATGGCTGCTTTAACTGTGAGCATATAAAACACATTTTTTGTTTCAAAGACAGCACAGAGAAAATGTATTCAGGTGTGGTTGCGTTTTGATAGTGACATAATCATCATGTAGTTAACTAAGACCATTCGCAGCCCAATCTCTGATTATATTTACGTCAAAACATAACCAACAACACCTGGATAACTTTTCTCTTGCTTTGTCTGGCTGCAATAACTTAGTTACAGCAGCCAGACACAATCTAATATAAAAAAATCAAGGGTCAAACTAAAACTAAAGCAAACACTGACCAACATAATGGTGAATCCCTTCAACTTGTAAACAGCAGGTGTTCATCACTAATTGTCAATCATTACTCAATCAATCAATTAATTATTTCTTACTTTAACACCGTTTAAGTAACACCGGCATCAGTTGAACCACAAGGCTTTACAATTCAAAACACAAAAACATCAGAGCTGTAATAAAGGGGGAACAAAATTGCAAAACCTAATTTAAAAAGTTTTAGGCTGGATTTGACAATTGTTCAAAAGTCATTCTAATATGCTGATTTGATGCTCAATTATTATAAATTAAATTGATGCTCAATTATTAATAAAGATTATTATCAATGTTGGCAAAAGTTTTTGCCACTTCATATTTTTTAGTTAACTGTGATACGTTTTATTTTTCAGGATTTGTTGATGAATAAAAAGCTCAAAAGAACAGCATCTTTTGTAACAGTGTCAATGTTTTTACTGTCACTTTTGACAGTAAATCTTACTTACTCCAACATTTTAAATGGCTTCCACAGCAGCAAAAACAGTTTTCAACATGGATAATAATCAGAAATATTTCTTGAGCAGCAAATCATCATATATTTCATATATTTCTGAAGGGTCATGTGACACTGAAGACTGGAGTAATGATGCTGAAAACTCAGCTTTGATCACAGGAATAAATGACACTTTACTATATAGCCACATAGAAATCAGATATTTTAAATTGTAATAATATTTCACAATTTTACTGTATTTTTGATCAAATAAATGTAGCCTTGGTGAGCAGAAGTTTTAATGTTTTCTTTCAAAAACATTAAAAATCCTAATTATTCCAAACTTTTAACTGCCAGTGTAGAGATGGACGGAGAGAATCTCATGCATATGGGGAGATCCAGATATATAGTATACATGAACAAGTGGTCTTACCATTACAGAAGAGTTCATCAGAGTTATCACCGCAATCATCCCGGCCATTACACCAAGAACTGTGGCCGACACAGCGTCCGTTCACACAGCGCTTATAGCCCTTCTTACACACACGGTTAGCTGAAGACAAACACAGGCTGTTAGAGCGACACATGGACTTCACAACCGCCGTGAACATTCATACCAACACACACAAACACACACTCACTGCAGTAGGACTGCTTCTCATCTGACTTGTCTTTGCAGTGGGCCATGCCGTCACAGGTGAATGTGTATTTGATGCAGTCTCCATTCCCACACTCAAAGTCATCCATACTGCTGCATGACGTGTTCTGAGCTGAACGACACAAGATGACAACTATTCAACACAGTACACAACACTATATATTCCTTCAAACATGTAATACAATATAATATTAACATTTAATATAATACAATAAAGCATGATAATCACAACTTTGTTTATACAGTATCTAGAATATAGTTGGTGGTGTGGGAGGGTTTTGAACAATCGATACATTTCATTGGTTCTTGAGCAACGTTTGAGATTCCGTTTACCATATTTGATGTGTATCATGCACTCATGTATGTGCTGATCACTGGTTATATGCAAACACAAGCCTATATTAAATCTGTTTATCAAATGAAGTAATTGTATCTCTTACAAAGACTTGATTCACATGGATTATTTTTTGCAATCTCGTTATGAACTTTTTTCAAGCTTGAAAGCTTTGATGGGATGAACTATCAATAGAGATATACATCTCTCAGGTTTCATTGAAAATATTTGTGTTTCGAAGATTAACAGAAGTCAGTAACACTTTATAATAAAAATTGTGTTTAATAATTGTATGTTCTTACTTTATTTAACCTCCTTAGCTCTGGGACCATTTATGGGGATTTCTGTCAGGATTTAGCCTACGCAAAATGAAAAGCTTCCCATACCCACATACAGTGGTCTAAATACACAATTTTGGTGTTATTTTACAGGAAACCCTTTTGAAGTTACATAAAACACTGCTAAAAGTGATAACAATTTAAGTATATGTTGGCTGAGCTGTAATAAACCCCCCAAAGAAGAGGCAGACCTTTTTGGCTGTTTCCAGCATATGTCAGCAAACATTGGAAAAATGATCTTGTCTGTATCATGTTGTATGCAAGATTTATTCAAATAGATCTCAAGCGAGGAATATTACCTTTTTTAATGTAATTTCCGACCTACCCAAATCTCTCCAATATACAAGTCTCCCCAGATACAGTGGTATAAATGCAATATCCCAGTGTTACAAAAATATTTATTCCAGTGTTTGCTGACATATGCTGGAAACAGGGTTTCCTGTAAAATGACATCAAAATTGTGTACTTAGACCACTGTATGTGGGTATGGGAAGCTTTTCAATTTGGCTAGGCCAAATCCAGGCGGAAATGGTCCCAGAGTAATTTAGCCAAAGTGATGCATATCTCCAGAAAATAGACATTCTAAGCTTTCAAAAAGTACCACGTATGAGGTAAGAGCTCCTCCACAGAAATTTTAAATTGATGACGTCATTCCCGACTCTGATCAGGATCCTTAGAGTAATTTATCATTTCTAAATTAAGCATTACTTTTATAATTTACAAAGCAGTTATTTAGGAGTCGTCAGTGGTTCATAAGATCATTTAGAAAGTGTAAGTAAATTATTAATAAACTATTTAAATGTACATGTATACATCTTGTTGTTTAGACTTATTAATCAATGCTTTATTAACATTATTCCTACTGTAATTCATGATTATTGTCGTTAGTTATAAAACATTTAGTAGTTGTCAGTTAACTTTTTTGGGAGCTCATCTAAAGTGAGGACTATTTGTGTATATACAAATTTTTTTTGTATAAAACAATAATAATGTAAAATATTTTGCAGTCAAAACTAACTCATTACTAACTTTCAAACATTAGAGAACAGAAGAAAACTGAGCCTTTAAATCTCTTACGAGGCATAAACCGTCCTCACGTTAGATGAGCTCACAGAAAGAGTTAAACTGACAACTACTAAATGTTTCATAACGGTATGTATGTGTAAAGTTGCCACTTTGCCGTAATATATAATTTTGAATGGTTAATTATATTGATATATTTGTTAAATGGCTGTTTTATTACAATATAAGAAAATTCAACAACATCTTTGCAAAAATAGAACAGATATACTAGTAGGTTACAGAAATCAGACTTTATGCAATCTGACTCGACTGTTGCATGACGTCCACATACCTGACGACTCCTAAATAACTGCTTTGTAAATAATGTAATACTTAATTTAGAAATGATACATTTATCAAAATTATTAAACACATTATAGATATGCTTATGAATCAAGAATAAAGCATTTATAGCTGTATTTATAAACTGATTATTAATGTCTATTAATGCTTTATAAATTATGAATTAACTATTTACTAATGCTTAACTAATGATTCATAGCACGCAGTTAATATAAAGCGTTACCCAGAAGTCTTATGGGTTTGGAATGACATATCAAATGATCTTCCTAATTTACTTGCTTTTGAGCAGGCCTGGCTCTGCATGACTGTTTTCACCTCTATATAATCAGTTAACTATAAACGCTGTGTTTTAATGACAAAACTTGCATATGCAGACATTTGATGTATGGAGTCTGTGATTGGCTGGCGGTATCTCACCGATGCAGGTGTTGTCCTCCAGCAGTTTCCTCTCTCCGCGGCAGCTACAGTTGACCCGTCCATCTGATGAGAGCAGGCACAGATCCTGACAGCCACCATTATTCACCCGGCAGGGCGAGAACTCACCTGCACACACACACACACACACACACACACACACACACACACA
Organism: Gobio gobio; assembly: GCF_949357685.1. Lineage (NCBI taxonomy): Eukaryota > Metazoa > Chordata > Actinopteri > Cypriniformes > Gobionidae > Gobio > Gobio gobio. The sequence goes on along the minus strand of NC_137112.1, from coordinate 12,956,940 downwards.
CACACACACACACACACACACACACACACACACACACACACACACACACACACACACACACACACACACACACACACACACACACACACACACACACACACACACACACACACACACACACACACATGAATTTACCATCCAGAGAGGTCACAAGAGGCATTATGTGCACTCATTATGCACCCCTTCATGAAACACACAAACAGATACAAATAACCCATTTAAAATTCACTACCCATCTGCACACATATTTACAAAAAACTGCTTCCTATTCACCGCACACAGATATAAACACTCAGTTCTCAGAGGTGTGCAGATGGGATTTATATTTAATAAATACATTAAAGAATTTGTATGTATTTTAAAGGGATATTTACATAGCGTGTAAGACCTTCGTTCATCTTCAGAACACAAATGAAGATATTTTTGATGAAATCTGAGAGATTTCTGTTCCTCCAATGACAGCTACACAACTACCACTTAGTTCATAAAGAGACCGTGAAACTAATCCATATGAATCGAGTGGTTTAGTCCAAATTTTCTTGTTCGATTTATATGATGAACAGATTAATTTAGGCTTTTATTAAAAAAGATCTTAATTTGTGTTCTGAAGATTAACGAAAGTCTTACGTATTCATGACAGACACTTCATTTTAGGGTGAACTAACCCTTTAACTAATGATCTGTTGTGCATTATATACACTCCCGTTCAAAGATTTGGGGTCGGCAATATTGTAAGAAAGAAGAAAATTTGTTCATCAAGGCTGCATTTATTTGAACAAAAATACAGTAAAACAGTAATATTGTGAAATTGTACTATAATTTAAAATATATGTTTTCTATGTGTGGGTGTAACGATATATTGTTAATCGATATATCGCAATTTAAAAATGTGACGATATGTATCGTTGATGTAAACGATTTGATTTGCGATATAGAGTTGTTTTATCCAAGGCTCAACTTACTGTATTTATAAGGTATAAATCACCCAAAAATGTAAATTCTGTCATCTACTCACCCTCATGTCGTTTCTTTTAACTTCCAAACACAAATGAAGATATTCTTTATAAAACCTGAGAGATTTCTGTCCCTCCATTTAAAGTCCATTCCCCTCAAACTTAAAAGATCCAAAAGTTGTCATAAGGGAATCGTAAAAATAACTAATCGAGTGTCTAATCCAAATCCAAGTCTTCTGAAGAGACACAATGGCTTTATATGATGAACAGATTCACAACGACGTGCATACTGTAGTAAACGCGGACGTTCAAATGATTGCGTGACAGCGAAAACAACATGAGAGTGAGTAAATGCAGAATTAACATTTTTGGATGAGCTAAACATTTACAGTTTTAGTGGTCATTTTGACACGCTTTATTCTTGTGATTAGAACTGTGACGGATTGCATTGATCATCTGAAGCGCACACTCCTCAAAGCGCAAACATCATTTAAATCACCAGATCACATTTGGTTTTAGTAGTATGATTATTCAAAGCATTTTAGATGGTTTATTCTTATATGTATAGTGCATTAATAGCGGGAGAGGTGGGACATAGCGAGCATCGGGAGAGAATGCTCCCAGCACTGAAAGCACGAGGAATGCGTTAGAAAAAAATTAAAGTTTACGGAGTTTCAGTGACATTACTACATTAAACGCATATATATAATGTTGAATAGAATGTATAATAATGCAATGGGGGAATATTTGTGGGCCCTGATAATAATACAATAATAATAATAATAATATTTTCATAAAAATAAAAAAGTTAAAAAACTCTATTTTGGTATAAAATATCACGATATAACGATATAAATTGCGATTCTGAACTCGCGATAGAATATGTATCACGAGTTCAGCATCGCAATTTATATCGTATCGTGACACGAGTGTATCGTTAAACACCCCTAGTTAAAATGTAATTTATTTCTGTGATCAAAGCTGAATTTTCAGCATCATTACTCCAGTCTTCAGTGTCACATGATCCTTCAGAAATCATTCTAATGTGATGATTTGCTCCTCAAGAAACATTTAAGATTATTATCAATGTTGAAAACAGATGTGCTGCTACATATTTGTTTTATTGGTAACACTTTACAATAAGGTTTCATAAGTTAACATTAGTTAACTACATCAGTTAATATTAACTAAAAATGAACTGCACTTATAAAGCATTTATTTATCTTTGTTAATTTCAACATTTACAAATACATAATTAAAATCTTGCTAACATTAGTTAATGCACTGTGAAGTTACATGAACAAACCATAAACAGCTGTATTTTTATGAACTAACGTTAACAAAGATGAACAAATACAGCAACAAATGTATTGCTCATGGTTAGTTCATGTTAGTTAATCCATTAACTAATGTTAACTAATGAAAAGGTGTTACCGTTTTATTTTATAAGATTATTTGATGAATAGAAAGTTTAAAAGAACAGAATTTATGTGTAACATTATAGTACGTGTCTTTACTGTCACTTATGGTCAATTTAATGAATCCTTGCTGCATAAAATGATCAATTTCTTTAAAAGAACTTTGAGCGGTAGTGTAACGTAATAATGTTTTTAAATGTTACTGAGAGTTATTATAAAGTGTTAACAGTGTTAACTGTATATTTTCTTCCAGGTGCTCATAAACTATCACATGCCTTTTTTAACTCTTGTGCGTCAATTTAAAAAAAGTTACTTTGAGGTCCTTAGAAGACAAAAATGTCATAACAATTTTAAGCTTGGGAGCACAGACTTCAGTTTGGTCTCATTTTAAAGACACTTGGTAGATAAAAAAAAGTTATAGGGGTTTAAGTTTATGAAAATTATTTATGAACATTATTTTATATACAATATATATTGTATGAAACCTGTTTAACTCTAAAACTGCTAGAAAATCAAAGCCATGAATCTAAATAAGCTGTGTTCCTGTAACATCTGCCATCCATTCCTCCAACCGCCAGAGGGAGCCATCTCCTGAATATTGAATACTGCCCTTTCCTCTTGCATCACTTCCTGTTCATACCTGTTATAAGCCATGCTGTTTGTTCATCATGTTGCGAAGTATTGCCAGTTTACCCTGTCTCTACCGAGCGTTTCTACTCTCTGTTTGTCTATGCCACGTGTATGATTCTCTGCCTGTTTTTGACCACGACTTTAGGATTCCGGATTTGAACTTGTTAACTATCAGGCCTGCTACTGCTGCTATTGACCCTATTATTGTCTGTTGACCACGCTACTTGCTCTGAGCATCCTTTTGTTTTCACTACTTTGTTTAATAAAGCATCGCATATCGATTCACACAGCCAACCGAGTCAGTCTACGTTACAGTTCCAAATTTGAGGTTGATATTTAAAAAAATTCGCTTTCAGTAAGATTTTGTTTTGGCGCAACAAGCATTATTTTTGCCATTGGATGCCAGCAAAGCTCCGCTGGTTCACACAGTGCTTGGATTTGTGATTTTCTCTCATTTAAATATTACACGCACAAAAAAAATTTTTTTTATCACACACATACAAGCCCCACTCTGACATCCACGCCAACACACCCATACAATTATAGCTGCATAATTTATCCGATTGGCTCTATAATATGCAGAAGCATAAAACAGGAATAAAGCGAGTATTTGCTTTATAGGCCATATCTGAAAAAAATGGCACCATCTGGTAAAAAAATAGTACAAATTTTAATTCTGAAGCCTTGCCAACAGAATGAAAGCCAATTAACAAAGACTGCATCATTTTATAGTTAAATGGCTCTGGGATTAAAAATGAGGTACTATTGTGTGTCACTAGTGTAAAATAGATTTATCAAAGGAAATGAGGGTGAAATAGTGAAATTCCAACAATACACACAAAAAAAAAGACACTGAAAAAGACAAATGTCTTTGCATAGGCATGCACAAGCGTCCTACTATTAAAGTCCTACTATTTGTAGATTATGCTAACGAATATTTTGCTACTTGATGAAAGAATCTAATTGGCTAAAGGGCGCACAACTCGTAATTAAGGAATTCATTGAAATCAATGTTTCTAATAATTTTGTTTTTCCTGGCCATTTTATATCCACTCTGTGACTCAGTTAAATGGGAGGTTCTCACTACTGTACCTTTAAGACCTCTGTATGTAAACAACCTCTGTTATGATTGGCTAACCCTAAAATACTGCTGTAGTTCACACTGTTATTTATTAGGACAGGTCCGCTTAATACTTTTAATATGTAAATCTGTTTTACTTTTACTTCTTTTTTCAAAATCTATCATTATCTGCTATTTTTTAACGTTTTGGTTTGGAGGACAGTAAATAGGGGTCTTCAGAAATGTTGTCTTTGGAGGTTTGAGTGCTTGAGAATTGCTTCTATCACACTCAGAGAAGCATGATGAAAGATATTGATTGTGTGTGATGGTGTCATTCCCGAGCGTTATAGAGTTCTTCTCGGTTCTGTGGCGATTGCAGATTACTTTTGGCACATAATTACGCGGTCGAGATGACAGGACACTGTAAGGCAATCGCTCTCTCACACAGTTAATTTAAAGCGCTCTTGACCGCGCTGCCATTACGCTCGTTCACTCACAGCTATTTGTGTCGTTGGCCACAGCGACGATCCCCATGGGCTGTTGCGGGATATCAGCTCTTAACACCTTCATGTCTCCACCAACATATTTGTCGGCTCTGAGGACAGCTCTGCGCACCCAGTCCGTCCAGAAGATGTGGTCACCGTACACGGCCAAACCGAAGGGATGCACTGGCTCATTCTTCAGAACCACCTACAGGAGTCAAAACACATATAGAGAAGCCACTCAGAAATTTTTAACGTTTTCCATTTTGCTATTTTTTTCATGTCAGCTCAGGTCCATTAAATAATATCAACAGATACTTAGAGAAACTTTTGATTTGAATAATGGGTCCCACTTTATATTAGGTATATTACTTCCATAAAAATATAAGTACAATGCACTTATTGTGTTCATATTGTATTGCAAAACACTTTGGCTGATATTGAGGTGGGATACGGGTAAAGTTAGGGACAGGTGGTATGGGTAAGTTTAAGGGTAAAGTTAGGGACAGGTGTGGTGGCATGGGTAAGTTTAAGGGTAAAGTTAGGGACAGGTGTGGTGGTATGGGTAAGTTTCAGGGTAAAGTTAGGGACAGGTGTGGTGGTGTGGGTAAGTTTAAGGGTAAAGTTAGGGACAGGTGTGGTGGTATGGGTAAGTTTAAGGTTAAAGTTAGGGAGGGGTGTGGTGGTATGGGTAAGTTTAAGGGTAAAGTTAGGGACAGGTGTGGTGGTGTGGGTAAGTTTAAGGGTAAAGTTAGGGACAGGTGTGGTGGTATGGGTATGTTTAAGGGTAAAGTTAGGGACAGGTGTGGTGGTAAGGGTAAGTTTAAGGGTAGAGTTAGGGACAGGTGTGGTGGTATGGGTAAGTTTAAGGGTAAAGTTAGGGATAGGTGGGGTGGTATGGGTAAGTTTAAGGGTAAAGTTAGGGATAGGTGTGGTGGTATGGGTAAGTTTAAGGGTAAAGCTAGGAACAGGTGTGGTGGTATGGGTCAGTTTAAGGGTAAAGTTAGGGATAGGTGTGGTGGTATGGGTAAGTTTAAGGGTAAAGCTAGGGACAGGTGTGGTGGTATGGGTAAGTTTAAGGGTAAAGTTAGGGACAGGTGTGGTGGTATGGGTAAGTTTAAGGGTAAAGTTAGGGACAGGTGTGGTGGTATGGGTAAGTTTAAGGGTAAAGCTAGGAACAGGTGTGGTGGTATGGGTAAGTTTAAGGGTAAAGCTAGGAACAGGTGTGGTGGTATGGGTCAGTTTAAGGGTAAAGTTAGGGACAGGTGTGGTGGTATGGGTAAGTTTAAGGGTAAAGTTAGGGACAAGGTGTGGTGGTACGGGTCAGTTTAAGGGTAAAGCTAGGAACAGGTGTGGTGGTATGGGTCAGTTTAAGGGTAAAGTTAGGGACAGGTGTGGTGGTATGGGTAAGTTTAAGGGTAAAGTTAGGGATAGGTGTGGTGGTATGGGTAAGTTTAAGGGTAAAGCTAGGAACAGGTGTGGTGGTATGGGTCAGTTTAAGGGTAAAGTTAGGGATAGGTGTGGTGGTATGGGTAAGTTTAAGGGTAAAGCTAGGGACAGGTGTGGTGGTATGGGTAAGTTTAAGGGTAAAGCTAGGAACAGGTGTGGTGGTATGGGTCAGTTTAAGGGTAAAGTTAGGGATAGGTGTGGTGGTATGGGTAAGTTTAAGGGTAAAGCTAGGGACAGGTGTGGTGGTATGGGTAAGTTTAAGGGTAAAGTTAGGGACAGGTGTGGTGGTATGGGTAAGTTTAAGGGTAAAGTTAGGGACAGGTGTGGTGGTATGGGTAAGTTTAAGGGTAAAGCTAGGAACAGGTGTGGTGGTATGGGTAAGTTTAAGGGTAAAGCTAGGAACAGGTGTGGTGGTATGGGTCAGTTTAAGGGTAAAGTTAGGGACAGGTGTGGTGGTATGGGTAAGTTTAAGGGTAAAGTTAGGGACAAGGTGTGGTGGTACGGGTCAGTTTAAGGGTAAAGCTAGGAACAGGTGTGGTGGTATGGGTCAGTTTAAGGGTAAAGTTAGGGACAGGTGTGGTGGTATGGGTAAGTTTAAGGGTAAAGTTAGGGACAGGTGTGGTGGTATGGGTAAGTTTAAGGGTAAAGTTAGGGACAGGTGTGGTGGTATGGGTCAGTTTAAGGGTAAAGTTAGGGACAGGTGTGGTGGTATGGGTAAGTTTAAGGGTAAAGTTAGGGACAAGGTGTGGTGGTACGGGTCAGTTTAAGGGTAAAGCTAGGAACAGGTGTGGTGGTATGGGTCAGTTTAAGGGTAAAGTTAGGGACAGGTGTGGTGGTATGGGTAAGTTTAAGGGTTAAGCTAGGGACAGGTGTGGTGGCATGGGTAAGTTTAAGGGTAAAGTTAGGGACAGGTGTAGTGGTATGGGTAAGTTTAAGGGTAAAGTTAGGGACAGGTGTGGTGGTATGGGTAAGTTTAAGGGTAAAGTTAAGGACAGGTGTGGTGGTATGGGTCAGTTTAAGGGTAAAGTTAGGGACAGGTGTGGTGGTATGGGTAAGTTTAGGGGTAAAGTTAGGGACAGGTGTGGTGGTATGGGTAAGTTTAAGGGTAAAGCTAGGAACAGGTGTGGTGGTATGGGTCAGTTTAAGGGTAAAGTTAGGGATAGGTGTGGTGTTATGGGTAAGTTTAAGGGTAAAGCTAGGAACAGGTGTGGTGGTATGGGTCAGTTTAAGGGTAAAGTTAGGGACAGGTGTGGTGGTATGGGTAAGTTTAAGGGTAAAGTTAGGGACAGGTGTGGTGGTATGGGTCAGTTTAAGGGTAAAGTTAGGAACAGGTGTGGTGGTGTGGGTAATTTTAATGGTAAAGTTAGGAAAAGGTGTGGTGGTATGGGTCAGTTTAAGGGTAAAGCTAGGAACAGGTGTGGTGGTATGGGTCAGTTTAAGGGTAAAGTTAGGGACAGGTGTGGTGGTATGGGTAAGTTTAAGGGTAAAGTTAGGGACAGGTGTGGTGGTATGGGTAAGTTTAAGGGTAAAGTTAGGGACATGTGTGGTGGTATGGGTCAGTTTAAGGGTAAAGTTAGGGACAGGTGTGGTGGTATGGGTAAGTTTAAGGGTAAAGTTAGGGACAAGGTGTGGTGGTACGGGTCAGTTTAAGGGTAAAGCTAGGAACAGGTGTGGTGGTATGGGTCAGTTTAAGGGTAAAGTTAGGGACAGGTGTGGTGGTATGGGTAAGTTTAAGGGTAAAGCTAGGGACAGGTGTGGTGGTATGGGTCAGTTTAAGGGTAAAGCTAGGGACAGGTGTGGTGGTATGGGTAAGTTTAAGGGTAAAGTTAAGGACAGGTGTGGTGGTATGGGTCAGTTTAAGGGTAAAGTTAGGGACAGGTGTGGTGGTATGGGTAAGTTTAGGGGTAAAGTTAGGGACAGGTGTGGTGGTATGGGTAAGTTTAAGGGTAAAGCTAGGAACAGGTGTGGTGGTATGGGTCAGTTTAAGGGTAAAGTTAGGGATAGGTGTGGTGTTATGGGTAAGTTTAAGGGTAAAGCTAGGAACAGGTGTGGTGGTATGGGTCAGTTTAAGGGTAAAGTTAGGGACAGGTGTGGTGGTATGGGTAAGTTTAAGGGTAAAGTTAGGGACAGGTGTGGTGGTATGGGTCAGTTTAAGGGTAAAGTTAGGAACAGGTGTGGTGGTGTGGATAATTTTAATGGTAAAGTTAGGAAAAGGTGTGGTGGTATGGGTCAGTTTAAGGGTAAAGCTAGGGACAGGTGTGATGGTATGAGTAAGTTTAAGGGTAAATTTAGGGACAGGTGTGGTGGTATGGGTAAGTTTAACGATAGGGTTAGGTGTAAGGGAAGGGTCAACAGTGTAATTATAAATGTAACTACAGAAATTAATTACATATGTAATTCCATGCAGATATTTAATAAATGTAAGTACAATGTAAAAACATGCATGTACACATTGTATCAAATTATTAATTAAAATGTAAGTACATAGTAGTTAAGGCCCCCTAATATAAAGTGGGTCCGAAAAATTTATTATTAAATCTGGGAATTTACATCAACTAAGATTAATAATTGCAGAAGTATTTTTATTGCTAATAACATCTTATCGTAAAATGTTATAATTTTTCTCAATTTATATTTTTCTGGATTTTAATTAATTTTAATAATCAAAAAGCATGTCTAATCAATTGAATTCATAAATCTGAAATAGGCAATATCGAGGTCAGTTATTTTCAAAGAACTGTCGCAGCAGATAACTATTCGATATCACCATACTTTCCCAGTTCATGTATTATTACATTATTACATTAAACATGTATTACAAGTTTTCCCCAGAGTAAAACCCTTCAGAATATAGTTAGGAATAAAACTGTAAGGTTTGATGATTTCTGCCTCAAAACTCATGGTCTTTAAGGATATGTATTGCAATTGAAATCTACAGATGCTAACAGATAAACTACAATCAAATACGGTAACTTAAAAGTGTATTTTGGATGTTTTCTTCCTACTAGTCTGAAACAACACGTTATGAGAAGCCAAATAGCACGAAACCAGTCAGTGTTTTTCCAGTCATGTCTTGCAGAGTTTCTGCAGGTTTTAATGTAAATTTAAGACCATTTTAAGACCAATTAAAGAAATTTGAAGGAAATGGAAGGGAACATAACACGCCAATATCTTCTCTAAATGTAAATGTCTAGGAAGCACACAATGAGTTATATTAGTGGCACTTCAAAGTTTGAAAATACAAATTCCAACAGATCTCCATTACTTTTTAATTAATAATAAATAAATAAAAATAAAAAAAAAAGCTTAAAAAGTTTGAATAGCTCTACTCTATCTGGCAATGGGTTCAGAAAAATCTACTTAATTCAAATGAAAAAGTATTTTCATACCCAATAACAGATACTTGTTCTTGTTTTAAGCACAAACTCACTTAATTTTGTTCAATTTATCAGAAAACAAGACTAAATTTCACCATTTTGCATGTCAAGTAAATGTATCTTGATGTTTTTTTTGTTTTTTTTTAGCAGTACATAGAATCTAATTTAAGGCCCTATTAAATCCATTTTATTTATACTTTTTTTTTTAGCTTTACTCCGTTTTAATGGTTAAATTACATTTTATTAGTCAAAAAGCATGTCTAATTAATTTAAATCGTGAAATTTAACAACAAATACATCACTTTTTAGGGTGAAATATCCCTTTAAGTGCACTGATTTATTCATCCAAAAGTTTACAAATCCTGTGACATTCCACATTATACAGTAAATTCCATTTTTATGAATGGATTCTGCAATTCCGTACCCGTTTTCCACATCACAGAAATCATTTAATTAAAAGCCATGATATCTAATTTAAGACTTTCTACTCCAATTTAAGGCCTTAAATTGTAGATGGTCAAATTAAGACTTTATAAGACCCGTGGAAACCCTATTTTGCTTTGAGTAATGATGTGAGTTAAACAAAATTGGACACTAATGGGTGCAAGTTCCAACTTACATAACGGTGGGTACCGTCATACTCGCAACGCTCAATCTTATCAAGCGTAGCATCAGAGAAATAGAGCTTCTCTGCACGATGGTCGATGGCGAGTCCATTAGGAGTGCGAATGTCACTGCCGATGATCACAAGGACATTGGCACCAGACAGCTGAGCACGCATGATACTGGGAGACTGCTCGTTCCAGTTGGTCCAAAACATCAAGCTGGTGAACAGCAGAGGAATGACAAACATTGAGTGCAATATCATCTTCATGACTTACTAATGCCATCCTGAATGCAACATGACGTCCCTTCCACAGTTAATGACTGTGAATATTGTTGCTACACTGTTTTGAATGTTGAAAATTGAACAGAAAAATCTCACTTCTGACATTCATCCAGGACGAATGCCCGCGGGTGGTCATCTCCTGACATGGTAACTACGATGTCCCGTTCGAAAGCTCCCCAGCGGCTCTGGTCTACAGTGTGTCGGGTGATGGTGGACGTGGTGTAACTGGTCCAGTATAAAGTGTCCAATGCTCTATGATACGCCAAGCCTTCCACTGAGCCAACGTCTGCAGACAGAAAACATTTTAAAACATTTTAGCCGCTATGTTAATGTAGAAAAAAATAGACAACATTTTTCTCAATATTTAGATAACAAACATGCATTTATTGTAGTAAAAAAACTTTTTAGCATTGGATTCCCTTAAACTTTAAATATAGTTCAACTGATTTTTTTTTTTTAATAAAAATTCCAAAATTCGATTCAATTCGAATTCTAGGACAAATAGATTTTTAAATCAACAGTCTAGCACACCAGTGCATTTTATATTGTGTACAGAGTGTCTGTTTACACTTAACCCACCTTGTTGGCAGAGGCTATTTACACTAACTCCGCCCACTGACGTCTGATTGGGCCAGACAAAATTACGGATGATTGGATTATCAACAGCAGCAATAGTGTAGGGGTAAGGCACGTGGCAGAAAGTTGACGCAAATCAACCCGAACTCGCTCTACTCCTTTTTCCCATCACATATCAGATCGGAAAGGCATTTATTTTCAATAAAAATGAAGAAAATATTTGAAAAGTGGAAATAAAGTGTCTAGAGTGTCTTTAACCCTAGTAGAGTCCTACATTTCTGCCTGAGCCTGACGGGCCCCGACTTTTTTAAGCCCCTAGGACCGGGCTTCAGGACAATTTTCACGTCATACCTCAAAAGCGAGCCGGGCTTCGGGCCTTTTTTAGCCTTTTCCTTTGTTTTATATTTTAGACATTCATTAATTAAAAGAAACAATGATGTGCTGCGCTGGTGGAAACAACATGACAATGACACCACGACTGTCAAGACTGGCTCGCAGTGTTTAGAGTACGGTGCTATGCAACACGCAGAGGCTAAATTGATCAAACATGTGGTTAACTCACTGTCGGCCTCTTGGTCGTCACTTTAAAAAACAAAAACTTTAATTTAACAAACCAAAAAAATGCTTCAAACATTTTTCTAAATTAACTTAATAAAGAAACGAAACGAAATATAACTACTTTGACATTAAAGCTACACTGTGTAACTTTTTTAGTTTATTCTTAGCTAAAAACACTTAGTTCTTTCAAAAATATATGTGCTCATTAATGTACATTTACTTCTTTCAAGTAATAAAGTATTCTCGTAAGTTTATAATATGCCATTGAAAATACATACGGGTGAGGGGTTCGAATGCCGGTCGCTATGTTGCCCCTCCATCTTGAAAGTATATTAGCCTAATGGTGCGTTAACACCGGACGCGATTCGCGCGAGTGATTTACATGTTAAGTCAATGCAGAGATGCGAAATGCCATTCTGCGGCGCGATTCGCGCGAATGAGGCGGCGCGAATGATGCGAACTGAGCGTTTTGAACGCGCGATTCGCGCGAATCGTGGGAAACTCGCAAATCACTCAAGTTAAAAAATCTGAACTTTGGCGGATATTTCGCGCCACGTTAACCAATCAGGAGCTTGCTCTAGTAGTGTCAACAATGAGGAGAAAATCTGTATATTAATATCTGGTTCAGACAATATGATTATCACTGTGATAACATTAAATTACATGAAACACAACCCAGTCTCTTTTTGTTAAATGCAAGTTTATGAATGATCAATGATACAAAAGTATAAGTAAAAGGTATAATAAGCTACACATTAAATAAAGCAAACAATTCAGTCAAACATTCAAAGTCAGTGCTAGTAGGCTAACGTTACAACTGTAACGTACAGTTATAGCCTAAAAATAAAAAAGTTATGAAACTTCACTTTGCCCTCAGCCTAAACAATTTGCCAGGGAACAAATTATAGATCCATGAGACTAAAGATCGGCTGTTACAAGACGAATTATAGCGCGAGACACACCACAGAGACATCAGAGCCAGCGGCAGACGGCAGAAGGACTGGCCAAGGAAATTTTGCCCTCGCCGACGTTGACAAGCACTGACCGCCGCTGATCCGCTGGAGCTCACAACTCAGAAAACGGCAGATAAAATGTTCAAATAGGCACTCTTTATATAAATAAACCACAGATTTGAGCTTTAAACAACTACATTATAGACTGAAAAAGTCTTAAAACTATGTTTTGTCACACATTAACAGTAGATTTTAACAAAAAAAGACATGTAAACACAGCCCATGTCAGCCATTTCTCAACGAGACGAGCCGGCTGGCAGAAGCCCCTCCCATGACGCGAATTTGCGTCTGTTGTGCAGTGAATGTCACACGCGAATGAAGCGAGAAAACTCAAAATGTTCAAGCGTCCACCTTCGTGCGATTAGCGCAAATTATTCGCGCGAATTGCGTCTGGTGTGAACGCCACATAAGAGGGACATACCCGTAAATTCATGCTTCGCCTTTTGCGTTTTAACACTCGATGGCACCGTGTCGAATGTGGACGAGGTCGAACTGGAAGCCATGTTAATCTTGGACTAAAACGGCCACCGTAAAAGTTAAAACGAAATCGGAATTGAGAGGAACAGAAACAAAAATTCACTGGATGGTCATATACCTTTTCACCGCTAGAGGGGGGAAAATATCACACAGTGTAGCTTTAAAAACAAAACTGAACTATTTTAATGGCTGCAACAATGTGTAATAATAAAAAAAATAACAAAATAAAAAACACGGGCTCCAGTCGGATTCGGGCCGAGAATTTTGATAAGCTGTCGGACACGGGCCGTGCTAGGGCCTAGATTTGAGGCCCGTGCATGGCTCTAAACCCTAGGGGGTCTGAGCCAGTTTTGGGGCCCTTTAGAATAGAGATTGACCGATGTATCGTTTTCCCAATATTTTGCCCGATATTTAAAGGTGTCATGAACTGGCTTTTTAAAAAATTTTATACTGTTGTCTGAGGTCAACTTATGACGTTCGCATGGTTTTTACATTCAAAAACATCATAATGAATAAGAAATATGCTATTTTCTGCCTTGGTTTTGAGGCTCTCTGAAAAACGGTTGGTTTTGATGGCCGTGCCGCACTGAAGACTTGGAAGTAAACGCCCACAGCTAGGATTGATAAGATTTGCATATTTAATGAGCTTCAGCTCCCTCAGTACATGTGGGGATTGTTTTGAAAGCGTCTGGGGAAACGCTCACAGGTCTCGAACAATATCTTTATCAAACAAACACAAAAACCGGCGATTGACTGGAATGTTATTTCTGTATTGTTTGGTCGGCCCGATCATCAGTGGATATAACCGTGAACCGTACACACACACACGCGCGCGCACGCACGTGCACATAGCCCCAGGACTTTGCGAGCTGGCGTTACAAGTCCGAGTCTGATCACGAATGAACCAATAACATATACAGTATATGTAAATTTAGTGTTTTATAATTAAAGGAAATACAGGACATATGTGGATAGCTTAATGCATACTGTGACACTCTTAAATGCTTTTTATGTGTAGTATTGATATTCTACCGCTAGGTTATCTGCGTAAGCATGCTCAGAGGTGTGCTTACATTTACACACATTACTACGTATTAGTACAAGTTGGTAAATCCCACACTTTGCGTGAAACTGTTCTTACGCACTCACTACGCACAGATCTGTGCGTACGCACCGCTGATAAATGAGGCCCCTGATCTCTTGAAATAATAACGAAGACACTACTGCAACAGAATGCCATGAATTATTTAGTTCTTCATTGTGTGTGTTTTAGTGTGTTATTACAGAAAGGGTGTATTCATAACGTTACTTACCAAATTATCAACATGTTTACAAGTAATATCAACATATGCGTGTTAGTCATGATTCAATTATATCCGGACATAACTGTGGGGGGTGGGGGTGGGGTGTGGGGGGTTTGAAAGCAAATGTTTAATTGTTTGTTTGTTCATTCATTACCATAGACGGTTCAAAGACAGAGTGTAGGATTCAAGAACTGACATGTGTTTTTAATGCCAGATTTACTCCTGGCTTTAATTACATAACCGATTCTTAGCCAGTGTAATGAAAACCACATGGTATGAAAAAAGCATTTAGCACTTAAAAAAAAATCAATAATTTAAATAAAAATATTATAAATGCATCAAAGTACATGAATGCAAAAAAGAAGACCTCTGATCATGCTGATGAAATGAAATAGTTTTTCTATATAAATGTAACCATGTTACAATATTTGACATACAACATTCCTAGCTGATATTTAAGCCCAGATTAATTTGGTACTTTATCCTTTTCAATGAAATTTTGACTACTACATAACTAAAGCATCCCTATGTTACTATACAAATATCCCACCTTTAGAGAAAAATATAAATATGTAGTAAAGGATTTGTCTGATGCTATTGTTTTTTTTGTTTGTTTTTTATAAATTTGTAATTGTTTTGGTGTCTATCCAGTTAGCTAATGGTAACATTGAGTCTTTTATTCAATTGACTGGAAATAACTAGTAAATAAATGCTATGACTACATTTTAGGGTCCTTGATATACTTTAAATTTAACATTTAAATTTATACTTTAAGTTTAATTTTGCCACAAAAAAAGTAAAATCAAATGGATAATATAGCTGCAAGCAGCATTTATTGGGGCCAAGCACAAAGAACAAGACAAGTCATGCCAACATGGCTGGCAGCATCAGACCAAGTGCAACCATTATCAATAAAAAACATTTTAAGATGGTTTTAGGCAAAATGGCTGAAAAAAAAAAAATATATAGTCATTGGTAAAATTATTTAAAAGTTTATCAGTTTAGATCAATAGGTGGCGCTGTGAAAAAATTGATGTGGTGTGGTCAGAGTGAGGTGACAATAACATGCAAAATTTTGTGTCAATAAGTCAAAGCATTGCAGAGATACAGATACTCAAGGGTCATTTTGGCACCATGCCTCAAAGTTTCGTCTATCGACACGAAATCCATAACTTTTTTTTGGCATGGTCTGAAGATGATGCGATTCGATTTTGGCGGAAATCGGACAAACGGTCTAGAAAGAGTTAGAAAAGGTTTTAAAAGAAAAACAAAATGGTGGACAGGAGGAAGTTCAGCCAAATATGGCAAAATTGGTATCTATGTTCTCGTCATGACCCAAAGAATCTATTAAAAGCCCCCTGAAATTAAAATGTACTTTTTTTTGCTTTTAGTATGAATAAGTTAGCCTTAAGGTTATGAATAAGCTGGTGTGTTCCAAAACAATGACAAAATTCACATTGAGGAGATATAAGCATTCACAAAAATACAGTCTCTCACTTCCGCTAAAATGGATCATGGATTTTAATGACATCACTGCGGACTTCAGCATCTTATCACATCTTCTGTCCAATCAAATGCTCTCTAGAATCTGAAGTCCTGCCCCTTAAATAGATGCTGAAGCTGCGGCTGAAATCAGTCACTTGCTCACACATGTACTATTTTCTAAATGGTGAATGGCACATAGTGCCCTATATAGGGGATAGGGAACAATTCAGACAGTGTGAATATGCTATCAGTTGAGGCGAATGAAGTCTGGTTTCATGTTAGTTTCACGCGCACCGTGGCAGCGCACACAGACAGTCTGCTCCGGTCCAGAGACATGAGAGCTCAGAGCGGATCACATGCGCGAGTCAGCGCAGACAACAAAACATATCGGACCCATTTGAATTCTGCACGAAATGCTGTATTTAAAAGCGATATGGAGGAGATCATGATGAGAAACGGTTCGAGATTAGGAGGAAACTGCAGCTTTACTGAGCTGAAAGGCACTAGTCAAACTGTGATATAAATGAAACACTATTGGCTGTTTTAAAAAGGGGGAGGAGCTGCTTGATATGTCCCGCCCTGTCTTCCTGTTTCACGGGAATTCACATTGAATAATGCAGCATGTTTCAAAGCACGACAGTGGGCCTTTAAGACCAGATTCATTATAATAGTCTAATTTAAACAAAAGTTATAAGCATTTTTGGACATTTTATTATAACTTTTGACCATAAGTTGGTGCTACCCCGAAACTGTCAGGGCATGGTGCCGAAGACACATACCAAATTTTTGTAACGATACGTCAATGCGTTCATAAAAAACGAGCAGCTGGAGGCGTATCGTGTGGGCGGAGCTAAAGAATCACGAGCGTGCGCAGCTATTGCGTTGAGAGTGTCTGAGAGCTGTGACATCCTTAAACGTGGAAAAAAACATTACCCTAAATAAACCATGGAGATCAATCAGATTTAGCCATACATATATGATCCAGAATCAGATCCAGAGGCTGAAATTGAACAGGAGCAGCAGCAACGACGACTACAGCAGGACGTCTCAATGGTCTGTACTGTACCTGTAATTTATATAATGTTACTTGCTTAGCGGCTTGTCATGCGCAAGTTTTACAACATTTGTGTGTTTACTCATGGTTTATGAGGATTTAATTTGGTTCATAGACTATTATATGGGATTTATTGTTAGCAGTAGCAAGTGTAACGGGTTTGCACGTCAGACTAGTGCGTGTTTACATAGAAAAACAATGGAATAGTAGCGCATTTGAATGAACGAGTCGATAGCTAACAACAAAAAGACATTTAAAGCAGTTTTACTCACCGCCTGCTTCCAAAACACAAGTCACCGTGAACCTTAATCGCTGGAACTGCTCCATCTTTCAGCATTAGACGAGCTACAAATCCGGCGTCGAACTGGGCCTTGCTTATAAAATGCAGCCGAAATGCAGGGAACAAACAAAACACTTGTACAACTCCGTTGCTGCTCCGGAAAAACAAACTCTATCCACTGTCCCATTAACGCTGGGTTCTTTGGGAAGCTGTACAGGGTTGTCTTGCCTTGACAACCAAAAACGCTTTGATGGGTGTACATCTTTCGCTCTCTCGCTCTGGTCTACGGGTGCGCACAGCATTTCACCCCCCTTTAAGAAGGTATAAGCAAAAAAACATATTTTTTATCTCCGGACCACTAGGTGGCACTGCGCCGAAATGTTGCAGGTAGCCTCAGGTTATGGTTGTCATAACACAAACAAAGTTTGGTCAGAATACGCTAAAGCATTGCAGAGATATAGCCTCACATTTATTTTAGCGGGCACTTTCGTTGAATTCGTTCACAAGTTATTCAAGAGCGGTTTTATGAATCGACTTGAATTGCATAATTTTTTGTCACCATGGTCTGAAGATGATCTGGTTCAATTTTTGTGAAAAACAGAGCAATCAGAGCAGATCGAATCATTTTCGAATAATTTTGTTTCTAGCCCTTATGGTTCAAAAGTTATTAGCACAAACATAAGTGCAATTTTGGACTGGTGGTGGCGCTAGACAGATTGAGTTAGAGACTCCAAATGTTTGGACTGTCCTCTGTCTGTTTGCCAAATTTCATAACTTTCCTGCAAGCAGATCTATGGGCTACCATACACTAACAGAGCGGAAGAAGAAACGGAAGAAGAAGAAGAATGCCAGTGATTACAATAGGTATTATTGTTTATTATTACACCTTTGGTGCTTGCCCCCTAAATATACTTATAGAGGGCTAGACTCTACAAAGGAATCTATAAAACTCAAACGCTATTGTTTAAAACCCACATCTCTACCTAAAATAAGAGTAAATAAAGCTAAAGCATGTAGAGTGAATCTGGTTTTGATTGTAGTTTCAGACAGACAAACTTTTCCACTTCAGCAAAAGGAAGCCAACATTCTTTCAGGAGGCATTTTGGTCAAGAGTTTGCAATTATCATAATTATCCTTCCTTCATATGGTGTTTGTGGCAACAGAAGAATAAACAAATACACACATCTTTCTTTGATCAATTCTCTAGCCGTGAAAGCCAAAAGACTTATGAAAGAATGAGTTTATTGTGCTCTCTGTGACTTCAGTCTTTCCCTGTCCGGTTTGATTGTTTGTCTGCCGGCTAGAGCGGTGATTCAGGGTTTGACTTGTTTTCTCTCCAGCTGTGAGCTGCTAATGGAGAGTTGAACGAGAAGGCGCTGTGATCTAACCACCTTTGCACATACAGCACATGGACTTGTTTTGGGCACAGCAGTATTCCCCTGAAACTCCCTGAAACGCCTCCATTGAAGTCTTGAGTTTTCTTCCGGGAACCAACACGTCATACTCAAATTCATACGCAGAATAAAGGGGCGGGGCCTGGTTGAGTTAGTTAGTCGTGTGTTGAAACTAGTGGTTATGGTAAGGGGCGGGACATTTCCCACAAACATTCAAAGCGCGTGACCAATCACAACACACAGGAACTAAACAGAGCATGCAATGCAAACCTATTCTAGTAGAGCCCAAAAACTAAATCGAGACTTTGTAAAAGGCCTCTTTAAAGTAGATTATTTGAAACTTACTCTCAACCACCGTCTTCCGATCTGACCCGTCGTCATTGATCTGTTGAATATTCCCAAAGTGGATGTCGCTGTAGAAGATCCGATTGGCTCCTTTTCCGCCTCCTCCGCGGTAATCGAACGTCAACGCGATGACGTTTTTCATGTGGTCAGGGTCTTCAAACGGTTTGATGGGTGCGTTGAGGTTGTTTTCGTCTGATAAGTGCACACTCTTTAGTATGGTACGTTCTGAATACAGCAGGTATCCGTCATAGTCACGGCAACTCTGACCGTCCTCGGCTAGCATTCCGTGAGCGCAAGCACACGTTCGCTGTCCGTTACCGCGGTAAAGACAGAGTTGTTGGCAGCCGCCGTTGTTGTTCTTGCAGACATTAGTTCCTGCGAAGAGATTTGTTTGAAACAATTAAGAAATGCTGCAACTAAAGAAATCTGAATCTTGTTCATCTTGTTATTATTTTAAGATGTACTTTTTAGTGGCAAATTATGTTAATTTCAAGATAAAAATGTCTTATAAAAACGTATATATATGAATGAATTGCATTTTTTTTACATGTATTTTTGAATAAAGTACTAGATAGGTCAATATCTTTTTCCATGACCTTGTCTTTGACCCTTACATCAAAATTACATAAAAGAATTTATATGTGCAACGAAAACGCCAAAGCCGCCGTTACTTTTAAACCTTTAAAAGTGGAACTGAGTGCATGGAACATGCATTAACCAATCAGAATCAAGAATGCAGCAATGCAGCCATAAAATTAATAATAACATCCACATTCCAAATGGTTCTGTACATGCTAATTTATATTGTGTTACAGCCAGGGCTTGACATTAACTTTTGCTCATCAGCCACTGTCACTAGTGGTTTACTTAAGTTACCTAAGTTACTAGGCACTCAGCATTTTCACTGGCCACAATTTTACCATCGATACCATGGGGAAAAACAGCCATATAGATATGTTTAAAGGGATCCCATGGTGTTAAGATGACCACCTTATGAGTGTGAGTTTGTGTGCACATGTGTTTGAGTGTGTTTTAAATGCAATCACAAAGCAATTAATTGGTTTTATTTAACTCTGACAAATTTTTCGAGTTGTGTTGTGGTAAAAATAGCTACGGGTAGCGCCAGTGGATTGCAGAGTGCAACCATTCTACGTTATCAACCTAGAACGCAAACAAAATGGCGCAGCCCATTGTCCAAATATATAAAGGGTTTTTAAAATAACTTGGATCTTTCATGGGTTTTCTACAACATATTTCAGTAAGAGACAACATTTATGTTATATTACGCCATATACAAGTCTTGACACCATGGGATCCCTTTAATATTATCTCATAATTTGGCAGCAGGAATATTAGGCTGCTGTCACTTTAAGACCTGACACATGAATCCATTATACTGTTACACATGCCTTTTCTTTCTCAAAAGTTTACGTTCACTTAAAACAGACCTGACTGTGACCGGCATTTTGTGTGTATTTGACTGTAATAAGCAAAAAGCAGCGAACAATAACTCAATTTAGTGCTGAGAGGCGGCTTTATGTGCGCACAAACACAAAATCTGTGGGAATGAGTACAATTATACACAATACACACAATCCCCCGGTGAAATTCAAGCCCTGTAACACCAACAATATTCATCCGGAGTAAATTAAGCGAGTGAGTCAGTGGAGGCGGGTTTGTGTGTCACTCGCTGTCGGAGAGAGATGAAAAAGAGAGAAAGCGCAGCTGGTATGTGTCTATTCTGCGGAAAATGAGTATTGGAAGCGTTTCCGATATTTCACTATCGATATGTTTTGAAAAAAACTTTTTTGACAACAGTACATTGCGCTTAGTTTATTATCAGATACCTTTTTAAAATACTACAATTGAAAAATGAATATATTATATATAAAATCAACTCGCCAAAGTGGCTTGTAGGAGTGACTGGGTTACAGGCCACTGCTGAAATACACACACATTTGGCCAGTTGGCAGGTGCTCCTGTCAAACTCTGGTTACAGCACATTTCTGTCACAACCAAGTCATATAACACCCACCTTGCTGTCGTGCTCTGTTAAAAACCTTGATGTCTTTGAGTTGTACGCCGATGCCTGTCCTCAGACTCACTGAATCTGTTGCATTGTCTTTACTGCCGCGCTTTATCGAACCATTTGCATGAGTCCTAAAGAAAGAAAAAATACTGATCTGCTAGGACAAAGTTCAAAAGCTCTTTAAATAGGGTTGAAAAATAAAATATTTATATTAAAAATTCAATGTTTAATCTTGTAGATACATTTTCATGTTGGTTCTATGTAAAAAAAAATAAAAGTGGAGAGGAAGATGATTTACGTGAAGAGGAATTAATGGGTTAAAGTGTACAGATATGGTGCACTGACCGGTCACTCCAGTATATGTAGCTCTCAAACACAGATACAGAGAACATGTCCATGTTGTTGCTGGACAACACCACCTCTCTGTTCTCCCCCGTCTCCAAGTTAATCCGCTCGATCTTATCCGTACGTGCGTCACACCAGTACAGCATATCATCCTATAGGACACATGGATAATGATCAGCACTTTTACTGCATGTACAGTCCGTGTTATTGTGTTATTGTTAGGAAGTTACTTTGGTCTAATTTAAAGGCAGACTTCTCTATCATACATAAGACAATCCCAGAATAAAGGAAGAGAAAATTAAGTCAGCACTGCATGCTTTGCAGAAAAGTGAAATAAAAAAATCCACTCAAGATGGTGGACAAAGTGAGAAAATAGTGTATATATAAATAATAAATCTGCATTGTTTTAATCTTTCATTCTTTAAATAGGGTAAATTTAATTATCATCGTTATATTATTAAATACTTTGTGCAACCTCTTTTTTGCCAAGATAACACCTCTGAGTCTTCTTCTATAATGCCTGGTGAGTTTGGAGATCAGAGATAATTCCTCCACACAGAATCTCTCTAGATCCTTCAGATTCCCAGCTCTTTTCTTCAGTTCATCACTCATTTTCTATAGGGTTCAGGTCAGGGAACTGGGATAGTCATGGCAGAAGCTTCATTTTGTTCTCAATGACACATTATTGTGTTGATTTTGATGCTTTTTTTGGATCATTGTCCTGATAGAAAGATCCATCCACGGCCCATTATGAGATTTCTAGCAGAGGCCGTCAGGTTTCGATTTATTATCTGTTTGTATTTCCTAGAATCAATGATACCATGTATCTGAACAAGATGTCCAGGACCCCCAGCAAAAAAATAGGCCCACAACATTAAAGATCCAGCGGCATGGGGGACTTTTTATCCAGTCAGGATATAGACTGTCAGCTGATCACGTCTACCTATAGGAATACAACATCTATCACAGTATACGTACATATACACTCACCTAAAGGATTATTAGGAACACCATACTAATACTGTGTTTGACCCCCTTTCACCTTCAGAACTGCCTTAATTCTACGTGGCATTGATTCAACAAGGTGCTGAAAGCATTCTTTAGAAATGTTGGCCCATATTGATAGGATAGCATCTTGCAGTTGATGGAGATTTGTGGGATGCACATCCAGTGCACGAAGCTCCCGTTCCACCACATCCCAAAGATGCTCTATTGGGTTGAGATCTGGTGACTGTGGGGGCCATTTTAGTACAGTGAACTCATTGTCATGTTCAAGAAACCAATTTGAAATGATTTCTAGATTTGTGACATGGTGCATTATCCTGCTGGAAGTAGCCATCAGAGGATGGGTACATGGTGGTCATAAAGGGATGGACATGGTCAGAAACAATGCTCAGGTAGGCCGTGGCATTTAAACAATGCCCAATTGGCACTAAGGGCCTAAAGTGTGCCAAGAAAACATCCCCCACACCATTACACCACCACCACCAGCCTGCACAGTGGTAACAAGGCATGATGGATCCATGTTCTCATTCTGTTTACACCAAATTCTGACTCTACCATCTGAATGTCTCAACAGAAATCGAGACTCATCAGACCAGGCAATATTTTTCCAGTCTTCAACTGTCCAATTTTAGTGAGCTCGTGCAAATTGTAGCCTCTTTTTCCTATTTGTAGTGGAGATGAGTGGTACCCGGTGGGGTCTTCTGCTGTTGTAGCCCATCCGCCTCAAGGTTGTGCATGTTGTGGCTTCACAAATGCTTTGCTGCATACCTCTGTTGTAACGAGTGGTTATTTCAGTCAAAGTTGCTCTTCTATCAGCTTGAATCAGTTGGCCCATTCTCCTCTGACCTCTAGCATCAACAAGGCATTTTCGCCCACAGGACTGCCGCATACTGGATATTTTTCCCTTTTCACACCATTCTTTGTAAACCCTAGAAATGGTTGTGCATGAAAATCCCAGTAACTGAGCAGATTGTGAAATACTCAGACCGGCCCGTTTGGCACCAACAACCATGCCACACTCAAAATTGCTTAAATCACCTTTCTTTCCCATTCTGACATTCAGTTTGGAGTTCAGGAGATTGTCTTGACCAGGACCACACCCCTAAATGCATTGAAGCAACTGCCATGTGATTGGTTGATTAGATAATTGCATTAATGAGAAATTGAACAGGTGTTCCTAATAATCCTTTAGGTGAGTGTATAAACTCAGACTAAATTCCCAAATTATTTTGAACATTTAATATTTTATTGATATAATCGATATCTGCAATACATTATGTTGGTTCTGTTCTGTTTACCCTAAGGGGGGTTGCTGCTCTTCCTGCTCTTATCCATGCTAGGCTTCATGGATGCACAGGGAGTTCTTGCCCAGAACAGAACCACACCTCCAATCCAAACTGTATGCTAATAGTCGATCAATCATCTTTGACGATAGTGGTCCTGACAAAAAGCACTTTTTTTGTTTCATCTGACAACAGAACCAGGCCCCGTCTGAAGTTCCAGTCGTGTCCGACAACTGAATATGTTGGAGTTTGTTTCTGGATGAGTGAGGAGGATTCACTGCGTGGGCTGGTTTTGTCCCTGTCAATAATCTATTACATTGTTTGTATACACCACAATATGCAAACAATACATTTTTATAATGAAACGCGGATGAGAAGATCAATGAGAAGATCACGCTGTTCTTGTGAGTTTTCGAAAGTTGGGACCTAATATGGTCATCAGACTAAATTTCTATGAGGCTCCGCACCTCCTCACTACTCACTACTACTTATCCCATAATGCACAGTGCAGCTGACTACGGCAGCTGGTTTAGTCCAAAAATGATCAGTACTTTTTGCAGTTGGGTCTGTTCGAGGTCGGATCACGTTCTCACCACAAACAAACCGCTCCAGAGTTTGTTTGGTCCGCTTTTGGTGCGCACCCGAGTGCGATTGCTGCTTTCACACCCGACCAAACGAACCGCACCAAAGGGTAAAACGAACTCTAGTACGATTCAACCGAACTAAATGAGGCAGGTGTGAAAGCACCCTTTGTCCACTCAAACTCTCCTCCTCGCCGTGCATTAAGACAATATAGACACACATCCTCTTCCAGGCAAATTTGTAACATAGTTGATTGGAACTTCTTAATTATTACCCTGATGATGGAAATGGGGATTTTCAATGCTTTAGCTACTTTCCAACAGCCACTTTCTATTTTGTGAAGCTCAACAATATTTTGCTGCACATCAGAACTATATTACTTTGGTTTTACTATTGTAATGAATGATTAAGGGAATTTGACCTTTGTGTTTCCTCATATTTGTCCTCATGTATAAATCATGGCTGAACAATTTAATGTTCCTAGTCACCCTGGTGTGCTAAACATTTTTAATATTAATGGGAATATACTTGAGAGATATTTTACTCATAAAAATTCTAGGGGTGCCAATAATTGTGGCCAATGTGTTTTGGAGAAAAGCATTTATTTCATAGTGTGATTTCCCCCCCACTTTCAATTCTTTTACTTAAATGAAAGGTTAGATTTGTGCAAAAAAAAATTTTTTGCAAAAAAAAGATGAAATGGATAAAAAAATGCAGATTTATTTTCACAGCCATCTTTGATCATATTTACCAGGGGTGCCAATAATTCTGACCATAACTGTACTGGTAGACCGGTAGAAACTTGTCGCTATCGCCTTTATCGCTCATGTGATGTTGCTGAACTTAATTTTTGTTTGCATTTTGACTATGCATTTACAGGATTTGTAATCGATGAAAGAAGTGAATCGTTACACCCCCTAGTGCTTAGTTCAAAACAACTGTGTTCAGACATAAATGTGCCATATGCACCTGATAGTCAATGGAAATGCCGTTGGGCCAGCTGATGCTGACGTTCACCAGCACGGCTCGATTAGTTCCGTCCAGGCGAGATCTTTCTATGCGTGGATACTGACCCCACTCCGTCCAAAACAGATACCTGCAAATACAACCAGCAATGCTTCATTCATGCAGCAGAAACTCACAATAAAAGACAGGAAGTCAGGGTTACGCAGATCTCACCCTTTCGCAGGATGTACAGTAATGGCCCGAGGTTTGTCCAGTCCTTGGGAGATGACCACATATCGAAACGAGCCATTTAATCTGGCCACCTCAATCACATCAAAGCCCTGGTCGGTCCAATAGATGTTTCCTACAGCACACAGCAGACAGGAACAAGTTTTGTTTTTGGATCAGTATTGTAATAATGCTCTGAATGCATGTGAAAGTGTCAAAGGCACACCGGCGATCCAGTCGACAGCAATGCCCTCCACGCGCCCGATGCCATTAGTGATGACGTCCTCTCTCCACGTCTGATCTCTCTTAGCTCTGCTAATGGTGCTCAAACCCATGTCAACCCAGTAGATCGTGTCATTATCTACATGACAAGAGAAAGAAAATACATATGAATTACAGTATAGATTAAATACAGTTACAGGACAGTTGACAGTTCTCCATTTAAAGTCATTATAAAAATCAGAATTGAAAATTCTTGTAATGGAATATACCAGCATTTATTACAAATTAATTATCCACCAATAGCAAACCACAACCATCCAATCAATTCCCCAAGGACGAAATCAAGCCCTAGTACATTTGGTATTGTTCCAGAAGCCATTTCACTCGGATATACTTCACAATAGGGAAGAAAAGACTATTGCGACTTTTGTTTCATGTTGACCTTAATGGCTTTTTTTATGCTTAACAAAGGGGATTTTAGAATATTTTATAATATGTGACCCTGGAGCACAAAACCAGTCATAAGTCTAACAATCAAATAAACAATAAAACAATAAAATGTATACATCAAAATTATCGATTTTTCTTTTATGCCAAAAATCATTAGGATATTAAGTAAAGATCATGTTCCTTGAAGATATTTAGTAAATTTCCTACCGTAAATATATATAAAAAAATAGTAGTAGTATTAGTAACATGCATTGCTAAGGACTTCATTTAGACAACTTTAAAGGCGATTTTCTCAATATTTCGATTTTTTTGCACCCTCAGAGTCCAGATTTTCAAATATTGTCTTATCCTAACAAGCCATACATCAATGGAAAGCTTATTTATTCAGCTTTCAGATGTATAAAATTAAATTGCTTGACAGCTCGAATATATATATATATATATATATATATATATATATATATATATATATATATATATATATATATATATATATATATATATATATATATATATATATATATATATATATATATATATATATATATATATATACACATAAACACACACACCAGTCACTTTATTTGGTACGCCTGTTCATCTGCCTGTTAACACTAATATCAAATATCAGACAATCACATGGCAGCAACTCAATACATTTAGGCATTTAGACATGGTGAAGACGATCTGCTGAAGAGCATCAGAATGAGGAAGAAAGGTGATTTAAGTGACTTTGAAATGTGGCATGGTTGTTAGTGCCTGCCTGGAAACTGCTAATCTACTGGGATTTGCATGCACAACCATCTCTATTGTTTACAGAGAATGGTCAGAAAAAGAGAAAATGTCCAGGGAGCAAAAATGCCTGGTTGATGCCAGAGGTCAGAAGAGAATGGCCAGACTGGTTCCAGTTGATAGAAAGGCAACAGTAACTCAAATAAGCACTCGTCTCAGCACTCATCTCTGAACGCACAACACGTCCAACCTTGAAGCAGACGAGCTACAGCAGTAGAAGACACACCGGTGACGCTCCTGTCAGCTGAGAACAGCAAACTGAGGCTGCAATTCACATGGGCTCACCAAAACTGGACAATAGAAGATTGGAAAAATGTTGAGTCTCGCTTTCTGCTGCGACATTCAGATGGGAGGGTCAGAATTTGGCGTAAACAGCATGAAAGCATAGATCCGTCCTGCTGTGTATCAATGGTTCATGATGCAGGTGTAATGTACAATGGGTATTTTCTTGGCACACTTTGTGCCTCTTAGTACCAATTGAACATTGTTTGAATACCACAGCCGACCTGAGTATTGTTGCTGACCATGTCCATCCCTTTATGACCACAGTGTAGGGGAGAGGGGGACACAACCTAATGCTTTTTGACGTTCTCAGTTTGTATAAATCCACTTGGGGTTCAGAGTATTTTTTTTTTCCTCCACATTAATTGCACACATGTCCAGTACAATTATGTGGTTTTGTTTCATTAATACAGTGTATACTTTTTTCTTGATTTACCCCAAAAGAATGGAAGTGTTTATTCACCCTTTTCTCATGGTTTCTCAATAGAATTCATAAAAGTATAGAATATAATAGCATATTTCTAATAGGAGCTAATTGTAACTCAGTGTGACAACATGCCCCACCTGAGCAACTGGGATTTAACCCCCGGCTCGTGTCTTCTGCTGGTTAGATCAGCATTAAAGAACCATCTCAACTGTTAAATAACAGATATAAGATTACAATAATATCAGATTTGTCTTATTTTAGAGATGAAAAATTAACGCAAGTAAGAAATTTACTTTTGCTATGGTTAAATAAATGTTCAGTGATATCTTCCAAAGTTTTTTCTCTATAGTGTTGATATGGCAACTAGTAAATACACTAAGTTTTGTCATCCTGGCATGTGTGGAAAGTGTTAAACCAAGTGTTTTTTACAAATAACCCAGCGTTAGGTTGTGCCCTGCTCTTCCCTACTCACCTTTTGATGGCTACTTTCAGCAGGATAACGCACCATGTCACAAAGCTCAAATCATCTCAAACTGGTTTCTTGAACATTACAACGAGTTCCCTAAACTCAAACGGCCTCCACAGTCACCAGATCCCAATCCAATAGAGCAGCATTGGGATGAGCTTGAGCGGGAGATTCACATCATGGATGTGCAGACGACAAATCTGCAGTAACTGCGTGATGCTATCATGACAAAATGGACCAAAATCTCTGAGGAATGTTTCCAGCACCTTGCTGAATCTCTGCCACAAAGAATTGAAAAGCAGATCTGAAGGCAAATGGATACCCGGTACTAGTGGACCTAATAATGTGACCATTGAGTGTATATCTGAAAACATAAGTTAGGAGTGTTGAGACTCACCGGCATGAAGATCAATCCCGACGGCGAGTGATGTGCCTGAAACCGGTACAAGGGCATCGGACTTGTCTGCAGGGTCCAGTGGGATTCCTCTAATGCCCTCATGAACGGAGTACAGCAGGAATGAACCCACACCTGAAATCAACACAACAAATCAGCACACTTCAACTACAGACACTTTAATCTCTACACGTTTGTAGTTATTAAAATGTTAGTTCACCCCCATTAAGGTTGAACCACTGGAGTCACATGGACTATTTTAGTGATGTCTTTACTGCCTTTCTGGACCTTGAAAGTTTATTAAATTGCTGTCTATGGAGGAGTCAGAGAGCTCTCGGATTTCATTAAAAATATCTTAATTTGTGTTCTGAATATAAACAAAGGTCTTATTGTTTTAGGGTAAGGAATTAATGACAGAATTGTCATTTTTGGGTGAATTAACCCTTTAAGGGATTTTATGTTCTTTACAATACCTTTATTTATTTTTTGCTTCGTTTCAAATTCCTTTATGTTTAGATTTAGTTGTTTTACACTTGTTTTTCTCTCCAACACTAATCCTAATATTCACAGGTGTTCAAAAGTTTGGGGTCGATACGATTTTTTTTATGTTTTTGAAAGAAGACTGCATTTATTTGATCAAAAATACAGCACAAACAGTAATATTGTAACATATTATTACAATTTAAATAACTGTCTAAGTGAATATATATGTTCAAATTTAATTTATTCCTGTGATCAAATCTGAATTCAGCATCATTACTCCAGTCTTCAGTGTCACATGATCCTTCAGAAATCATTCTAATATGCTGATTTGATGCTCAAGAAACATTTATGATAACTATCAATCATAATATTCTTAATATTTTTGTGGAAAACGTGATACATTTTTTCAGGAAATAGAAAGTAGCATTCATTTAAAATAAAAAGCTTTTGTAACATTATAAATATATTTACTCTTACTTTTCAACAACTTCTTTGCTGAATATAAACATTAATTTATTTTTACTGAACCCAATTTTTTGGGGGTAGGGTAGTGTATAAAAATCCATAATAACTATTTGAATTATTTTTGAATACTTTTTATTGTCACTGATGCTAAGTAAACAAGCAAACCATTTATTTTATGAAAATAAGTTCGATAAAATTTAGAGGTGTTTTTCGAGTCATTTTGACAAAGTATCATTGTATGTATTAATTGTTTATAGTGCTATAAAATGCTAGCTTTGCCACAAAATGTTATGAAAAAAGCTGAGGAAATTGAAGTTAAAATGATTCATAATGTCAGAATTCTCCTGTGAATTATGTATATATACTGTTAGTAGGAAGTTCATTTTCCAAAAGTCTGCAATAAGGCCAAAAGTGGCTTAGTTCCTTCTAAGGAAACAGCTTTGAATATTCTCATGATAAAATGTATGTTTCTTCTGGTATTTCCAGATGTTCTCTGAAGGATATGCAAACACTGTGGTCTATTGTACCTCCATGCCGTTTTCCACAAAAGGAAGTCACACATAATTGAGAGTTTGAATGTCAGGTGTGTGTGTGTGTGTGTGTGTGTGTGTGTGTGTGTGTGTGTGTGTGTGTGTGTGTGTGTGTGTGTGTGTGTGTGTGTGTGTGTGTGTGTGTGTGTGTGTGTGTGTGTGTGTGTGTGTGTGTGTGTGTTTGAGATTTATGAGGACACACATTTGTATAATAACACAGGTATTACACCGGTATTACGACGTAAACATGAAATATGAGGACATTTCATATGTTCATATATTTAAAATAGCTTTAAAAACATACTAAACAATGTTTTATAAAAATGTAAAAATGCAGAATGTTTCCTGTGATGGGTAGGTACAGTATAAAAACCATTATGCGTATGGAATGTCCTCACTTAGATAGCAAAACAAACCTGTGTGTGTGTGTGTGTGTGTGTGTGTGTGTGTGTGTGTGTGTGTGTGTGTTTGATTCGTACCCTCACAGGACTGCTGTCCGCTCCTCAGGCTGTATCCTGCGGTGCACATGCAGGAACGGCTGGAGGGAGACGTGGGCAGACACAGCTGAGAGCAGTCACCATTGTTGTTACTGCACATGTTCGAACCTGATGATACAACACAGACATACAGTAAAACTCAATTCACCATTGGGCCGATTTCAGTACAAAAGCCTGCATCTATTCAAAAAGCACCCACAATCCAGTTTACGCAGATGTTATCTGCACTGATACCGTTTCAGTATTTAAATGAAGGTAAGGACATTCTTTTCAGCACAAACACTCTTTTTTTCTATGCTAATAAGTCTCATTGTAGATTGCTCCTTATTCATAAAAGCCATACTGACACAATAAACTGGCCAGGAAATTTCAATAGAGTGCATTAGTGTTTGTTCCGGATTCATTTTTTCCCCATTCTTTTATTCCCATAGGGATTTTTTTTAAAGTCTTTGTTAAAATATTAAGCTGTGAATCTAAACAAGTAGCAATGAGGTGAATCACAACTTAATGGCTTAAATGAGGGAAAGAACCACAATTCCATGTAGCATTGCCAATGATATAATATCAAAATAAAAATTATAAAATTGTTGATTATATTAATAGAAACAATACATTTTAAATTTATTGCAAAATGATACATAGATACAAATACTTATCAATGGTGCCGCACGACTTTTATAAATAAAATAGCTTCGCTACTGAATCGCTACATATTCCTAATGTCACTGTTTTTGAAGTAAATCAGCTCACGCGGATAGACACAGGTAATTCACACGCGCATCTCTCAATATTCAATACCAATAAATGCTGTAATTCATTGATTCAAATAAATGTGATCTTAACGCACTATTTTATATCTGTGTCTGATTTAAAATGGACAGAATGCTACAAACTTCAATAACACCTTTAACTTGTCAATGCCGCACGGTATATGCGGGATAATCCACGGCTAGCTGTATATTAAACCATTTGAATACACTCCACGTCGTGCATTAAAATCGTTTAATGCACATCTAGCCATGGATTATCCTTTACGTACATAGTATTTTGCCAGCATTGCAAGACTGACTCAATTACGTCAGTTGCTGGCGCTTCATGGAAGTGGGTCGGCGCTAAATAGCTCTTTTGGCACAATTTGCTCACCACAACTCTCTGATTGGTGGAATCTTCTGTACAGCATAATAGGTAATGTACACTACATTGTTAAAAGTTTTGGGACGCCTGCCTTTACATGACAGGCCAGTCAAGTTCCTCCACACCAAACTCGCTCATCCATGTTTTTATGGACCTTGCTTTGTGCACTGGTATGCAGTCATGTTGGAACAGGAAGAGGTCATCCCCAAACTGTTCCCACAAAGTTGGGAGCATGAAATTGTCCAAAAAGTCTTGGTATGCTGAAACATTAAGAGTTCCTTTCACTTGAACTAAGGGGACAAGCCCAACCCCTGAAAAACAACCCTATAAACCATAACCCCCCTTCACCGAACTTTACAGTTGGCACAATGCAGTCAGGCATTGGCATTCTGCACTCTGCAGAAAGTTCTGTGCTCTGAGCGCCTCAGCATGCGCTGACCCCGCTCTCTGAATTTACAAGCTGAGTTGCTGTTGTTCCCAATTGCTTCCAGTTTGTAATAAAACCACTAACATTTTACCGTGGAATATTTAGTAGTAAGGAAATTTCACAACTGGACTTTGCATAGGTGGCAACCTATCACGGTGCCACGCTTGAATTCACTGAGTTCCTGAGAGCAACCCATTCTTTCACAAATGTTTGTAGAAGCGTCTGCATGCCTAGTGCTTGATTTTATACACCTGTGGCCATGGAAGTGATTGGAACACCTGAATTCAATGATTTGGAGGGGTGTCTAATACTTTTGACAATATAGTGTAGTTTTTCACCAGAAATTCAGTTTTTTAGGATTATTTTTTTAAAAAAATTACTTTTTTGTTTTATGTTTTTACGTCCGGAACATGACAATTGCACTCTATTTTTTGGGTGTCACTTAATGTTTCCTTATAAACTGCATGCAAAAGATTTTTTAACCTGTCTGCACGGTCTCATTGTAGATCTTCATGTGCATCATGGGAGATGTGCTGTTTCTCAAGACCTTCCAGTCTCCTCCATCACGCTTATCAACCGTGCCGATCTGATCCGTGCCCTGATCCGCCCACCACAGCTTATCACCTACACAACATCAATCATGTCATTATTCTTCAGAAAAAGACAAGAAAGGAACAGATCCTGCAGTGCAGTGCTGTATTTACCCATGATAGCCAGCGCAGAGGCTTTGTTGAGTTTGCCTTTGACCGCGTCTAACACCTCCAGTTCTGACCCGTCCAGCTTGCAACGGTTAATGGTGCCGTTTCCTGAGCTGATCCAGTACAGCTGCTCCGTGTCATAGTCTATGGACAGACCTGCAGCACAGAACGCAGATAACGCTCAAAGCTTTCAGAACCGCTCCAGAGCAACTAATGAGTGCTTTTACGGGTATATACAGAACAAGTTATCATGAAGAAGGTCATCAGACACATAGCGTCTCATTTACTAACCATGCCTTTAAACATATTCACATCTAAAACTGCATGCAAATGTATGATTAAATCTAGAATCAACTTAAAGGTGCAGTGTGTAGAATTTATGAGGAACTATTGACAGAAATGCAATCAAATATATTCAGTAGTGTATAAAGACCTGTACATTCATTACACTTTTGCGGGAACCAATCACAGACTGGTTTATCCTCCTGGCTTTAACACGATGACGGATAGAGAAGCGATGGGTCCTTGCCCATTGATCACGCCTCTTGTGGTCTGATTGGTTGAAGGACTATCCAATTGCAGACAGAGTCATTTGAATTATGCTCGTTTATCACACCTCTTGTGGTCTGATTGGTTGAAGGACTATCCAATTGCATACAGAGTCATTTGAATTATGCTTGTTTATCACGCCTCTTGTGCAGTAGAAAATACAAAGCAGACTCCCCAGACCAATGTTCAATCTTAAATTGAGCTTGATCTGGTGATCTGAACTCTTCATATGGAGCAAATGAGCTGTTCCGCTGGGTCCTAAAGTCAGTTTTTCTTCAGTATGCATTCAGATGTAGACATTATAAAATAATTTTTTGGAAAAGTTTTAGCATTTTGTTTGAATTTTGAGCATTTTTAGGTTTTTCTGTGTATACTGAAGCATTCCCCGCATTCCTTTTATTCCTAAGGGGGTCAAATTGACCCGCAAGGGTAGGATTTGTTACTTTTTTAAATTTCAACCACAAAACTCCTTGAATCCAGTAAATTTTTTTGTGTGTATTCGTGGTTCAAGTGCGATAAAAGTCCTAGGGTCTTGGACCACTCCGTTGAACACCGAATTCGGCACATGTCGGAGCCATAGTCCGGTGGATGTTGCTCTGACATATGGCGTAATAGTCTTGAGCCAACCTGAGGTCGAGTCCCGGCTCGAGGTCCTGTTTCCCTTTCTACTAACATTGCTTCCTTTCATCTCACTGTTTTATTTAATAAAGACTGAAAATAAACACTAAAAAAGTGCAAGAACATGATCAAAAAATGTAAGACAAGATGGTTCTACAAACAGCAGACTGAGCTCCCTGATTCTCTCACACCGGCAAATTGTTCTTGTTAGCTCAGAAGGACACAAAGGAAATTACAATATGGTGGGTGATTCACATGCCATCCCCTGAAGGTAATGTATCTGTTGAATTAGTCCTAATGTGGTTCTACAAGACAGCACAATCATGTTACAAGCTTTTTGAGCCTGTATGAACACCATAGGGGGGAAAAAACCTTCAGTAAAGTCTCTTCTGTCTCAGCTGACACTCACCCACTGGAGCTTTCTGATTGGTGAAGATCACCGTACGGTTTGTGCCGTCAGTGTTGGCCATGCTGATGTTATCGCCATCAGTCCAGTACAGCTTTCTGGAAATGAAACATTTCAAGAAAAGAGAAAAGAATAACTTAAATATTCATATATTTCAAATGTTAGTATAAATATGATCATCAGGCTTTTGAAGAAGGTTTATTTGTTCATCTCTCAATCATCATTGTATTGAATTGTATTGTGTTATAAAACTACAGAGCTTTGATCATAAAACTAAGCATTAAAATATCATCTTACTAAGACATACTATTGGCAGATATAGAGTGACGACTGATATTTATATGAATTTTATACAAATAGTCTGCTAAAGATCTATTTATATTACAAACATCAGAATTTCTTCTAAATTTTTGTCAATATAAATAGCTTCTGCACCAAATTGCATATTTTTGCTCAGTTTGGGTCTCTTAAAGGAACACGGCAACTTTTTGGGACTTTGGCTTATTAACTGTATTCGCCAGAGTTAGATAAGTCCATACATACCATTCTCATCTCCGTACGTGCCATAACTCTGTCTGACGCATGATATAGGAGTACATTAACAGAGTTCATGATCGAGGAGTTTTATTAAAGGAACACGGCAACTTTTTGGGACTTTGGCTTATTAACTGTATTCCCCAATAAGTCCATACATACCATTCTCATCTCCGTGCGTGCAATAACTCTGTCTGCCGCACCCACCGCTAGCCTAGCTTAGCACAAAGACTGGAGGTATATGGCTCCAGCTAGCCTACTGCTCAATAAGTGACAAAATAACGCCAACATTTTCCTATTTACATGTTGTGATGTGTGTAGTCACAATGTGTACAAATAACAAGGTTACATGAGACACAGCCATCTTATAAACGTATACATACTGGGGACTATATTCTCAAGAGGCGCAGCACTGCTCTACTTCTGCGGAGTGATTTGCTCGCAGCACCTGAGAAGCCCCGCGGTGAGGAGCAGAGAGTTCGCTCAAAGTTGGAGTAATAGAGTCAGCAATTACTAGATAGTTTACAATCATGGGTGTTCGCTGTATTGAAAATAACTGCGACAATAAACAGGGGAGACCAGGTAATACAATGATATTTCATAGAATTCCAATTCAAAACGCTGACCTGATGAATCGATATCCCACATTGCCACTGTATATATAAACCTTCAGCTGTCTTTTGTTCTTTGTCTTGTGTTGTAGTTTCATGCTGTTTTTTCTATGTATAGTTCCAGGTGTTTATTAAAGGCACAGTTGTTATTTTTACCCCTATAGAGTGCTTATTCAAAACAAAGCACAAAACACGCCTTGATTTCGCTGAATCATGGGAGTTGCGGTCATCACCTCAGTCGGTGGAAAATAATCCAACGGGACTCGGGTAGAAAGCATATTCATGGATGAGCTAATGTATTAAAGATTGTTTAACGTTACTGTAGTATGAAGCAGGGTGAGGCTGAACTAGGTGCTGGAGCAATTGATAACGAGAGAAGAGCGACGCACGGCTCGAGAGCAGTGGAGCTTTTATTCTGCTACAGTCGACGCTTCTGCTTCTTCCGCTCATGCGTATTTGGGGTAGCGCTGTTTTATCATATTAGATACATTTGAGTGTGTAAGAAAGATATATTGTAATGCTACTCGCGCAGCAGCTACTATGATACACTTGTTGCACACTGCAGTGAGCTAGAGCGATATTGGGCATGGTAAAACATGGTACTTGCGGTAAATCAAGAAAAAACAGATTTAAACAATGAGACTAAACGTGATGAGCAGTATAACAATGATTAGTTTTCTGTCCATGAATGATCCAAACAGTTGCTCACCCGTCTAAAAAAAACACATCATATATTAAAGTGTATTTAGTGTTTCCATGGTTTCTACAAAATAAAACCGGAAATCGAGGGTAACGCGGTTATGATGTCATTAATAGGCGACACACGGTCCTTATTTCTCTGGATTTAAACATTATTGGAAATATTTGGGATAATGTAAGTACACAGGTCAACAAAATATATAACATTGCTCTAGTGGTTTTTGTATATTTTAATCCAATAATCTTACATATTGTGCCTTTAAATGTTATTTCATTGTTCATCTGTGTCAAGCATCTTTGTCTGGATTATTTAGTCAAGCCAGCGCATGATTTATCTTTATTTAATTATTTACTCTGGGTTTCAAAGTGAATGTACTGTACTGGTGTGAATGAATCAGTGAAAAAATCATTTTGAATGAATCTTTTAAATGAGCGAATGGTTCTCGTTCACTTCCATGCACTAACACACTCCATTATTTTATTTTATTATGCGCTTCATTTCCACCAGCATGGAAGACGATAATGAAACCATATTTTTTTTATGGAATATTGCAGTATTTATTATAAACGATTTATCTATGTACATCATTATTATATCTCGTAATCTTGAATCAGACTTCCCCTCCCTCTTGCAGTTCATCTCTTCTCTGATGACGAGGGGCGGGGCAACCTGTCACTCACATGAGATCCACCAATAGCAAACCACAGTCATCCAATCAATTCCCCACGGACAAAATCAAGCCTTCATTACGACTTTAATGATTGTTCAACCAAGATCAACATGAAAGGTTTTTTTTTTTTTTGCATGTAAATGCACAGATCAATAGCGGTGATTCCATCCAAAGTTGTGAATTTAACTTGTGCGCAAAATTGTATTATTGTATAAAACATTTGCAAACATTCTTGCTTTCTGAGGCAGATGCTGCTGGTTGGCAAACGCTGTCAGTTCTGGGAGGGAACAACTCAGACGACAGACTTTGCTCAGGCATTTCAGAGCAAACAGTATTTCAGATTTCAGATCGGCAAATGTGTTTTCACCTTAGTTTACGTGCATGTTTTTTTATCAGATGAAAAAATGTATCTGGCTCAATTGAGCGCATACGTTTTTTATGTGCATTTTCAGAATGTATGCACATTTTGGCTCTTCCATCCAGTGTTTTGGTTTCACTTAATTTGGATGGTTCCTTTAACACATTCTGTTGACTATAAGTAATGTTGCACCTACAGTGGGGAGAACAAGTATTTGATACACTGCCGATTTTGCAGGTTTTCCTACTTACAAAGCATGTTAGCCCTGGTCTGGTCATTTTTATCATAGGTACACTTCAACTGTGAGTGACTGAATCTAAAACAAAAATCCAGAAAATCACATTGTATGATTTTTTAATAATTACTTAGCATTTTATTGCATGACATAAGTATTTGATCACCTACCAACCAGTAAGAATTCCGGCTCTCACAGACCTGTTAGTTCCCCTTCGAGGGAACTCGAACTGCGTCATCGTGATGACACTTCGGGGAACGCCCCTCGCGTAAAGCGTCTGAAGAAACTGTAGAAGCAGCCCAATCCGATTGGTGTTGCGTGATGACGTAGTATGTGACGGCATACCCGGAAGATACAAAGAGACGTCTGAACGTAACAGAGATAGCGTTTTTGCTCTTCAGCGTGAGCGCTCTGTTTGTTCAGTATGAAGGTGTTGTGTGAAACAAGAAGTGTATTATGGCGAGCGAGCGTTTTAGGCTGTGTGTGCACCCGTGTCCGCGTTACATTACGGGCACGGACACACATCAGCTTTGTGTGCAGTGTCTCGGCGTGCAGGGCGGCCTGTGGTGATTGTGAACTGCTGCCGCTGAGGGTGCTGCGCTCGCGGCTGGCCGTCTTCGAGGAGACCGGTCAGCCTCGTGAGCCCCGCGGTTCTGGGCCTGCGTCTGTTGAGGCAGCGCGGCACCGTAGATCGTGGGGCTCACAGCGGGATTTATCAAGAGGATATGGGACTGCTGAGGCATCTTCCCTATCCTCCTCTGACGATCCTGATATCCTCCCGCCTCGTGTGGAAGCCCGCGATGCGGCTTCTTCCCGCGAGGCGGAGGATCCGGTTCTCAGGCTGTCTGACTCTGAGGAGTCAGACGCTTTGAGGATCGATGTGGACGATATGGGGCTTTCGCCACCCCATACGCCCGCTATGGAGGAGCTGGTGGAGGTTTTAACCCACTATAGTAAACTGTTAATTTCAATCAGTTTGGGGTTGCCAGTTGGGGACTAGTTCACCACTGATGTCCGGTTAGAGACATGAAGAAGCAATAGGGGTTCAATTTCTTTGCTCTTTATTTCCAGCACATTGCTGGTTCCATATGTTTGTCTATGTGTGTGGTTTCATACTATATACGCACACATCAAAGGTGAAGCAAGCACAGAGTCTGTTTGAAACACTCATGCCATGCTGAGCTATTCACTAACATTAATCAATGCCACCTGCTGGAGATGGGCGGAGCAAAGTGTCTGCTGCTCAGACAGTGCGCTCTGACATTGGCTGATTGCCAGAGCAAGTCTCTCAGACACAACTTTCAAAATACAAGTCCCAATGGGCCTTTTTAACAGCCGCCCCCAGATTTCTAAAGACTGAGGAAATCTGCCCATTATAAAAAGGTCAAAGTCCAATTTTAGTCTGGAATCTCAGGTAGCTGTATCACCTTAGCCACAGGTCGCACATAAAACTTGTCCTTAATTCTCACTTCAACAGTCCTGATTCTGTTATCCACCCCAGGGAATACTTGAGAGATCTGCCCAATGGGCCACAGGGCCCTGGTGAATTGAGGGTCCACAATCATAACTGTAGTTCCCACCTTTATATCGGGTGACTCTACCTGCCACTTGCTACGAGTCTGAAGACCAGGCAAATAAAACTTGATAAACCGCTTCCAAAAGTGATCTGCTAGGACTTGGCTATGACGCCACCTACGTCGACTCAATAGTTCACTTTGAGGGTATATCACTTGAGGAAGGGACGAATCAGGCCGCCCCATAAGGAGCGAATTAGGAGTGATAGGATCTGGATCAGAGGCATTAGAGGAGATATACCCTAGGGGTTTAGAATTTAAGATCCCTTCAATCTCAATGAGTGTAGTGAGAAGAGTTTCCTCTGGTATCGGCTGAGTTCCCAGAGTGACCTGTAGAGCTTGTTTCAGGGACCGGATCTCCCTTTCCCAGCACCCACCAAAATGTGGGGCATGAGGTGGGTTGAAGCGGAAGATAATCTGCTGGCTGGCAAGCTGTTCCCGAAGCTCTGGAACTAGTTCAGCAAATGTCTGTTGCAGCTCCCTTTCCCCTCCTTTAAAATTGGTACCCTGATCAGATAAAATTTCCATAGGTCTCCCACGTCGGGCTATAAAACGCCTGAGGGCCATAAGGAAGGAGTCTGTATCAAGTCTAGGCAGGAGGTCAATGTACACTGCACGTGTAGTCATGCACTTGAACAGAATACCCCATCGCTTTTCACTTCTGCGCCCAATCTTTACCAAGTATGGCCCAAAACAGTCAATGCCAGTAGAATAAAAGGCCGGTTTGAATAGACGTAGCCTGGCTGGAGGCAGATCGGCCATTCTGGGTATCTGTGGATTTTTACGAAATTTCTGACATTCTGGACAATCTTTGCGTTGATAACGTCGGATTGCTTCCCTACCCCGAAGGATCCAGTATTTTCTACGCATTTCCGCTAGTACTCTCTCAGGTCCTGGGTGAAGCAGCTTTGCATCATAGTCCTTAATGAGAAGCGAAGTGACAGGATGATGGGGGTCAAGCACAATAGGATGCATAAACTCAGGCTCAATCTCTTCACAACGACGAAGGCGCCCTCCTATCTTAAGGAGTTGATTTGCAGAGTCAAGTTCAGGAGCGAGGCTAAGGAGTCGACTGTGGTTATGCAGTTGTTTTCCCGCTGTCAGCTGTGTCACATCGGAGGGAAAGCTTTCCCATTGAGCTTGCTGAAAGATAGCTATTTCAGCCCGTCGAAAGTCTTCAGCTGAGAGATTGGCCCCATTTTCCTTGAGAGATTCTGCAGTGGCTGTCAGTAACTCTTGAAAGGTCAGAAACTTGCTTGGATCTGGTATGGACAAGCGACGTGCAGTATTCATCAGACCACAGAATGTAGAGTTTCTTAGTTCATCACTGTCAATAAGAGAGGATGTGGGTGTAACCGGCCACTGGTCAGGTGAGAGATGAATGAATGGTGGCCCTGTATTCCATCGACTTTGTGGCCCTAGTTCTGCCAGCCTTTTACCTCTGGTGATATCATCTGCCGGGTTACTATCGGAGTCCACATAGCGCCATTCACAGTGGCTGGTAAGCTCCTGAATCTCAGTAACTCGTGTACCAACGAAAACCTTGAAACGACAGGATTCTGATTTAATCCAAGTTAAAACTGTGGTGGAATCAGTCCAAAGGAAAACTTGTCGAATGGGCAAAGTCAGTTCATTCTGCAGGATCCTGGCCAACTGGGCACCTGTTAGGGCTGCGGATAGTTCTAGACGAGGGATTGACAGACGTTTTTTGGGAGCCACTCTTGATCTGGCCACAATGAATGTGACTTCCACTTCTCCCTGCTGGTCTTCTGTTCGAAGATAAGCGACCGACCCATAAGCTGACTCTGACGCGTCACAGAAGATATGGATATCTCGTTGGCTGGATACATCATCCTTTGGTGCACTGCAATAGCATCTGGATAAAACTATCGTTTGTAGATTACCGAGCTCCTCTGCCCATCTGTTCCAAGCATTCACTAAATCCTCAGGTAACATGGGATCATCCCAATCTCTCTTTTTGTCCCATAGTCGCTGCACTATTACCTTGGCACGTGTGATGTATGGGATGATGTACCCAAGAGGATCATATTGGCTGGCGATCACTTTATAGATGTTACGCATCGTAACTTTATGGCACTCTATAGCACGGAGCTTATATGACAAGGTATCATTTTGACAGTTCCACTGGAGTCCAAGCACTGATTCATGATTTGAAACATTACCCATGGCGATCCATTGCTCAGCACTGTCAGACCTGGATGCCACTGGTAAGTGACTGATGGTGGAAGGTGCATTACTGGCCCATTGCCTAAGTTCGAATCCTCCTTTTGCCAAGACACTCTGCAACTGGTCTACCATGTGCCTTGCTTCATCTACAGAGGGCAGACTTTGCAGGTTGTTGTCGACATAAAATGCCTTGTGTACAGCATCATGTACCTTTTCACCAGGCTGACTGTTGTCCAGGACATTCTTTTGCAAAGCAAAGACAGCGCAACATGGACTACTAGTGGTCCCAAAGGGAAGGACTTGCCATTCATAGACTCTGGGCTGCACTTCTCTTTCTTGATCTCTCCATAAGAAACGGAGAAGGGGTCGATCTTCGGGAAGGAGTCTTATCTGGTGGAACATTCCTTTAATGTCGCTGCTGATGGCGATTGAATGTTCTCTGAATCTTAGTAGCACAGCCAGTAACGAGGAAGTCAGAGTAGGTCCTGGAAGTAGCAGTTCATTAAGATTGTTTCCTTGGAACTGGAATGAACAATTGAAAACCACCCTATGTTTCCCGTTATGTTCAACCATATGGTGTGGGATATACCAACTCACTGGAGTGTCTTCTGCTCCTGACTGTAGTTCAGCAATGTAACCCGCCTGCTCCAGTCGTTTAATTTCAGCCTGGTAGATAGCTGCTTGATCAACAGACTTACTGAGGCGACGCTCTAGGCTTCTAAGATGAGGCATTACTGCTGCTTTAGGTGCATGAAGAGGGGGCATATTTTTAACTCTGAGCAGTGGGGTAGCATATCGCTGAATCCCATCGACTTCAACTCTGATCGTTTTTTGTTCCAGCAATTTTAGTGACTGCTGGTCTTGTACTGATCGAGTACTCGTCTTCGCATCCCTCCATGGAAGGACATCCATTTGCCAGAGTCTTTCGACTTGTTCATGCAAAGTAGCAGAAGGTGACAAACTTGTGAACAGACATTGCTGCTCTGTGAAGCGATGTTGCAAAGCTTGAACTGGTCCTTGTAAAGTCCATCCAAGGAGAGTTCTAATTGCAGCAGGACCACCTGGTGGTCCCAAGCGAACCGGTTCAACTGGGGTAATTAAATGAGGGCAGTCTGATCCAATGAGCAAAACTGGATGAGCTGCTTCAATGTTTCGGAGGGGAAGTCCTTTAAGGTGACGGTACCTTTCCCGTAGAGCCTTAACAGGATGACAATGTACTCCAAGCCCCAGCTCTGATGCAGTGAAAGCTCCACTGATTGGATATACCTTGTTTGGTTGACAGGCTGGTGAAAGGTTGAAGGAAACAGCCGCCCCATGCAGGACCTTTAACTCTTGCCTGACTGTGCGCAGGGGCAGGTCCTCTGGCTTCCCTTTCAATTTCAGCTGGTTAGCTGCAGCGTGCAACAAGATGCTCCTTTCTGAGCCATCATCAAGAATGGCATAAGCATTTATGGATCGATCTCCATTTCTCAGAATGACTTTACACATTTTCAACAGTACCTTCTGACTTCCTAGGGGCTTGTCAATGAATAATACATCGTTGGCGGCCTCCCCCATGATAGGGTTTGCAGATGAATCCTCTCCTTCCACTACTTTGTCCTTGTTCCTTACATTAACCTCATGAAGAACAAGCAAGTGGCGGCCATTACATGATTTGCAGCGCATCTTGAGGTTACACTCTGATGATCTATGGCCCCGTCCACAGCGCCAGCATCTGTTGTGCCCCTTTATCCAATTTTGCCTCTGAGATTTGGAGAGTTGAGAGAAATTGGCGCAGTTATTCAAAGAGTGTTTGTTGTTATCACAGTAAGGACAGTAAGGATTTGCCATTGTGGTCTTAACTGTGACAGGTGATGGAGGTGCAGAAGGGTATTTCTCAGTGCTGAGTAGGACTTCGGTCCCTTTGTGGAATGGGTTTACCTTCCTTGGTGGGTCCCAAGATGATCTGGTTGAGTACCCTCTACCGGAGCGGCTTGTATATCTTGTGGAATCTTCTTGCACTTGGATTTCATATTCTAACCAGTCTGAGAAGTCAAGGAGGTTAGGAATCTTCACATTCAAGGGATAGATGAATCTTCTGAAACTGCTTCGCAGATCATGTGGCAATTTACTCAGTAGTCTGGACACATGAGATCCACATCTTAATTCCACTTTGCCAGGCTTACCTAATTGTCGCAACATTCCCACCAAGGATCTCACCCTCAGAGCAAACATCCGGAAAGTTTTGATGTCTCCAGTGTTGATGCTCGGTCCCTCCATCAATTCCACTATGCGCTGTAACGCCAATTGATGTGGCTGGCCATACTGCTTATTGAGGGCATCCATGGTGTGGGTATAAGGATGACGTGAACTGCTGTATGATTCAGCAATTAGCTGTGCTTCCTCAAGCTTCAGATGTTCTAGCAGAATATGGAATTTGAAGCGCTCTGTGGTATCAGCTGGCAGAATGTTTTCCAAAGCAATCTTAAGCCTTGCAAACTCTCTGGGGTTTGGGTGAATCAGGTCGGGAATCGTAGGAGTAGGTCCACGATATACTCTTTCTTGGTCAACCAATGAACTTGGAGAGTGGTGGTGCCTTCTCCTACTCTTAGATGATAGCTTATGCTGTTTTCTGGAGGAAGATTGTTGAGGCGGAGATCGGACATGACTTCTCGGAACCATGTTGGCTTCATGTCCCCCATCCTGCCTCCTACTAATCGTTCTTCCAGTTGGTGGACCGGGGTTAACCTTTTGTTGCCTGGTTGAGCTCAGGTGCAGGTTTCTCATGCCATCATCGACAGAAGAGAAAATACTTTCTTGACTGCTTGAATCCTCAGAGCTTCCCCAACTTTCCACTGAGCTACTACATTGTGATGTATCATGAGAGGCTTGTGCATCGCTTGGATTCGACCCCGGGCCCGTTACTTTTGGCCTCCGTGGGGCTGGTACTGGTTTAGGGCGGTCTAGGGTCTTTGATGGACCGGGTACAGGA
The DNA here is from genome assembly GCF_949357685.1 of Gobio gobio. Classification (NCBI taxonomy): domain Eukaryota; kingdom Metazoa; phylum Chordata; class Actinopteri; order Cypriniformes; family Gobionidae; genus Gobio; species Gobio gobio. Next base: position 12,913,099 of record NC_137112.1, on the reverse strand, counting down.
AGTGAAGTTAATCTTTGAGGGAGTTGTGGCTGCTGAGTTTGCCAACTTAACAACTGTTTTACCTCTGCTTGTAGTTGAGACATCTGTGACGTGAACTTACTGTTGACCTGCTTGAAATCATCTCTTTCCTCCTTCAGCTGCTGAACTGTGGTAATCAGGTCACTATGGAGTTTCCTTAAATCAGCATTTTCCTCACGTAGTGCTTCCACATGCTGGTCCCACCGATCTGTGGTAAACCATCGTTGTGGACTGTGATAATCACCATGATATGCTGCTGCCTGTGGGGTCTCCATGCTGGCATCCTCTTCGGCTGATGGAGCACAAGGTGAATTTCGGGAATAGCTGGGTGGTGTTAAGGGTTCAGGTAGGTTATAACCAGTCAAGTCATAATCCTGCAAGTGTGCTGGAAGAGATGATTGTCTCCTGGGCCGCTCAAGGACTTCAGCTGATGGTTGCTTCTCCATAACTGTGGAAAACTCTGGCTCCGGCTCGAAGGACCATATAGTAAACTGTTAATTTCAATCAGTTTGGGGTTGCCAGTTGGGGACTAGTTCACCACTGATGTCCGGTTAGAGACATGAAGAAGCAATAGGGGTTCAATTTCTTTGCTCTTTATTTCCAGCACATTGCTGGTTCCATATGTTTGTCTATGTGTGTGGTTTCATACTATATACGCACACATCAAAGGTGAAGCAAGCACAGAGTCTGTTTGAAACACTCATGCCATGCTGAGCTATTCACTAACATTAATCAATGCCACCTGCTGGAGATGGGCGGAGCAAAGTGTCTGCTGCTCAGACAGTGCGCTCTGACATTGGCTGATTGCCAGAGCAAGTCTCTCAGACACAACTTTCAAAATACAAGTCCCAATGGGCCTTTTTAACACCCACGCTGTGGCCAAGCTGAGTTTAGATTGGCCACAAGAAATAGTGGACATCCAGCCGCCATCTAAGCTGGATGAACGGTTTTTCAGGCGTCGAGTTCAACCTCCACAGCGGGGCCTTCCTTTTTTCGCCGATCTGCATAACGAGTTGTGTAGATCGTGGGGAAAACCTTTCTCAGCACGTTTATCTGATCCCCCAGTGCTTGATTTTGCTAATGTGCTGGGGACGGCTGAGTTGGGTTATGCAGCGTTGCCACAGGTTGAAGAGGCGCTTGCGGGCCACCTCTCACCCGGGGCCGCTGCATCACTGAAGGCTCCGTCGCTGCCCACTAAACCTTGCCGCGACACGTCCAAGTTAGTCGGCAGGGCTTTTAGTGCGGCAGGTCGTGCTGCTGGTTGTCTGCACACCATGGCGGTCCTGCAGGCATACCAAGCCGACCTCCTCAAAGAGCTGGATGAGGGCGAGGGACCATCTCCGGATGACGTCACTGAGCTCAGGAAGGCAACGGATTTGTCTCTCCGCATTTCCAAAGAGACGGCTCGCGCTGTGGGCTGCTCTATGGCTGGAATGGTATGCGTTGAGAGGCATCTCTGGCTGACGCTGTCGGGAATCAAGGAGAGGGAGAAACATTTTCTCCTTGATGCCCCGATCTCGCCTTCTGGCCTCTTCGGCGGGGCAGTGGATACTGTCGTCGAGAGGTTTCAGGCGCCTTCCAGAAGTTCTTCCCTCGCCGCTCGGGCTCTGCAGTTAGAGTAGGCCCGGGTGGGCAGCCCGGACCCTCATCCAGCTCATCGCACCGCGATGTGCAGAGGCAGAGTGTCGCCTCCCGCGCCCCTCCTGAGGGAGCTTGGCAAAGGAGGCGGCGCTCTCGCAGGAAGCCTTCTCAGCCTAAGAGCGACCTGAGGGACGTCATCCAGGCTAAGAAGGCTCCCAAGCGGTCCTAGCTTCGGCAGGACCACTGAGAGTCGTCCCCCACAGGGTGGAGCGATCAAGGTCGTTCCCACTCTGGGACTCTCGGGGAATCGTTGCTGTGCTCCCGCCGTCCAAGACGCTTCGGGCCGCATCGATTCCCTGCGCGCGCGCACTGAACCAGTCGCCTCCATTAGGACTTGCGACAGCTCAGCAGTCGCGTGCGCCCTGCGGACCTCTTCCCCGACGGCACCCTGCCGGTCAGCCGCTTCAGGGAGTTGGGGAAGAGGCTCGATTAACACCCGAGGCTGGCCTCGAGAGGCTAGCTCCCTTAGTAGATTATCTCGGCACATGGTCATGCCTTCCGGGTATATCTGCGTGGGCCCTGCGTACTGTGGAACGGGGTTACAGACTGCAGTTCGGTTTCCCTCCCCACGAAATTCAACGGGGTGGTTCGGACTGTGGTCGGTCCCGAGCAGGTGCGGGTGATGGAGCAAGAAGTACGCTCTCTGCTGGTCAAGGAGGCTATAGAACGTATTCCTCCACCAGACAGGGAGTCCGGGTTCTACAGCCGGTACTTCATAGTTCCCAAGAAGGATGGGGGGTTGCGTCCAATTCTAGATCTCAGCCATCTAAACCGGTCTCTGAGGAGATACAGGTTCAGGATGCTCACAATTCCAGCCATCGTGACTCAGATCCAGTTCGAGGACTGGTTCGTCACGATAGATCTGAAGGACGCATACTTCCATATCTCCATCCTTCCAGCTCACAGGAAGTTCCTGCGGTTCGCTTTCGGGGGCGAAGCGTACCAGTATCGGGTTTTTCCTTTCTGCCTAGCTCTCTCCCCTCGCACCTTCACGAAGTGTATGGATGCAGCACTGGCTCCGTTGAGACTCCAGGGCATCCGTATACTCAATTATATCGACGACTGGCTGATTTTGGCTCAGTCGTACGATATGGCGGTTCGACATCGAGATGTCGTTCTAGCCCACATAAGGTGCTTGGGTCTCAGACTCAACACGAAGAAGAGCGTGTTGACGCCCTCCCAGAGGACTACGTTCCTGGGGGTTGTATGGGATTCGACGCTGATGCGGGCACGGCTGTCCCCCGCACGCGTGGAGTCCATACTGGCGATGGTCTCGAGAGTGAAACTGGGCCGCAGCCTCACTGTGAAGCACTGTGTTTCAGAGACTGCTGGGTCTCATGGCAGCGGCAGCCAACGTAATTCAGTTCGGTCTGCTCTACATGAGACCCCTCCAGTGGTGGCTGAGAACCAAGGGGTTTTCCCCCAGGGGGAATCCTTTCCGTATGATCAGGGTAACGCGCAGATGCCTTCGTTCCCTCGTCATGTGGAAGAAACCTTGGTTCCTGTCCCAAGGGCCAGTGTTGGGAGCATCGTGTTGCCGGAAGTCCGTTTCAACAGACGCTTCCCTCACTGGTTGGGGCGCGGTCATGGAAGGCCGCTTTTCCAGGGGTCTGTGGGGGACCTGGCATTCTTCCTGGCATATCAATTGCCTGGAAATGCTGGCGGTCTACAAGGCTCTGAGGAGCTTTCTCCCGGACCTCCGCGGCCACCATGTCCTGATACGATCCGACAACATGTCGGCAGTATCGTATCTAAACCACCAGGGGGGCCTGAGGTCGCGCCCTCTTTGCAGACTGGCGCATCAGGTCCTTCTGTGGTCCCAGGGGAAGTTATCATCCCTCAGGGCGATGTACATCCCCGGGGACCAAAATCAGGGAGCAGACATCCTGTCGAGGCAGGGGCTGAGGCCCGGGGAATGGCGACTCCACCCCGAGGTGGTGGAGGCTATGTGCGAGCGGTTGGGCCCGGTGGAAGTGGATCTATTCGCGTCTCAAGAGACGTCCCACTGCCCGCTGTGGTTCTGCCTCACTCATCCGGCCCCACTGTATTTTCCACTTGGTGTAGAGAGCGGGAGGTGAACCCAGTTAACTGCCCGGTGGCTTCAGTGCTGGAGTTCCTTCAAGACCGCTTCTCCGCCGGTCTTTCCCCGTCCACACTTAAGGTGTATGTGGCTGCCATTGGGGCTTTCCACGCACCTTTAGGTGATGGGACATTGGGAAGGCACCATCTGGTTGTACGATTCCTCCGTGGGGCTCGGAGGATGAGGCCTGCGGCTCATTCCAGGGTCCCAACCTGGGACCTGGCAGTGGTGCTCGAGGGGTTGGCTGAGGCCTCCTTTGAGCCGCTGGAGTCGGCTGAGGCGAGAATACTGACCTTCAAGGTGGCTTTTCTCCTTGCCATCACTTCTCTGAGGAGAGTGGGGGACCTCCAGGCCTTGGCGGTCACGCCGACTTGCCTGGGGTTTGCCCCTGGCATGGTTAAAGCCATCTTGCATCCCAGCCAGGGCTACGTGCCCAAGGTGCTATCCAACAGGGCAAGGTCAGTGGTTCTCCAGGCATTCCATCCTCCACCTCACGTGACGGCGGAAGAGAGCCGACTTCACCTCCTCTGCCCCGTGCGGGCATTGAGGATCTATTTGGAGAAGTCTGCTCAGTGGAGAAGGTCAGACCAGTTGTTGGTGTGTTTTGGCTCACCCAAGAAGGGGCTGCCTGCGTCCAAGCAGACGATCAGTAATTGGATTGTCCAGGCTATAGCCATGGCTTATCAGGTGCGCAACTTGCCTTCACCTTTAGCCGTGAGGGCCCATTCTACTAGGAGCATGGCCTCCTCTGTGGCCCTCCTTTCTGGAGCCTCTATGCAGGAGATCTGCGAGGCGGCGGGGTGGGCCACCCCTCACACCTTCATTCGTTTTTATAGTCTGCATCTCCCTGAGATGCCTGGCGCGAGAGTGCTCGCCCCCTAGTTGTGCCTGGTTTCCAGCTTCACACTGGGGTGGGTATGATTGGTACGGGATAGTTGGTACTCGTTCCCCGAAGTGTCATCACGATGACGCAGTTCGAGTTCCCTCGAAGGGGAACGTCTCGGGTTATGACTATAACCCTTGTTCCCCGAGAAGGGAACAAGACACTGCGTCTCGTGTCCACCCAATCATCAGAGCGCTCGCTTCATCGCAAAGAACGCTATCTCTGTTACGTTCAGACGTCTCTTTGTATCTTCCGGGTATGCCGTCACATACTACGTCATCACGCAACACCAATCGGATTGGGCTGATTCTACAGTTTCTTCAGACGCTTTACGCGAGGGGCGTTCCCCGAAGTGTCATCACGATGACGCAGTGTCTCGTTCCCTTCTCGGGGAACAAGGGTTATAGTCATAACCCGAGACGTTTTTCTTTAAGAAGCCCTCATGTTCTCCACTCATTACCTGTATTAACTGCACCTGTCTGAACTTGTTACCTGTATAAAAGACACCTGTCCACACACTCAATCAAACAGACTCCAACCTCTCCACAATGGCCAAGAACAGCGAGCTGTGTAAGGACATCAGGGATAAAATTGTAGACCTGCACAAGGCTGTGATGGCCTACAGGACAATAGGCAAGCAGCTTGGTGAGAAGGCAACAACTTTTGCCGCAATTATTAGAAAATGTAAGAAGTTCAAGATGACGGTCAATCTCCCTCGGTCTGGGGCACCATCCAAGATCTCACCTCGTGGGGCATCAATGATCATGAGGAAGGTGAGGGATCAGCCCTGAACTACACGGCAGGACCTGGTCAATGACCTGAAGAGAGCTGGGACCACAGTCTCAAAGAAAACCATTAGTAACACACTAAGCCGTCATGGATTAAAATCCTGCAGTGCACGCAAGATCCCCCTGCTCAAGCCAGCGCATGTCCAGGCCCGTCTGAAGTTTGCCAATGACCATCTGGAGGATCCAGAGAAGGAATGGGAGAAGGTGATGTGGTCTGATGAGACTTTTTGGTCTAAACTCCACTCGCCATGTTTGGAGGAAGAAGAAGGATGAGTACAACCCCAAGAACACCATCCCAAAAGTGAAGCATGGAGGTGGTAACATCATTCTTTGGGGATGATTTTCTCCAAAGGGGACAGGACGACTGCACCGTATTGAGGGGAGGATGGATGGGGCCATGTATCGTGAGAGCTTGGCCAACAACCTCCTTCCCTCAGTAAGAGCATTGAAGATGGGTCCAGCATGACAACGACCTGAAACAAACAGCCAGGGCAACTAAGGAGTGGCTCTGTAAGAAGGATCTCAAAGTCCTGGAGTGGCCTAGCCAGTCTCCAGACCTGAACCCAATAGAGAATCTTTGGAGGAAGCTGAAAGTCCGTATTGCCCAGCGACAGCCCCGAAACCTGAAGGATCTGGAGAAGGTATTATGGAGGAGTGGGCCAAAATCCCTGCTGCAGTGTGTGCAAACCTGGTCAAGAACTACAGGAAACGTATGATCTCTGTAATTGCAAACAAAGGTTTCTGTACCAAATATTAAGTTCTGCTTTTCTGATGTAGCAAATACTTATGTCATGCAATAAAATGCAAATGAATTACTTAAAAATCATACAATGTGATTTTCTGGACTTTTGTTTTAGATTCCGTCATTCACAGTTGAAGAGTACCTATGATAAAAATTACAGACTTCTACATGCTTTGTAAGTGGGCAAACCTGCAAAATCGGCAGTGAATCAAATACTTGTTCTCCCCACTGTATATGTCTACTAACTCTCATTAGAGTGTTAGTAGATTATTAGTAGACTGGTTAGTAGAATAAGTTGACATGTATTTGCAGTTGAAGTTACTTGTAGTCAGTAGAATGTCTGTTGGGGAGCATCACAATAAAGCATTTTTTTATGCGATAGCACAACATGCACAAAACATAGCTAATGTCTGATATGGGCTACTTTTAAAAACTTGCATAAAAAGCCTCTTATAACAAAGTTGGTATGTTGTCTCTTCATGTTTTTGCTGCAAATTATATGTATTTTGTTCTTTTTCATGAAAAAAAAAAATCCTAGTGCAAATGGAAAATATCCTAAAGCCTTTACTCTATATCATGATGTCGAATGAGAAAACATGTGGTTGCATCCTGTTGTGCATCTATTTTTCTGCCTTTAGGAAGTAAAACGTGGAGGAGGGCAGGGTAGCATGTGTAAATGTCTCAACTGTTTGTTGCACGAGTGTGCTCACCCCAGTATAGGATGCAGAACGAGGCAATGGGGCTTGTCCAGTCCCTGAATAACAGCATTCTTGAAGGAGCCATCCAGTCTGGCCACGTTGATCTGTTTCTTATTGCCGTCATAGCTGGTCCAGAAGAGATTGCGTGAAACCCAGTCAACCGCCAGCCCATGTGCGTTGGGAATATCTGATCACACACAAAATAAACATTTCCAGATATTAATTGTTTGAATCAATATAATCAGATGACAGACACAGAAATCTAAACATTGGCATTCAGTGCATTTCCACAGGGATAAACATCTGGATGAAGAGAAACACGGATGGTAAAGTGTGAGTCATTATTTCATCATAAAACCCAACATGTCTGTAATTTGGTTTTGAGGGCTGTGCTAATTTTACTTAAACAGCACTCTCCAGAAAACGCTCGACTGTAAACACGACAGCAGTTCTGCACTGTAAACAATGACCATGATTCTCATACACACAATAACAAGATTTAAACAACAACAGCATCCTGATATTCCAAAGCCTTGTGTGAACTCAGGATAGGGTAGTTCAGCCAGAAATGAATTCCTGTCATCATTTACTCACCCTTATGTCATTCCAAACCTGTCTGACTTTCTTTCTTCTGCAGAACACAAAAGAAGATATCACTGTCTGTGTCCATATCACGAAATTCATTGGGGTCCAAAACGACACTGGCTTTCATTGTATGGACAAAAAACACTGAGACTTTTATAAAAATATCTTTCTTTAGTGTTCCACAAAAGTCAATGATGACAGCATAGACAGTGAACTGTTATTCTAATCTTCCATTTTCGTTGTAGACCTTCGTTTATTGTTTTTGACCTAGACTATTAACGTTACATGATATAGGCCCTGTCCCAAATGGCACCCTAAACCCTCATGGTCTTCCTCTGAGTCCGCACTTTCACAACGTAATACCGCTTTGACTGCCGGGAAGAAGTCTGCTGCGTGACCCGCACCAGTGTGGGCTCGGCAGAAGTGCGCATCGAGGGCGCATATCGACCTCAAAGGGGCGCTCGCGAGCACAAATGGGACACCCTGCGGTCTCGTGGACTTAACCGACACGCGCACGCAGCGACCATTGTAAGTCCACAAGACCAAAAGTGCACATGAAGTGTGCCATTTGGGACAGGGTCATACACGGAACGTTCTTAAGAACTTCCGCAATGATATAAGCCAGCTGGAAAACATCCGGTCAAATGTCACTTGTTGGAGTGTCGGTATCTTCAATGTCCTGAGGTAGCTTTAACAGCATCAATAGTGTAATACTTAGTTCATAATCAGAATACAGTCACCTAAATAGTCAGGCCTAGCATTAATTCAGTTATTCAAACGTAAGACGACATAAAAAAGATTCATCCCTCAGTGTTTCTCCACAGCAAAAACCATCAGTTTTGACACTTTCGTGTGAAAAAAAGCGCCAACTCACTGTAAATTAAAGATTTATTGTGCACTTTAGTTATATTCATTAAAGTGTGCTGAAATCAGAGCTTGCTCTGCACTGACAGACAGCTTCAGTGATTTATGAAGGGAGAGCGCTGATTCTTTCAGTGTAATCCATTCGCAAGAAAAGTTGTTGTTTTTCATGAGACTTTTGTGAGTACTTGATACTCCGCCTTGACACAATTTATTTTTAAAGGTGAACTATGTAAGATTTTTGCAGTAAAATATCCAAAAACACTAGGCCAGTGTTATATATTTTGTTCAGTTCCCAAATGTTTCCAACTATTTGTAAATCGTAAGAAATTGCTATATTAACCAAGGAACCGGGACGTGTGAGCTATGCGTTTGAGGGAGTCGCCTGTCGATTGCGTCATATCTGCGTTACCCTCGGTTTTATTTAGCAGAAACGTTTTACTCTCACTGCAGTGTGAACAAGTGTCATAGCAGTCGCTGAGCGAATGTCATAACTTCCTTTTCAACACACTCAGATATATCTAATACGATAAACAGAGTTGCGTTACCTCATACTCATGACTGGAAAAGAGGAAGTGGCGCCGGCGACCACGTCATAGTATAAGTCCCGCCGGCGACTATACCATAATAACAGTCCCGCTCTTCAATCGCTCCTGCGGCCTTGCTCAGCTCCACAACACTCGGTCCTGCTATGCTTCAGACTACAGTAATGTTAATAATCGCATCCATGAACATGATTTCTGCCCGAGTCCTATCCGGATTCTTTTCCACCGGCTGTGAGGTGAAGACCACAAGTCCCAAGATTCTGTGCTCAAACGTGGCGACCTCTAGTGGACGGAAAAGTTACATAGTGTAGCTTTAAACCTAGTGATTTTATAATATTTAATAATAATAATATTCAAAAGCGAGTAAAATATCACTCGCAATTAATTTTTTTGGTCGCAATAGCGACCGTTTTAGTCGCAGTCTGAAGCCCTGTGCTCATTTTTTGTGGATTTCTTTCAGGATTCTTTGATGAATAAAAAGTTCAAAAGAACAGACATTTTTTGGAATAGACATCTTTTGTAACATTATGGCACTTTTGATCAATGTAATGCAATAAAAGTATTCATTTCGTAAATCTTACCGACCCCAAACCTTTCGAAAGGTAGTATATTTAAAATAACCCCACCTCAGCTCTACAAAGTATCAAACACTGCCATCACGGGCATAATAAAGTAATTACGCTTAGGGCACCAAGACGGCCAGCAGCGGGACTGCTAACTCCACCCACTTGCAATATTTGAAAAATGCTGGAAAAGTGGGCAGATCCCAGCGGAGACAGAGGGGACGAACTGAGGGTGGGGCTGAGCGGGGGATGTGCACCTGAGACCCGCAGTGACGGATTGATTGACAGCTGTCCGACTCGCAAAGATGGAGAATGGCTGGAGTGACGCCAGTAGCTTTGCAACAGAGCGGTCATTCTCCCCCACCTTCACCTGAAGTGGAGGAGGGTGAATTGTCTGTAGACACAGGGCCAGAGCCTTATCAATTCGAGCCGTTGGCTCAAACTGCGTTAACTTCTGATGCCGACGATGCTAGCAAAGCAGCAGCGCAAGAGAACTGACCTAATCAATGAACAGTCAAATCCTTATACCGAATGCCACTAAAAATAGATCAGATCCATGCGATGTATTTTCATTCAAATGAACTGAATCAATAAGCAGCGCAGGACCAATAAGTTCAAACCTAATAGCCTATTATAAACAGATTTCCTCAAATAAAAATTAGCCTATATACACCAGCACGTTACGGTGTTGTTGTTCGTTACCATGGCAACCACTTGCGTGTCAGGGTTTGAAAGCGCGTCTCATGTATGAAAAGTATCTGTACACACGACAAGCGGCAAAAATATAGCAAGAAACACCCGACGTGTCCTGACAACTGCATTATTTAACCGTATTTTCTTCATTAGAATGTTGATAGCAAGTGACAAGTAAGTTTCATTCATAATGATTCTACTTCATGTATCATGAGAGTTCATTCTGGAGGGAAGCCGTTCTCATGTGATCAAAGCGAGAAAACATTTCTTCCAAAAATCCATTGGAAGAACCAACATACGTCACAATGACCTACAACATCCAACAGGAAATTCAACTGCAGTAGCCACCTTTCAACCTTCAAGACATTTTTACACCATATATTGTAGAATGAAAACACTTTATACCCAAATGTCAAAATTTACTCAAATCAATGAAAAGCACTAATAAAGCCCCAGTCTTGCAGATCATTAACAAAAAAGTTGTTTTAGGGTTTAGTTACCCTTTAAGTGTTAAGTATCTTGTACACTGTCCAGAACTGTACATGTGCATCTGCTTTTATTCCAATCAAACTGATGAATGCTGTACCTGCAGACACCACTGTCTCTATTCCTGTGCCGTTGATGAAGGCCCTTTTGATGGTCTGAGTCCGAACATCCGACCAATAGATACGCTTCTCCAGAGCGTCGTAATCCACAACCGTGACGTTGTCGATGTCAGGGACGGTGAAGGAGATGATGTAGTTGTAGTATGGATTATAGATGTCCACTCCTCTTATCTCAATCTGACGGGCGTACAGCAGGAACTGACGCGACTCTGGAAAAGAGACAGAGACACCCGTCCTGACTAGAGCCAAAAAGGAGACAGGCAGTAAAAGCAGTAAAAAAGGTCACAGGAAAAAAAAAATCCTCCAAGGAAATGAATTTGCGACGATCCATTAACGGAAAAAAATTGCCAGTACCTTTTCTGCTTAAAACATACTGTATTTAAAGTAATATTTCACCAAAATTACAATTCCGTCATCATTACCTCGCCGTCATGTTGTTCCAAACCCATATGACTGTCTTTATTTTACGTATCATAGAAGTCAATATGTCACTATTTAAACAAATATTATGATTTATAAAAATGAATTGAAATGTATTATATTATTATCTTTCTCTTCTACATACTATATAATGAAAGCGAATGGTGATCACAAAAAGCACTTTAAACCATATAAAGTTAACCTATGGTATAAAATAGATTTAAAGAATCGAAATATAGCAAGCAAGTTATTTGAATTAACATCAGTAGCTCACAAGCTGTACTTTCCACTCCCATCGGCGCTTTTATGGGATTGCTCTCTTATGCTAATTTGCCCTGTTTAATAAATCCGGTTCCTAAATGGGACCATCAAAATAAAGTGTAACCAGTATCTTTTTTTACACTCTATGGTAGAAAGAATATCCAAAACAAAAATCCAGTGGACAAAAATCTATTGAATAAACGGTAATTATATCCCTCAGATCCTCATTTTCAGCGTTTTTTTAGCATTATTTATATACTATTATAGTATTTATTAATCATTTTAATTCATTAAAAATTTTATATTTCAGTTTTCATTTTAATATAAGTTTCAGTATTTAATCTAATAGTTGTACTTTATTTTATTTTAGCTTTACTTTAAAGTCCCCATGAAATCAAAATTTTCAAAAACGATATAAGCGTTCAAAATTTAGTCTCTCACTTCCGCCAATATGGATCAGTGATTTTGATGACATCACTCTGCACTTCAGCTTCTCATCAGATTTCCTGTCCAATCAAATGCTCTCTAGAATATGAAGCCCCGCCCCCTACACTATAATTAGGAGTATGAATATATGAATATGAAGCTGTGGCTGAAATCGGTCACTTGTTCACACATGTACTATTTTCTACAGGGTGAAAGGCACATAGTGCACTATATAGGGGATAGGGAACAATGCTTTCTATTGGGGCGAATTAAGTCTGGTTTCACATTAGTGTCACGCAAACCGCCTCAGCTCCGGTCCAGAGACACGACAGCACAGAGCGGATCATGTGATCGAGTCGGTCCAGAGACACGATAGCACAGAGCGGATCATGTGATCGAGGCGGTCCTGAGACACAAAAGCACAGAGCGGATCATGTGATCGAGTCGGCACAGACCAGAAAATGTTTGAATTCAGGAGATCAGGAGGAGAAACAGTTAGAGATTAGGAGTAAACTGCGGCTTTACCTAGCTCAACGGCTCTGGACGAGCTGTGATATAAACAAAACACTACTGGCTATTTTAAAAAAGGGGAGGAGCTGTTTGATATGTTTCGTCCTGTCTTCCTGTTTCAGTGGAAATTACATCCACACATTGAATAATGCTGCATGTTTCAAGGCACTTCAGTGGGTCTTGACAAACAAACACAGTTTTTAATAGTTATAATTTCAGGTAACATTAACAACAAGCCTATTAAGCCCATTAAAGAATACATGATGAGACTCTGTCAGGTTGTGAATGATTCAGGTCCGTTGTGTTGTTGGCTCGAGCTCTAGTTCGTACCGTAGCAAGTGTGGTTATCTTCACTCAGTCTCATGAGGTGAGGACAGGCGCAGGAGAACGTCTGATTATAGTTGATCAAGCACAGGTGAGAACATGGACCCAAACCACCGTTAGCAGCACACGGGTTCGGTGCTAGGAGAGAGAGAAGACAGATCAAAATAAACAGGAGGTGAATTAATTGTGCTGACCAACGTTTGACTATTTTGTGATTATCGGAATCTGCGTTTACTTGGTATGTGTATAGGGGTATTTTGATAGTATGATGAAAAGTAAGACAGAGGTTAAAGGTTTAAAACAGACAGAGGAACTTCTGAAAGCATGTCTAAACCAATTCATCCCCTCTGTCTGCTCCCGTCAGACATGAATAAACAGATGTCTGCCTCTATAAGATGAAGCAAGTGAGCTAAACTATCATGACAAGTTTACTCACAAGCTGCATTATTAGGCGCCAAACACCATCAACATGTGTGTCTATCAAGCCGACTGTCCCCTCCTTCAATTTGACCCGCAGTCTTAAAGTTTACTCAATAACTAATCAAACAATTAAAACTCGGCAAGAAAACTTATGAAATGATCGGTGATGTCCAGACAACAAGCCGTTATTAAAAGCTCAAAAGGACTCTCCATGTTGAATTTCAATGCAATGGACTCTCAATGCAACTTTATGCATTCAGATTTAAATTGTCCAGTTGGTTTTATTGTTGATGTTTTTTTTTTTAAATTTTGTAGTTGCCTTGATGAATTTATTGGCTAAATGAGTGAATTAGAGAATGAACACTAATTCACTCATTTAGCAAAAAAAATCATCAAGGCACCCACAGATTTTCAATTAGTAAAATGTAATATTTTTATAGGACACTTAAATATGTTAAGTGAACTGTGTTTGACTAATTGGGACAACATTTGGGGGAATTCTGTTGGTCTAAAGGCTCGATCACACCAAGAACAATAACTATAACAATATCTATAATGATAAGTATATCAGTATCTACACCAACAGACAATATCATTCTGTTTATAATAAGCATGTGCTGCATTTTTGTCACCTGTCGCTTTAAATGCTTTTTAAAGTCTTTTAAGTGGATTCTGGTTGGCTGCCAATGGCTATGTTTACATGCACACCTTTTGTTTCAATCAGAACAAATTCATTCTGATGGGTAAATCTGACCGTAGTATTTACATGAACGCTAAATAAATTGATCGGGTTCATGTGTGCGTTAATATGTCAAAAGCTTCAAATCAGAATTGATTTTTGACATGCGCACACTGCACAAATATAGAGTTTCCCGCTGTTTGAGCATACTATTCTCCTACATTGCTTCTTTTCTTTGTTTTAAAGCGCAGAGTTAAAGGAACATGCCGATTTTTGGGGACTTTGGCCTATTCACCATATCCCCCAGAGTTAGATAAGTCCATACATACCATTCTCATCTCTGTGCGTGCCATAACTCTGTCTGACGCACCCACGCTAGCCTAGCTTAGCACAAAGACTGGAGGTATATGGCTCCAGCTAGCCTACTGCTCAATAAGTGACAAAATAACGGCAACATTTTCCTATTTACATGTGATGTGTGTATAGTTGTGTACTAAGACCGACGGGAAATGAAAAGTTATGATTTTCTAAACCGATATGGCTCGGAACTATACTCTCATTCCTGCGTAATAATCAAGGAACTTTGCTGCTATACCATGGGTGCAGCAGCGCAATGATATTACGCAGCGCCTGAAAGCGCCGGTCTTAGTACACTATGTAACTATACACATCACAACATGTAAATAGGAAAATGTTGGCGTTATTTTGTCACTTATTGAGCAGTAGCCTAGCTGGAGCCATTTACCTCCAGTCTTTGTGCTAAGCTAGGCTAGCGGTGGGTGCGTCAGACAGAGTTATGGCACGCACGGAGATGAGAATGGTATGTATGGCCTTATCTCTGGGGGATGCGGTGAATAAGCTAAAGTCCAAAAAAGTTGGCGTGTTCCTTTAATATTTATCTATTTCGGGTCCTGATTAGGAGATAACGAGTCATATATTTAAATCATTATATTTAAAAACAACTGCAGCTCGTTCTGCACGTCATATGCCATTTCTAAGCCATTTCACATGCGCAGTCCTTTCCATTTTCAGTTTTCAATCCGACCAAGTGGTTACATATTCTCTCGATTGGATTAGAAAATGAATAAACCACCCCTTCCAAACCGATTGAGCCATCAATCCGATTACTAGAGGATTATTTGGTTGCATGTGAACATAGCCAATGTCGTTCATCAGCTGGGGGAAAGAAAATCACTTCAAAAGTGATTACAACAATATCGTTCCTCTGTGGTTCCCCCAAACCAGTTAAATGCAAACCCCATCCTACAGCCATTTCATTGGTCAACTCAACCATGCAGTCGCCTGTCAATGAATTTGACGTCATGTATTCAACTCAGAGCTGAGAAAAAAATAACAATAATGTGATTGACATGACATGACATGATTTACATTTGACTGGTTTAAGGGGAAAAAAATCTAGTTTTGGAATCCATTAGATTCAAGCATTTCAAATCAACTCTTTAGAAAAAGTTATATTGATGGAATTAGATTATTACTCCATTGTACTTTGATATATACCACTGCTTTGAAACAAGAATTAGTAATATTGACATCAGAGTAACTTTGAAATAAAGTTTGAAGATTACCTTGCGGTTGTCTAGATGGGTGGTATACCTGCAGATCGAAAGGTTGCGTGTTTGTTCTCTGAACCACAGTGACATTGTTTCCTGTCCATTTGTTGGCTTTGGCCAGCGTGTTTGTGCGCCAGTCTGTCCAGTAAACCTCTCCGCCGTACATCGTCACAGCAAACGGATGCGAGAGATACTCGTGTCCCCTGAGCACCTCGATCAGTCCAGACCCGTCATACTTGGCTGAATAGATTGCATCCGATCTGAGACATAAGTCAAAAATAAACCATTTCTATGGTCATTCATTTCTGATAGGAAGCACAAATTCTATGATATTGGATAGACTTTAGTCACCAAATTTATGAAATTTCATTGTCAATGGTTAGGGCAAGGGTGTCCAAATCTGCTCCTGTTAGGGCTCATTCCAAAAGACTTGAAACACACCAGAACCAGTGTGGTTGTCGGGATCACTAGAGACTTCCAGGAAAGTGTGTAATGCCCAGTACACATTGTTAGTCACTGTTGCTAACTCGGACAAACAATCGCAGTTACTAACTGTCTTACAATTACAGCTGTCAGTGTGAAAACCTTGTCCCAAATCTTGTCCCAAACCAAAGGTGTTTTTGATCAATTTTGGACACAGAAGGACCACCTCTCGTCGAGGAGTATTCAAGTGGGACTTCAATATGCCATGGCGGGATATATAAAAGATTTTTAAATAAATATGGTGGGTAACAAGATTAATTTGGAAGCAGGGGTTTACAGATCATAATGCAAGTGGGAGAAGCCTCATGTTATGGTCGTCACGATCGCAGATGACAATATCCAGGATCAACACTGTTCACAAAAGAAGATATTTTGAAGAATGATTGTAACAAAGCAGAGAGAGCAACCATTGACTACCATAGTATTTTTTTCCCTACTATGGTAGTCAATGGTTGCTCTATCTGCTTGGTTACAAACATTCTTCAAAATATCTTCTTTTGTGTTCAGCAGAACAAAGAAACTCATGCAGGTTTGGAACAACTTGAGGGTGAGTAAATGATAGAATTTTAATTTTGGGGTGAACTACCCCTTTAAATTAATTTACATTTAAGCAATTTATGAAGAGGAAATGTAGACCTTTGTTTATGTTTTTGATCTACACTGTACATGTAGTGAGAACAGTTAGCTATTTAGGGTTGTACGTTAGCATGGATTCACTAACCTTAATTGTAACTTAATGAGATTATGACAAACAGAAAATCCTCTCAGGACACCTGGAATCAGTGTAACAGTACCCCAGGCACATCGTTTAACCATTTATGTAGCATAAACACCATCAAACCGATGAGAGCTTCGGATCTTCCAATGTTTCTCTATGGCACTGAAATCTAAAGAAGTCCAAGTTCCGGTCCCCGTGCAACTGAAACTCAACTGCCATTGGCTCATCTGCGTTCGAGGGGAGGGGCTTATCGATAGGTCAGTTGCCAAAGTGGGATTCATCTTGATCTATTTGTTTACCACTAGCGTATGCTGATTTTATTCCTTTATACTATTTTGCGTCGTAGCCTACGATTCAACAGGTGTCATCATTGTAGAGTCTACATACATGTCGTACCAAAGTTTATTAGATCCACGTCGTACAGTGTGATTTGTAATGATCTTATAGGATTGCAGGAAAAAGCCCTCTGTAGCAGGCATTAGGGTAGGTTGGAGCTAAACTCTTTGGACACCCCTGGGTTAGGGATTGGGATAGGGTCAGGACACTGCTTGGAGGGCCACTATCTAGCAGAGTTTAGGTTTAGACCTCATTAAACACAGCTAAACCAGCTTATCAAGGTCTTCTAAAAACTTTGAGGAAGGTGTGTTAGAGCTAAACTCTGCAAGACAGTTCCTTCCAGGAGCAGGATTTGACACCCTTGGGTTAGGGATTGGGAAAGGGTCAGGGCTCTGAATAGTTTGTTCTAGGACCAACTTCCATTGATCCAGGAGCATGCCTAGAGTCTCAGAAAAAAATTGCAAAACAGGGTAGTACCCTTAAAAGGACATCTTTGTAGCTTATTTACCCCTAAAAAGTTCATACTAGTACCTTAAGGGTACATATTACTACTAATGGCGTTTCAGTAGAGTTCATTACGTACGCAATTTTTGAAGTTTATATTGTCAGAAGTTGTGAATGGTACCCTAATTCCAAACCGTACCATACCACTTTTTTGGCACCCTTCCGTTGGGGTACCTAGCACAGCAGTTCGGTATTAAAGGGTGGAGCTAAAACTCCCTGTAGAATGTTGATTGGTTGACAGAGAATTGTCACTTGCCGTGCTTTTTTGGCTGTGTTTTTCCTTGCAGTCTGCAGCCTTGGCTCAAACAAAGTGTGTCTTCTTGTGACAACAGCCACATGCCGAGAAGCAAGAACAAGATCTGCTGTATGTCGTCCATTTTTGTTTACTGTGTCGCTTTCTTCTTTGCGCGATAATGACGTCGATCACTACACCATGCCTATCATAAGGGTATTGTTGGCGATGGAAATGCAAGCCTTAATTTTTTTTTTTCTTTTTTTTTTATCCGCAGCCAAATTCTGGCTGTTTAACAGGTTCAAACACTCTTTTTTTTTTTTTTTTTTTTTACGCAAGCCTTATCAGGGTTTATGGTCCCGAATAGCACTGTACCGTACTGAACCGGACTGCACCGCTCTGTGAAAATGAGCCATTTTATACACCTTTTAGGGCTAGATAAGATGCAAAGGTGTCCTTTAAAGGATACTGCCCCAGTGACAATATTTTTTTTCTGAGAGAGTACATGGGTAAAGTGTATCACATTAAACATTACCTGGCATCTATCCACAGAATGCGGCGCTCCAGGTAGTCCACAGTCAGTCCGTTGGGCCATCCTCCACTGCCCGTCTCCTTATGGATGGTGCGTCTGCCATGTCCACTCATGGACGCAGCCTCTATCCTGGGCATGCTGGCATCCCAGTCTGTCCAGAATAGGATTCTACAGAATCAGAGCACAGATGAGGGCTTTTTCCATGCTGCTTACTAAAGTTCACCTAGTCTCAAAAACAAAAAGCATTCTGTATGGAGATCGCTTTTACTGTATGCAAAAGAGCAGCGTGGACATTCTTCGAAAATTTTACTTGGAACAACATAAAGTTGAGTCTAATTTTTTTTTTTTATTCTTTGGGTAACCCATTCCTTTAAAGCAGTGATTCTCACTTCAAGGCACCCCATTCTCAAGACAATATTTGAAGGTAATTCTGGGACTTCTGTATTAAAGGGGTGGTTATGATTTATGATATGACAACAAACGGCTGGTAGGGACTACAACAAGCTTTTTTCACTGGTTGATGTCACAAACCCTAAAATTTACATAAACCCTCCCCCGGGAACACGCAAAAAAATCATTATAAATTCATTAAAATAAACAAATAGCATTTTTACAGAAGCTCCATACCAATAACTGAATGTTCTTTTGTGTTACGCTTTTTCTTTAAAAGAATTTATAAATTTTTTTTAGTAAGTCATGATTATAGTTTATTACTACTACTACTATTATTATTTTTATTTACTCACAAATAGCTATTTTTTAAAGATTGTTTTTCATAACTTTTCAGCACTTTTTAAAATCCTCTCATATATTCATGTTTTCCAAGAATCTGTCGGTGTTGAAGTAAAGATGAGCAAAGCTGGACCTATGCACTGGCAGTAAACTCAAAACACTGGACTCAAAACCTGAACAGAACAACTAATATACTGTCATGAGAACGGACAATGAACTGAAAGAAACACAGAGCTTAAATACACAAACAAACAGGAGGCACAGATTATCCCTTACAGAATCCTGATTCATAAATAAAAATGACAGTTAAAGAACAAAAAAAACACAACGCCAGCTTATATCTTTATTTTTTAGCTGTTTTAGCTTATGTTTTGTCTTTTTAAATATTATTAAATACTATAATACTCTGCTTACGAGGCACATGGGGATCAACACAAGTTTCAGAAGTGGTAATGATGGATTGCTTACCCCTCTCTGGGGTCCAGAGCGATGGCTCGCGGATGCTCCACATCTCCAGCTAGTAGAGTGGTGCGCATCGTACCGTCCAGTTTGGCAACCTCGATCTGATCTAGATTACTCTCCACCCAGTAGATGTTTCCAGCGATCCAGTCTACTGCCAGACCCTCAGGAGTAGCTAATCCATACTGGATCACCACGTCAAAACTGGTCAGTGCTGCTGTGTGAAATAAAAATGGAGGAAAGTGGGAGGAACAAAGACAATATATGTATGGGAAAATAGTTTTTACCTAACTATTGGTTAATTGCAAAAGGTCCATATTATAGTCAGTGGCATGACACTTTTTTGTGTTTGTCTTAATTAAACGATATATATTGTTGTGGGGCATTAAGTAAAGTATACCTAGGTGGTTTAAACGTTTTGGGATTGTAAAAAAACAAAAAAACAAACCTGTATCAGTATTTTTGGTCTCATTTCTTAACATTAGATGTTAACATTAGACAGGACAGGATAGTTCACCCACAAATGAAAATTATCCCATTTACTCACCCTCAAGCCCTCCTAGGTGTATGACTTTCTTCTTTCAGACGAACACAATTGGATTTAAATTAAATAATATCCTGGCTAATCCAAGCTTTATAATGGCAGTGAATGGCAGTCCAAATTTTGAAGCCCAAAAAATGCATCTATCCATCATAAACGTACTCCACACGGCTCCGGGGGTTAATAAAGGCCTTCTGAAGTGAAGCAATTATTTGTGTAAGAAAAATATCCATATTAACATGTTATAAAGTAAAATATCTAGCCTTTTTGGGCTGTCATTCACTGCCATTATAAAGCTTGGATTAGCCAGGATATTATTTAATATAACTCTGATTGTGTTCGTCTGAAAGAAGAATGTCATATACACCTTAGGGGTAATTTTCATTTTTGGGTGAACTAACCCTTTAATAAAAATACAGTTAGGTCATGTTAGTTCAAAGTGCATTGACTAATGTTAACAAATACAACGTTTGATTTTAATAATGTATTAGTAAATGTTGAAATTAATTTATTAAGATTAATAAACGATGTGGAAGTGCAGTTAATTCTTAGTTCATGATAACTAAATTAATTAACTAATGTTAACTAATGAAATCTTATTGTAAAGTGTTACCTAAAACTGCTTCACTGTTTAACATTATGAAATATTGTTTTATAAATTCTATTATTCATATTATGATTAATAATAAACTTTTGTCCACCAAATCAAGGTGAAGTATGGTGTGTAACCAACCATAAAACAATCACGGAGAGTGATGTTGATTGTACTACATTACTTAATAAAGTGGCTTAATTGGCAGACAAATGTTTTTCAAATATAAGCAGTTGAGCAATTTTGTTAAAATATTTATTTATAAGACATAATAATAAAATGATACCTACAAAGTATCCCATTATCCAGAAAGTGACCCATTATACTTTTTCCAGATATCGTCTTTCATGTAGTGTGTAATAGAGCCATTTATGAATGTAAAAGCTCTGCAAAGTTTCAAAGATCAAAGTGCAGATAAATGGAGTTTTTGTCTCCCAAAAGTAAGAAGCGATTCTGAACTGAAACGAGGCGTCAGTAATTCCAGTCTCACTTCCTGCTGAATCTACGTAGGTTTGTAACAGATTTGCATAATGCCAGTGTCTGGCCTTAATTGGCTGAACAACGTCTACTTTGCCCCTCAAACGCTGTAGTTGTAGCTGAGTGAGCATAAACACTGAAACGACAAATCAGACACATAATTGCTTGCTACATTTAACAAATATGCTTTGAATGCTTTATGCTTAGTAGCAGAGAGCAGGAAAGGTCTCCGTTACCAGGGCTACCATCAGATAAGACTTTGTTTATGGCTTGAAAGAAAAGAGAGACCCAATGCCTTAAAACAGACTTTCCTTCATTAATTTATAGAAAAACTGTTCTATAAATGAACATGCACTCCAGGACATTGTGTGTACGATTATAACTGTTTTGTAAAGGGTCTCTGGTATGGTATTTTGCTTTATGCATATCTTATGAGCAAACTACTAGTTCATGAAACCTCATATATGTCGTGTCTCCTATCAAATTAATGCTCGTTTTACGACTTACACTTTCGTGTATGTTACTTCCTCGTAGGAGGCAGTGTGTGTTTGTTGCATTAAGTGTATAAATGGGCACAAACTTTTGGCTGGCTCTCAGGCCAGGCTGATAAGGCCTACACACACATCAAGCGATGTGCAACTTCCTCAACCTCGACGGAGTTGAAATAACCATGCAAGCTCATCGTTTCTTCTTCAGTCAACGCAGTAGAAATCAATTGCCACTTCAACACCATCAGACCGAACTATCAAGACTTTCTCCTGCAATTTTACCTTGGACACTCTTATACAGCTCAGGCTAAATGCAAGTAACGTACGAAATACAAATCACTGTGTAGTTAGTAAAACTGTAAACCCCTTTGTTCAGACAAAGGATCTTGTAGTCAATGATGGTTCTCTCAGGTGTTTCCATAGTTTCATTCCTTTGTTCTGACCCGATTGTTCATTCTCTCAGTTTCCCTCTTACCATGTAAGTGTGATGTGCATGTATGTTTTATGTTAGTTTAGTCTTGTCCGTGATTTAGTTAATAAAATGTGTGCACAATATATGTTTGGTTCTGACTCCCTGCCTGCAAGCAAATTGTCACTTAAATGATCTATCTTGTTATGCGCTCGAAGCGCTGTAAATACCAAGGAAGAATTATTTTTCTGTGGCCATGAAAAATATCCTTATGAATAATTATTAATATTTCCCCTCTGAACTAATTCACTACAACACACAAGGAAAGTAGAAGAGAAGAGGTGTATTCATTGCATATATGCACTGTACTGCATTGTTATGCATTTTTGTAACTAGTTAAAAATGAGCAATAGTTAACTTACCACCATTCTCTGACAGCTTCCCACGGTAAATTTTGTCCTCAACAACATCAGTCCAATAGAGCGAGCTCTCGTTGAGGTGGAAGTCGAGAGCAATGGTGTTCCTCAGGCCTGGCACTAACACGCTGAACTCTCCTTTGTGAAGATCAATCCGTCTGATCTCATGACGGTTGGAGAAGATGATGAAAGGTTTAAATGGATCTGGAAAAACAATGAACTCACTGAAGGAATGCCATAAAACTCATGATTCCCTAAGGTATTGAACTGGGAAAATGCTCTGACATTTTTTAATATGTCTGTAAAATTATGTGAGATTGGCAATCACATACATGTGTGACATTTCCTCTGTTTATCTAAATGATTTTTATTTCTCAAAGGAATGTGAAATGCGTCCCGCAATACATAATTCATCATTTGATTGGCTGAGTGGGCTGCTATGCCACTTCCTGTCACAATAAATCTTCTCCCCCTTCTCGCAATTGCATTCTTTCATTACAAAAATAAACCACCAATTATCCTGCCAAACAGTTTCCCAATCATTTTCAGCATGCTTTCTGTCACACACCGACTCTTAAACTGAAACTAACATTTTTAGTCTTTGAAGGAAAAAAAAGTTGCAATGACTTTATAGAAGTTTTCGTCTAGTGCACATAACGGTCATCTTTTGCCAAACACTGAGAACCACAACAGTTTTCATTTGTGTTCTAGTTTTTTTTTTACAGGCCTTTACCGATTCTTTCCATCTGTTTGTGGAAAACTTTAAGGTGTGCTCTTTTAGGTTAAAGAGCAAAACAATGAACAAAACAAGACAACAAAACAAAACAAAACAAAACAAGACAACAAAACAAAACAACAAAACAAAGAACAAAATAAGACAGGACATAACAAAACAAAACAGGACAAAACAAAGAACAAAACAAAGAACAAAACAAAGAGCAAAACAATGAACAAAACAAAACAACAAAACAAAGAACAAAATAAGACAGGACAAAACAAAGTACAAAAACAATGAATAAAACAAAGAACAAAACAAAACAGGACAGGACAAAACAAAGAACAAAAACAATGAATAAAACAAAGAACAAAACAAAGAACAAAACAAAACAGGACAGGACAGGACAAAACAAAACAAAGAACAAAACAATGAACAAAACAAGACAACAAAACAATGAACAAAACAGACCAGAACAGAACAGAACAGAACAAAACAAAACTGGACAAGACAGGACAGGACAAAACAAAGAACAAAACAAAACAGGGCAAAACAAAACAAAACATGACAACACAACAAAACACAAAACAAGAAAGGACACTTCATGACACAAAATACATTTATTCAAATTGTTTACAATCATCAATCTGTTAATTGTGAAAACAATTAAAATGTATTCAGGTAGAATGATGGCTAGCTGTGGAACAAGCTATATTCACTTTCAGATTAGATTAAACAAATAAATAATATTAATATATAAACCTGGTTATTTAAAGCACATTCAGTTATAAGTCTTAAATGTTTCATGTATATATCATATTTTATATGCTATTCAAAAAACTTTTCAATTTAGGCCTATTTTTTATTTTTTATGTATGTAGCTCACTAGGATTTGGATCTCACCTGTGCTCCTGCAGCTCTCCATGTCGGGTTCAAGGGCCCAGCCATCATAACACGAGCACTTCACATTGAACTTGTCCTGTTCACAGCGCTGGCTGCACTTCAGGTGTTTGGCACAGAAGCCCTGGATCTGACACGTCTTGTTGTCAGTGCCCAGTTCCATTCCCAGCGGGCACGAGCACAGAATGCCCTCACCCGGGGCCACTGTGCAGTTATGACTGCAGCCACCATTGTCCAGAGAACACAGATCTAAACCGAGAGACCGTTAAATAGGGGACAGAAGAAGAAAACACAATATGGGATCGTTACATTACATCAGTAATGATGTATTCAATATAGACTGAAGGCATTTAAAAGCCTTCACGTTAAAATTTTAATGCATATAATTACACAAAATAAAGAAATAGAGATTTAATGTCTTTGCTTTGCTGTTATAGTTTCAGTGATGATGTACAGGTCTCAGTTCATGTTAATTATTGCATTAACTAATGTAAGCAAATAACAATGAGCAATACTGTATATTCTTACAGCTTTTATAAACCTTTGTTAATGTTAGTGAACAATCTATAGTTTCATCAGTTTCATTAACTCTTGTTAAGAGGTTACACAGTGTCAAAGTTCCATCAAAAACTGAGGGTGTACCTCAGGGTTCGGTACGTGGCCCCTTCCTTTTTTCAATATCCAGGCAAACTGATGGTCCTACTAATGCTACACCCATGACAAGCAGCTCTACCTTGAACGACACTTCCATCTCCAAATTTGTGAAGGCAGAGCTCCTTGTCTTCCTAGCTAGATAGTAATTCAACACTTTTGCAACATCAAGAAATAAGCTAGGAACTTTTGGCAATAGAACCTTATTAATGGTATATTTGCTGTTATTAAATTCATTAGGGTAACATTTTACAGTAAGGTCTCATTTGATAGCATTAGTTAATGCATTAATTATCATGAACTAACAATGAACAACATATTCTTATAGCATTTATAAACCTTTGTTAATGTTAGTTTTTGAAATGTTTTATATGCAATACATATATATTAGTGCTGTCAAATTTTTTTCTGTCATCCTTTGGCTAGAGTTTTCATTATGATCATACTCTTATTCATGCAAATGCTTTTTAGAAATGAAATTCCTAAATATATTTTAGCATAAATAAAAATACATAATGAGTCACTGAAACCATCTTTTTTATCATAGAATACACTTGTTTGTTCACCTTGAGTTGACAGTTTGAACATTGTTCATTCCTCTTAATTTATTTTCAAGATCTGAGGTGAATTAGCTTCAGATGCATATAAATATAAATATAATTTTTTGTGACCTTTATAGACATAGCCTACTGAAAGCAACAATGCACAATATATTCATTGTTGTTTTCAGTAGGCTATGTCTATCCAGCCGCAATGCCGCATAAATAAAAAACTTTGTAAAATAGAATGGTCACGAATCGCCGTTGCGGCTGGTTAGTATAGGCTACAAAAAAACATGGAAAAGATACATTTTCTCACGTGTTTAGGACACGTTGTAGGCTCATAGGGCTGTTTCAGAACTTGCATTGATTTTGTACTGTTGTTAAGTCTGTGCTGTGCATGTCCGTGGACTCCGTCCATTATTGTAGTATGGCTGATTTTTGTTTAGATATTACTTGATGATTTGGGAATGTTGTTGTTGTATGGCCAGAGAAGGAATCATGTCATACCCAAGGCTTTTGTGAAAAGTCGCCACTGAGTAAAAAACTAACAGCAAGGAAGAGGTTACACTCTAAAACATCAAGAGTGCAAAACAGAGACAGACGCACTCAGACAATCATGTAAACACACTAAGACACAGACACACAAACCACAATATTATACGCACATAAAATTAACTGCCGTGGCAGTAACAATATGGTAAAATTGTACCAAAAGACTCAAATAAGAGGTTCAAATCAGAACAGACACAGATTTATTAAGCTGTGATAAAACATACCTGTTCATTTTAGTTACATTTTTATTGAATTTTGATGTTATGTGTAACATAATATTCTCCTCTCTGTTAAGGTTTGAATGTAGTAACATTAATGCAAAAACTGACACTTGAAATCAACATTTCAAACAAAAAAAATCTAAACCTTGACAAAAAGTAGTCTTTGAGAAAGTATAAATCCAAAACCACAACTTAATAAAATTAAGTATTTATGTCTAAAAACACTAGAGAATTTATAAGCCACTTTATATAGAACTATATAGGAATCTAGTGGTAACATAAGTTTTTTTTTTTTATCTCCCACCAGATGGCACTAATCTACCTTCAAAAAATATATATTTTAAATACCATGTCTCTATTTTAACATGGAATACTAGTTTAATTGAAAAATAATAATTAAAAATATATATTATTATTTTCAATGAGGAAAAAAAGCTAATAAAAATGTATAAATGTTGCATAATATCATAAAAACCCTCAAAATTCAAAAAAATATTATTGAACAAAAATATATTACATTAGTTTTCCTGGGAGGGAAAAGTTACATTTTAAGGCTTAGGTCACTTTTGACCATGAACAAGCCAAGTGTGACCCCTAAACAAAGAGGACCAGGGGGTTAAAATGACCAATTTTTCAGTGGGGATAAAAAACATGTTTACAGCCTGGTACAATTGTGGTTTTGGTCTATACAGCTAATTTTGCCCTTCATGACAACTGTGAGGGGTGAATTTTTATATAACACATCCGTTTAAATTATATTAAGCCTTAAAGTTCAGCATAATTAAGGGCGTGGCCACTTGAGTGACAGGTGGATTGTCGTTTGTCTGCTGTCTGTTAGCCATCACTAGCCTAGAAATATAGACGCACCCTAGCGGCAGCAAATATAATTTGCAGCCAGGGCGTCTAGCAACTCTCCATTGGCTTGCGAGCTGGAAAAACCAAACTCTAGTCAGGCCAATCACATCGTGTATAGAGTCGGTTGGCGGGCTTAACATAATGACGGCAGAGTTGTGGCGGTTCCGCGTGCTACTTGAAAACAAAGAAGCTGCCGAACAGCGGTCTTTCAAATTGGCTTTGGCCGTGACTCTGGAAGACTTGGAATTAAGCTTTTCTTTGAGAATAGAACAAAGAACGGCACAAAAGTCATTCTTAAGAAAGGAAGATGTGTTAGGAGTTTTGCCAACCGGATACGGCAAAAGTTTAACCTATCAACTAGCTCCGCTTCACCTTCTTCGTTGCTCTGGTTGGTTGTAGCGCTATCCTATTGCGTGCAGAGGGAATCTGAAAGACAACCGTTTATCCCGCCCCTCGGATTGAGCCCTGCCAATGGTGAGTTCCCAGACCCAACATCTTGATGTGGGTTTGGCTTGTCAGGCTAAGCCATCACGTTACCTCAGCTCCACCCACATCCCATCTCTTTGCCCATTTTCAGTTATCCGGGATTTCGAAAGCTGGCTCCGCCCACTTTAGGCTTCAAAAATGCTCTTCAGAAACCTACGGGTGACGTCACAGACACTACGTCCATATTTGTTTACCGTCTATGGTCCTGACACACACACACGATGCACCAGTATCGAGTTCTCTTTCTCGCTTGAACAATCAATAACACACATAATTATGCAAAAATGCCTGTTTTGTAAAGTATCTTCACAAGAGCAGTCTTAAATGAGTTAAATAACGTCTTAAATGAACTTAAAGAGTTGTGAGAAAATGAGATGCGCGTGACAGAACATCAGAGCTGCTTCATGTTTGGCAGCGGCAGATCTTAAAGTGACAGCAGCCACTAATGATGTCTGTCAAATCAAATAACAAAGGGAACAGAAAAGTGTTGCTTTAATCAGGATTAATCTATATTTAATGTATTATTTATGCAGTGCAGACTGTTTGATTACTTTATTCAATTTCTGTATATTACCTACCTGTTAGACAGAAGGCCACAGGTAAATATGACATTTATTATATTGGGTTTATGTAAGGATTGTTTTAAGTTCACTTAAATTAAAAGTTGTTATTTTTTTAAAGCCTAATAAATGTTGAAATTGATATATCTTTCAATTATACTGCAATGTTGAATGTCTATTATTAATGTTTTCATAGAGATATCAGTATTAGTATCAGTGATACTGGCCTTCATTCATAAAAATATGCCATGACAACAAATATTTAAAATATACTATCTTTAAGTTGTTTCTACATTAATTTGGAGAGTAACTGTGAAATTATTACAATGTAAAAATATTTAAAACTCCGATGTTTTTAATCGTGATTAATTACAGAAAAAATGTGTGACTAGTTAGTTATTCTTAATCGATTGACAGCATTAATACATATACATATTTAAATGACAGCCTAAATAAGGAGTTGTGCTCCAGATGCATTTGTTTTGTTTTTTCATTTTGAGCATTTCCATCAGTGTTCTGCTAGTGTCAGTTTCCAAACAGCATGAAGCCAGTCTGCACTCAGTGAACATCATCTGATGTCTTACCACAGAGTTTCTCGTCGGAGCCGTCAGGACAGTCGTCTTTGCCATCACAGAGTTTCTCGGCGGGCAGACAAATGCTGGTGTCATTAGCACACACGTGATGGGAGAGTTTACACACCAGCGCCTCACAGTTATCTTCATCTGAGTTATCTTCACAGTCACTGTCACCATCACACACCCAAGCCTTACTGATACACCGCGCTACACAAAAAACACACAGGATACATTCTTGTTAACTGAGGAAAACTACATTGAATTTACTTGTGACCACATGAATGGAGGATGACCTTTTCTTGGACCCACTTTATATTAAGTGCATTAACATAAAATAATCATTTGATGCTATGCACTTATTTGCATGTATCCTGCATGTAATTACATGAGTACATAATCAATTTCTGTGTTTACATATACATATAACAATCTTGATCCTACCCCTTTACACACACTTAATCCCATATCATCAAACATGTCCCTAACCATACCCATATCACACCTCAATAGCAGCACAAGTGTTCTGTAATACAATATGAAACAAGTACATTGTACCTAACATTTTTTAACATAAATACATGGTAGTTAAAGACACTTAATATAAAGTGGGAACAAATATTCAACTAAATAAATATTTCGCTACATAAAGACATGGAAAATTAACCTCTGGAAGCAATTTTGAGTGATGACTCAAATGATATGGTCGATTGTATTGATTGAAACAATACATCTGAACAAATCTTTTCACTAATATGAACTGTATACCTCTCTTAGACTATTTGAAAGTGAGAGAGGGCGTTTATGAGAGTTTCATTATTGCCTCAACTTGTGTTACTTTGCATTTTTCAGTCTGTGATGATTATGACCCATTTGCTCGTAAACGTACTGTCTGCTCATGGATCACTAAATATGTTCTGCATCATTACCAGAGTCCCTGCAGCCAAACTTCACTGCTGGATCACACATGTGCGTTACACCCTCGCAGTTCTTCTCATCGCTCAGATCCATGCAGTCAGTGTCTCCATCACACCTCCAGCGGAGGGGAATACATAGCCCATCCACACGACACTGGAACTCATCTGTGTGACAGCCACCGGGAGGACGGGTTGCTGTCGAGAGGAACAAAAGAGTGTATAGCAATGTCTATTTTTATTTGGGAGAAAACATTTGTGGACAATCTATAATTTCATCAGTTTCAAACTACTTGTTAAGAGTTTACACTCTGTAAAATATCTTAGATATGGCAGCTTATCCTGGAGGGGAGAAGTGTTAAAGTTCCATCAAAAACTGAGGGTGTACCTCAGGGTTCGGTACTTGGCCCCCTCCTCTTTTCAATTTCTGATTGTCCTATTAATACTACACCCATGACAAGCAGCTCTACCTCTTCCATCTCCAAATTTGTGAAGGCAGAGCTCAATTCAACACTTTTGCAACATCAAAAAGTAAGCTAGGAACTTTGGTAAAATGATAAACAACAGTGAAATAGTAGGACATTCTATTAATACGTTTCTGTGTCACGCCTACATCTCTGTCTTAGCTTTTCACTTTCAATTTTTTAAGATTTATTTTTGGTGTTCTTGCCTTTATGACAGGACAGTTAGTTGACAGGAAGCGAATTTGGAGAGGGGGGGGGGGGGGGTGACGGGATCGGGAAATGTCCATGAGCCGGGACTCGAACTCAGAATGGCCAAAGCACAACTGTGCTATATGTTGGTGCGCTACCTAAAAGGCTATTACCACTGACTAGCTTTTGACTACACTGATATTATCGGATGAGAACAAAACTTGGACTGAGTTGATCTGGATGATGACACTATTGTCTTCTGTAGAGCTGCTTCAAAACTGAACTTGTTTAATAATTGATGAATTTTCAGTTATTGCACTGAATTGAATCAATATTGGACTGAATTGATCTGAATAAGGACACTATTGTCTTTGTAGAGCTGCCCTACAGCAGAATTAGAATTTGTCTCATATTTGTTGAAGTCTGCATTATGTTATTGCATTCACTTATTTTCCTGTTTATTACTGTGAAGCTGCTTTGAAACTTCTAACAATATAGAATTTCATGTTACTGTCTCTTTATGCTGTTATATTCGTCATTTTGGATAAAAAAATCTGCTAAATTAACAAAGGTAAACATTGTTAGCTTTCCAAAGGCGGATAAAACTGTTATTGTGGTGTATTTTTGTTGGGATTTGTTTGTAATAATCCTTTTTAAATCCATCATCACCCTGTAATGTGCCTCATATCTGACTCTAGCCACTGGCAAACACGTTTATCCCCAGGAGAGAGAGACAAGTCTATATTTGGGCAAAAATGCCAGTGGTGTATATAAACACAAGGATTCCTTATTAATTAGCTCAAGATGTGCCTCCACGTGGTTCTTTCGGAGTAATGGCTTCTTTCATTTCTTTCTGTGACACAAATTTGTTTCATAATTGAGGAATTTTGACACTGCTATTGAAAAGAATTTGAGTGATTTGACTTTGGATCCATGAGTTATGTAGAGCTCTATTTGGTTATGGTGAGCTTTGGTTAACCCGTAAACCATTAGGTTAATGAACTCACCCGCTCTTTTAGTCACCATTGGTCTCTGTGACTTCTCTCACTAGTGTATTTCCTTTGTGCCTGTACAAGAGATGGCCTTTGCTAAACAATGTGCTAGTGGCTTGGTGTATCTTTCACTTCCTGACAGTTGAATCAAAAGCAGGCACTGCTAAGACATCCAAGTGCTTTCATATTATTATGTATTCCCACTTAAAGACATTAATGCTGCCTCAGAATTAGTCCAAACTGGTTTCGTAGAAGGCAGCATAAGTTTGCTGCCTAGGTAGGCGTGATGTGGAACTAAGCATTAGTGTCACAAACTCACCCTGGTTAGTGCAGTTGGCGTGGGTCTCGTCACTGTAGTCACCACAGTCGTTATCTCCGTCGCAGGTCCAGTAGTCGGGTATACAGCGACCACTGTTACATTTAAACTGAGCGCTGGAGCATGAATGGCTACAGCCGGCTTCATCACTGTTATCACCGCAGTCATTGTCTGGAAGAGGTTAAATTGTCAAATGTATGCTATGATACTCTAAAATATAATGTATAAAGTAAGCCACATTTTAAAGTTCACCACCAGTCAAAGAATTGGACACACTTGAATAAATCGATGTTTCTTACAATCAGAACAAAACCCGTTGATATAAAGGATTTTCCATGAAATGTGTTTTGCAGACAAATATACACTATATTGGCAAAAGTATTGGGACACCCCTCCAAACTATTGAATTCAGGTGTTCAAATCACTTCTATGGCCATAGGTGTATAAAATCAAGCACCTAGGCATGCAGACGCTTCTACAAACATTTGTGAAAGAATGGGTCGCTCTCAGGAGCTCAGTGAATTCAAGTGTGGTACCGTGATAGGTTGCCACCTGTGCAATAAGTCCATTCGTGAAATTTCCTCACTACTAAATATTCCACGGTCAACTGTTAGTGGTATTATAACAAAGTGGAAGCAATTGGGAACAACAGCAACTCAGCCACAAAGTGGTAGGCCATGTAAAATCACAGAGCGGGTCAGCGCATGCTGAGGCACACAGTGCGCAGAAGTCACCAACTTTCTGCTGCTACTGACCTCCAAACTTCGTGTGGCCTTCAGATTAGCTCAAGAACAGTGCATAGAGAGCTTCATGGAATGGGTTTCTATGGCCGAGCAGCTGGGTTTTGCGGTTACCAGGAGAACGGTACTTGCCTGACTGCATTGTGCCGAGTGTAAAGTTTGGTGTAGGGGGGATTATGGTGTGTGGGTTGTTTTTCAGGGGTTGGTCTTGGCCCCTCAGTTCCAGTGAAAGGAACTCTTAATGCTTCAGTATACCAAGACATTTTGGACAATTTCATGCTCCCAACTTTGTGGGAACAGTTTGGGGATGACCCCTTCCTGTTCCTACACGACTGTGCACCAGTGCACAAAGCAAGGTCCATAAAAAATTAGAGCGGAGACTGCACGCCAGGCCTTCTCGTCCAACATCAGTGCCTGACCTGCGCTTCTAGAAGAATGGTCAAAAATTCCCATAAACACACTCCTAAACCTTGTGGAAAGCCTTCCCAGAAGAGTTGAAGCTGTTGTAGCTGCAAAGGGTGGGCCAACTCCACATGAAACACTACGGATTAAGAATGGGATGTCATTAAAGTTCATGTGCATGTAAAGGCAGGCGTCCCAAAACGTTTGTCAATATAGTGTACATTGTCAAGGTTATTATCGTTAGCTAAAACCATAAAAAAAAAACATTTTCGTTAAATTAAATTAAATAAAAAATGTAAACTTGATTAATTTGACCTATAGTTGCTAACATTTTTAATTTTCATTTAGTTTGAAAAATAAAATAAAACATTCTTCAAAATTTCCATACTATAATTTGCATTGTTTTACAGTACATTACAGTACAGTACATTGTTTTTGATTGCTAGTTGATGACTATTATTAACGGTAAAGAAAGAACAGGTGTGTCCAAACTTTTGACTGAAACTAAAAGCTAAATTTCAATCACTTTAAAGAAGTTATAAGCTCCCTTTACTACTTTACCAATATTAAAGCAGCAGGGAAACATTTTTCTTAGATATACTGGGCCAACATGGAATATCCATGTCCATGTGAGCTATAGGCTATGATTTAATAGAATTCATTTGTAATACAAATATACAAACAAATGACATTTAGGCAGAAATATGAGTATTACACATTAATATGACATGGTAAATGTGGCAGCTTGTCTTTAGACACACATTTTACACAATTTTGTAACAATAGAAAATGAATAATAAACATCACAGAAACTGCATAGATCACACATGCACCACTAGGAATGAACACTGGTTAATATTTGCTAAATCTCTTCTTATGGATGTTAATAGTGATGTTAGTTAAAGTGAGATGGGCAGGGGCTTTGATTTTATCATTTTGGGGCAATATTTTAGAAATAATTGCTGCAGATATTTTAGACCTTTCAACAGCTTTACAGGTATTTCCTGAAATCCTGTTGAGACGTCATTATAATGTTATAACACAAGTATTTTTTTATGGTGCATGTTGATCTATGCACTAACCGGTCGGGTTCGGACAATTGAACTCATCAGAGCTGTCCCCACAATCCTTTTCTGCAACACACAGCCCATGTGACACAGGGGGAGGGGCAAATGGTCAAAAGAAGAGGACATGACGTTACACAAAAGACACATGAAATGATCAACAAAGACAAATGAGGGAAAAAGTGCAAGGGACACAAAAAGAACAGAGAAGAAAAACACTTCAGCAGCTCACCGTTATCACAGCGCCAGTTGATGTTGATACAGCGTCCGTTATTACAGGTGAACTGACTGAGCGGGAAACAGGTTGGGTATGCTGACGACACAAACGTCATCATAAACCATCAATAATAACATAGAAAATGAACAAAACTCAACTCATATAATCAATAGTTAAATGCAACATTTAAGTTTCAACCGATTATATGTAAATATGAATATATGACTTTTCAGCATATGCTTTACATAGTTCAATGTTTTTAAAGTGGTCGTATCACATCGCACTGAATATAATATAATTTTAAAAAAAAAGGTTTTACACAAAGACATTCTATAGTGATATAATAAAGCTTTGAATTCAATTGTGACCCGAAGGTCCTGAGTGTGACACTTTTTTTTACGACCACTTAGACTTTTCAAATCCTGTCCCCAATTTTTTGGGGTGTTCAAATACCAAGTACCAATAAAGTCACCAAGTTTCGAACCATTTCGATGAAGCTATGATTTTTTACATTTTTTATTTTAAAACATTTGGGTCAGAAATGACCGAAGAGCCCCAGAGGGTTAAAGTGTGTGTTAGTAATATGCGCCTATAGACGGGTGCACAACGTGCGTACACTCTGCTTACTACACACACAGGGACGCGCAGCAGCACACACTTTTTTTTAAATATTAAAAATTAACCTGATTGGTTTATAGCACATTACACCCAAAACACACCCATGACTCAATAAGAGACTAGGTACAACCCTTTTGGACCATTCGCCTGGCACGGCGACCGTTTTTCCCCGTCGTTAAACTAGCAAAAGTGGATTCGGACACACCCTAAGTGCAACTGCGCCATGAGCTTCAGACCATGTGCTCACATCGTTAAAATAGGGCCCTAAATGTCTAAAACATTTACAAAATGTAACCTGTAAAATGTCCTAAAACATTTCCTTCAAAGTTGAAACTGATCAAACTAGCACTGAACTAGTTTTTCTAAAAGTATCGCATGCATATTAATGGCTGAATTCATTCATTTTAATAAGCTGGCAACATCCTCTACCGCAGGACGCAGGCTCATCGGAGCGATCCCCGCAGTCATCATCCAGGTCACATGTCCAGGAGATGGGAATACAGCGACCACTGGCACACGAGTACTGATTCGGAGGACACGTCCGAGCTGCAACAGAGAAGCAAAACTGAACTGTTACATATAGTTATTATTATATATTATTATGGTCTTCAGGTCATCTGTAAGCCAGTTTACTCTTAAAGGTACAAAATTTACAGTCCTTCTCGGAATCCATTCCCCACCTGCTTTTCTGTGGAAACAGTTCATCTTCAACATGTATTAATTTTGCAGAGCACTTAATATGGAGTTTGTTATGAAAAACTGATGTTTTATAAGTGGAGTCATACGTATTGTGCAATAATAAGGGTTTATTTATTTTTATAGTGTCCACCAGGTTGGAATTCTTGGAAGGGAATCTTGCTGCCTTTTGCTCTATTTGTATTATGGAGGATCTTGACCTTTTCAATATGGCGGACATGGTGTCAGTTTTTTCCATTGCTTCATGCAATCCCAGACAAACTTAATCACAGTGAGATCACATCTCTGTTTGGACCGTCTGTTGTTGGACTGTGAATGCAAAAATATCACTGGACTATTACAATTAAAGACAAAATGAATGTTTGGAAATGTAAACTGAATTCAGGGTTCCCTTCCCACTCTTTCATGAACACCAGATTCAAGGACTTTCAAGTACTTTTAAAGAACATTTTATTTTATTTTAGACAATCTGGACAATAACCAGACATGTACCTGTGTCTATCATTAGGGCATATTAAGGCTGTTAATACTGGTTAATACTGGTTCTGATAGAAAGGTGTCAGAATACACAGTGCATCGCAGTTTGTTGGTTCAGGAATGGTTTGAGGAGCACAACAACGAGTTTTGAGGTGTTGACTTGGCCTCCAAATTCCCCAGATCTCAATCCAATCGAGCATCTGTGGGATGTGCTGAACAAACAAGTCAGATCCATTGAGGCCCCACCTCACAACTTAAAGGACTTAAAGGATCTGCTGCTAACATCTTGGTTCCAGATACCACAGCACACCTTCAGGGGTCTAGTGGAGTCCATGCCATTTTGGCAGCAAAAGGGGGATCAACACAATATTAGGAATAATTAGGTCATAATGTTATGCCTGATCAATGTACCTGTTTAATGCACAGTACTTGGATATCTGTAATCATTTGTGCCATATTGCAAAAGAACATTCATTGGACAAAAAACACTTGTATCCTACTGTCTCTGACAACAGAGCACTTAAACATACACAGTCATAATTATAAATTTAGAAGTGGGAAGTAGGATCTTATGATTCTACCACATGAAGGAAATGCAAACCTTTTATGATTTCTGTAGGAAATATGTCAGCACAAAAACAAATCCTTTCATGAAACCCTCAAGTTGTAGAAGAGACAATTCATGAACATTTTAAATAATAATAATCATAATTAACCGTTTTTATCTCTGCACTCAGAGTGTTATTGCCTATATTTTATCTGAATTTAGCTTTTTATGTGAATCGGCTAAAGTGAACTTTCAAACGCAAATATAACAGTGGAGTGTATTGTTGTCAATATATGATTTTCTCATTTGCTTTAGATGTTATATAGCTAATTTCAGTTAATAACAAAAAAAATCTATCCGTTTATTTGTTGAATTCAGAATAAGTTTCTTCACATTATCAGTTCAGATAAACAACAGTCCATAAGAGAATGTGAAACTGCCATAGTAACATTCAACTCAATCACTTCCTTATACATTCATTGTATTCATTTAGAAGTTGTTAGTTACTCTTTTCTATCTTTTGGTTAACAAATCCATTTTATTACACTTGTGTATCTCACAAATCCTACAGATTGGTCATTTGACAAACTCCCTCCACTTTATTCAACAATCTTCTTGGATTGTACTTTACTGTCAAGGTGAGACTCATTGGCTGCATGGTGCCCTTCAAAAAAGACTTATCTGACACGCTCACAGTCACACTCGCTTTAAATAATAATTAATAATAATTTGTTACATTTATATAGCACTTTTCTAGGCACTCAAAGTGCTTTACATATAGAAGGAGGGAATCTCCTCAACCACCACCAATGTGCAGCATCCACCTGGATGATGCGACGGCAGCCATATTGCGCCAGAACGCCCACCACACACCAGCTGGTTGGTGGAGAGGAGACAGAGTGATGCAGCCAATCTGTATATGGGGATGATTAGGAGGCCATGATGGAGAGGGCCAATGGGCAAATTTGGCCAGGATGCCGGGGTTACACCCCTACTCTTTATCGAAGGACATCCTGGGATTTCTAATGACCACATAGAGTCAGGTCCTCGGTTTAACGTCTCATCCGAAGGACAGTGCTTGTTACAGTATAGTGTCCCCATCACTATACTGGGGCGTTAGGACCCACACAGACCACAGGGTGAGCACCCCCTGCTGGCCTCACTAACACATCTACCAGCAGCTACCTGATTTTCCCAGTTGGTCTCCCATCCAGGTACTAACCAGGCTCAGCCCTGCTTAGCTTCAGTGGGAAACCAGTCTTGGGCTGCAGGGTGATATGGCTGCTGGTTACAAGGAACACACCAACTTTTTGGGACTTTAGCTTATTCACCATATCTCCCAGAGTTAGATCCATACATATCATTCTCATCTCCGTGCGTGCCATAACTCTGTCTGACGCACCACCGCTAGCCTAGCTTGGCACAAAGACTGGAGGTAATTGGCTCCAGCTAGCCTACTACACAATAAGTGACATAATACGTGACAGAATATGCTAATCAATGACTCGAAGATAGTTAACTCCACACCAGCCACATAAATTCATCAACTAACCATTCAGAAACATCCCGTCTCATTCTAAATGTTGTCATTTCTTCTTGAGTCTCTCCATCATTGTCTGACTCTGGTTTGAACATAAAAGGCTGAACAGTTTCATTGCTTGTCTGCATGAGGTAATCAGAGCTGCTAAGTGGAGTTCTTGAAGCTCCGCCCCCTGATAAGCAGCTCATTTGCATTTAAAGGGACACACAAAAACGGCATGTTTTGCTCACCCTCAAAAAGTGACAATTTTAACATGCTATAAAAAATTATCTGTGGGGTATTTTGAGCTAAAACTTCACATACACACTCTGAAGACATTAGAGACTTAGTTTACATCTTGTAAAAAGGGAAAATCAACCACCCCTTTAAAGATTTTGCACTTTTATTGGAGTTAGGACACATCATAGGCCGGACTTTTGGCCTATCTATTTTTCACTTGGGTACTTTTATTTACCAGTGGTTATTTTTGTAAAAAAAAAATGAAGAACACATTAAACTGATTTGGATTTTTTTTTTTTACCATGCCTTCATCATAGGCCCTAATTACACCTGGTATTAAGAAGCATGTTGGTTGATCGGATCACAAGTGGACGACTCTAAATACAGGTGTAAACTGGGTCTAACACATTTTGAGCTTGTCCACTTTCAACCACTTCCAGAGGTAGTGGAAAACACATTCGACTGGATTGCTTTTGTAGTGTAAACGCTCATGCGATCAAATCAAGAATCTCTTCAGAATTCTATGGGTGACGTCACGGACACCACGTCCATATTTTTTTTTACAGTCTATGGGTCAAATGTGTTCGAACAGCCACAAAAGACCGTCTACCGACCTAACGCATACTTATGAGAAGCACGCTAGTCAGACGGGATTTCAACTTCATCAGCTAAAGAACCAAGTTTGGTTTGAAGATGAAAAACATACCAATCACAATGTTCTCTCACCATTCCTGATTTCTAACACACACTCACAGTGTTTGGCCTGGTCTTGTGGCTGTCAGAGCAGAAAAGAAAGCAGCTGCTCTCCGTGTTTTTCTGTTGTCTCCGGTCGTGTTCATATGTAAATTGCGTGAGCTTATTTCATCCATTAGATTGAAAAGATCTGAATAAGCCCATACATTTACCCGCCCATAGACCATCCCCTCGAAGAAATCAGGACAGAAGTGGATGAAAGTGGACAAAAGAGACGGATTAAAACACCTGGTGTAAACGGGAATGTGTTTCCCTGGTCAAATTGAGATCCTATCGACCAAAACGCATCTTACACCAGGTGTCCCTAGATCTAGATTCACCATTGACAACAGAGAATCTAACAAATAAACAGCTAAAACAAAGAAAGGAGAAACAACTACCACTAAATAAAAGCAATGATGGATAAGTTGGACTTTTTTCATTCATAGATCACATTGTATGTTTCTTAATCTGTCCATCATTTTGACCACGGAATGCTAATCGAAAAATTAAATAAAGTAATGGAAGTGTGTTTTAAAAGAGCTTAATTGCTACATGTCCACAGGGCAAAACACACCTTAGAAACACTCAGTTAACATCAAATTTGCCAACCTACACTCTTAAAACATAGTCTTTACAGAGTGAATCTTTGGGCTAAGTGTGAAGAATGTCATAGTGCTGCAAATTCAGATTAAATGCAAACAGACCTTGACTCTGTATGAGTGTGTGTGTGTGTGTGTGTGTGTGTGTGTGTGTGTGTGTACCTGAGCATGTAGTGTTAGATTCGTCTTCGTCGTTGCCGCAGTCGTTGTCTCCATCACACAGCCAACGCATGGGGATACAGCGGTTATTCTGACACTTGAAGCGATCCGCAGGGCATGTGTGCTGATCTACAGATGGACAAACAACACCAGCTGCATGTGTGTGGTAGCTTCATGCAAAGAGCTTGTTAAAAGCAAGACGTGAGTGTGTTCTTACGGCACAGTTCAGCGGTCTCGTCGCTGTTGTCCAGACAGTCATTATCTCCGTCGCATTTCCAGCGGTCTTGAATACAGCGGTTATTCTTACAGGCGAACTCTCCCGGCTGGCACTGCGGAGGAGGAATGTACGACGGGTTCGCTGTGACGAAACACACACACACACACAATGTAAATTATGCTGCGTTCCAGGCAGGTTTTTGAGCCCGTAAATTACAACTTCAAACCACGACTCACGACTTTGTAGTGTTCCAGGCAAAGTCACGCCAAACTGCCTGAGCGCAAGGAATTGTGTGGTAGTTAGATGTAAACAAAGCATGGCGGACCTTGCGAGGTGTATGCTCATTTACAATCATTTCTATTGCCAAAGGTGCTTACTCCTTGCTTGTTTGAGGGAAACGGAGGAGAAAAACAGCGCACACGGCAAGAAAAGCTGTTATACCTTTTATTTTACGTTATTTGTATATTTGTTTCATAAACACTGCATCCGTAGGGGGCTGCCATTGTTGCTTCGCAGGCTATGTGACGTCAAAACTCGTAACTGGGAGTACATTGATCTACTACGAGTTCACGGGTGGGAAGTCACAGGTTTGACTGCCGTTTCAGTCCACTTTCACGGGTAGAAGGTTGGAAAAACACGGGTTACGGGTTGCCTGGAACGCGGCATAAGTCTGCTGAACGTCTGTGAAAGAAAACATCTGAGGGGTTTCTGTTTCAAACATTCAGACCCAAAAACCAAACCGCTTGATGTTCAATTCAGCCGATTGTATCAACAGTCAGTCACAGATTAAAGCCTAGACATGGTGCATTATCTGACAGTATGATCGAGCAGCTGGCACAAACAGATTTGCTTCTGCTCAGCAAGGCTTTTCTTGCGTTGTTTTCTCTCAGGACTGAATGAACTCTTACCCTGCTTTATTTGGCAGCCTGGGTCACTCTGAATGGAAGTTTCATGTTATTTCTTCAGCAGTAATTAACCTTCTGATGGACAAACTATGTTTGTTAATACTACACTTATAACAACATCCTAAATAATCCAGTGCCAGTAACTGTCTGGTTAATACTCCAATACAGTAGGTGGCGGTGTTGAACCTTAACGCTGGTTTGCCACCCGTCATAAAACAAAGACAATGGTTCAGTGGCTAAAGAGTAGGCAAAAAGTAGTCTAATGCTGCCTTCACGTGCTATCGGAAATTTGGTCATTCCGACTTCTGAAGTCGTGATTACGAGCTCATTGCATTCAAGTTTCAAAATGTGAGGGCGTTCATGTGGAATTTTTTCCTAGGAAACTCGTATTTACGATAATTCTGAGAGCACGTGAAGGCAGCATAAGCCTCAGGCGTTACTCCCACGGACCGCTGGCTGAAAGTCTGATGCATATGGCACACTTATCTGGAAACACCATAGACAGTAAAAGAAATGGACACAGCGACCCCATAGGCTTCGACGGGGAAAAGTGAAGTCAATTAGAAGCACTCACTTCCTGATGGCTGAGCATACTGCGCAGCCTCAGACTGAGCTTGACGACGTAGATGTGACGTGAGCAACCAGTCTGACAGTTGTTAGACTGAATCACGTTGTTGAAATATTTTGTCCTGTTGCTTTTGGCTCTCTATGGGCTTCTCCCCATGCTTCTCGCTTGACTTTATCGGACTTTATGCCTCCACGTCCCCCTGACTGCCTCATAGACAGTAAAAGATTTCCTGCGAGCTTCTCCTCCTGTCTATACGGTAATTTCTCTACTATGCAACAGAGTTGCTTGGTTATGACGCAATCGTTAGCCTATTTTTTACAAAAACGGCTTCTACGGGGCGATAGTGTAAGATACAAGGTAATGGAGCCTTTTATACATTGTCATGTTTGTTTAGAAATAAACAATGGTCAAATGGAGTCTTTAAACTCCTCAGATGTAAAGTTATTCGCTGTCAAAGTGACGCCAAAATGAATGGGAGTCAATGGGATGCTAACAGCAGGTGATGGCTTGGTTAGCAATGGCTGCCCCTATGGAAGGTACGCTTTGGGAAACACTTCAGGAGTTTCGAAGTCGTCATCTGATTGGTTGAATTCTACAGGATGTTTATTGTTTAGTTTATTTATTTATTTAACAGGGACCATGCACAACACAAATGTTGTGCCAGAGTTAGCTAAATAGCTAATTTGCATCTGTGGTCCCTGTGTCCAGGAGACGTGTGTGTTGCTTTCTTTAACGGTCTGCCTGGAAACAAATGCTGTGACACCAAACTCCCTCATGGAAGAAGAACGCTGTCATGTTTACAACTGTGACAATGAGCGCTTACCAGGATCAACTAAACGCTGGATTTTCAAAAGTATGTGAAGTTCGCCGCTCGATTGTTGCAGTAAACGTGAACAACGTTCTTGA
Organism: Gobio gobio; assembly: GCF_949357685.1. Taxonomy (NCBI): domain Eukaryota; kingdom Metazoa; phylum Chordata; class Actinopteri; order Cypriniformes; family Gobionidae; genus Gobio; species Gobio gobio. Next base: position 12,871,329 of record NC_137112.1, on the reverse strand, counting down.
ATGAATAATCTAAAGATGCACGCCGGTCTGTTATTGCAGGGACATCAACTTTACATTTTTATGCCCCTAAACATTACGCAGAGCAAAACGAACTGTGATTGGTTGCTTTACATGTCAGTGAAACATGAAAGGACTTGGGTGGTCCTTGACCAATGAAAGCTGCGAGTCCAGACCTTCTGCCGTCAGTCTAATGGTGCGTTTTCACACCGGACGCGAATTATGCGATTTGCGCGAGTGATTTATATCTTAAGTCAATGCAAAGACGCGAATAGACATTCTGCGGTGCGATTCGCGTGAACGAGGCGGCGCGAATGCCGCGATTCGCGCAAAATGACACGGCGCAAATTGAGCGAATTGAGCGTTTGACGTGTGAACTTTGGCAGATATTCACGCCGCGTTAACCAATCAGGAGCTTGCTCTAGTAGTGACAACATTGAGGAAAAAATCTGTAAATTAATATCTGGTTCAGACAATATGATTATCACTGTGATAACATTAAATGACATTAAACACAACCCAGTCTCTTTTTGTTAAATGCAAGTTTATGTATGATCAATAATACAAAAGTATAAGTAAAATATAGGTATAATAAGCTATACATGAAATAAAGCAAACAATTCAGTCAAACTGATTCAAAGTCAGTGCTAGTCGGCTACAACTGTAACGTAAAGTTATAGCCTAAAAATAAAAAAGTAATGAAACTTCACTTTGCCCTAAGCCTAAACGATTTGCCAGGGAACAAATTATAGATCCATGAGACCAAAGATAGCCCGTTACATATACACAAGACGAATTATAACTCGAGACACCACAGAGACATCAGATCCAGCGGCAGACGGCAGAAGGACTAGCCGAGGAAAGGCTGCTCTCGCCGGGGTTAACGAGCGCGGAGCGCCACTGATCCACTGGAGCTCACAACTCAGAAAACGGCAGATAAAATGTTCAAATAGGCACTCTTTTTATAAATAAATCACAGATTTGAGCTTTAAACAACTACATTATCGCCTGAAAAGTCTTAAAACTATGTTTTGTCACACATTAACAGTAGATTTTAACAAAAAAAACGTGTAAACAGCCCATGTCAGCCATTTCTCAACCAGACTGGCAGAAGCCCCTCCCATGACGCAAATTTGCGTCTGTTGTGAAGTGAATTTCACACGCGAATGAAGCGAATTTCACGTGCGAATGAATTTGCGTCCGGTGTGAACGCTACATAAAGGTCTGGCTACGCGAGACTCTGCAAAAAGTACCTATAACCTACCACTTGTGGCGAGATTCTGAAGAGTGCATACGATTTACAATTTACTAACCCATGAGGCCACGGGAGAGGATTTGTGAATGGCAGTGAAGCGATGCAACTGACCCTGGCAGGTCACATGATAATAACAACATTGAAAGAAAAATATCCATATTTATAACTTTATAAACTATAATCACTGGCTTCTCGTAATGGCCGTACGCGAGTCTAGTTTTGGGGGGAGGAGTGACCTCGGACCTGACGTATGCCGTAGGATGTAGGAGTAGCGTAAGCTCAGGTGAGAGTCGACGCCTCTCGCGGTTCAAACACAAGCTCCTCCCACATTTTTCTTTAAAAACTCTTGTTTTAGACTTCTCATTCGTGACCGGTGTTTTGTTTTGCTCTATCCTCTGCACTTCCATGTACGTCAATACTTAGTGCGTTGGGTTAGAGGTCACTCATCCCCTGGAGCTAGACTCGTGTACGGACGTAACGGAAGTGATTATAGTATAAAAACTTATAAATATGGATATTTTTCTTACAAAAATGCATGGCTGCGCTTCAGAAGGCCTTTATTAACCCCCTGGAGTCGTATGCATTACTTTTATGAGAGATGGATGCAATTTTTTTGGGCTTCAAAATCTCAGGTACCATTCACTCCCATTATAAAGCTTGGAAGAGCCAGGATATTATTTAATATAACTCCGATTGTGAATGAATGAAGAAAGTCATATACACCTAGGATGGCTTGAGAGTGAGTAAATTATGGGATTGTTTTCATTTTTCGGCGAACTAACCCTGTAATGACTGGTTTTCGACAATTAATTTGTATTAATGCATTATTATTTAGTTTGTAAATATGTATGTAGTGTACGCTTGCCTTACCTTTACAGCTGATGTTGTCTGTGGGGTCCAGTAATTGGTCCTCAGCACAGGCACATGACCTTCCAGTGGGAGTGGCTAAACACAGACTACTACAGCCACCGTTATTCGCTCTACACGCATTACTTCCTGTGATTAACACACGTAAAAATGACATCTGGTGAACATTCCATAACCAAACCATTCTGGATTTCATACTGGAATGTTTTACACAAAAACCAGGGCAAAAAACATTTTATAATTACCTAGCTGCTGTTGGGCATCATACATGCGGATCTCAAAGATGGGTGGCCGTTCGTTGCGTAGCAAAGTAACCGTTTTGGTGTTTTGGTCCAGTTTATAGATGCTGCCGCTGCGGTACTCATTCCAGAACAGGAAGTTTTTGTAGTGGCACAGGCCGAAGGCATGGTTCAGTTCCTGTCCGTCATAAACCGTCTAAGCAGAAAGAATATGATGTTACATGATCGACAACTGGCAACTAAATCGTCTGTTCTAGTGTTTGCAGCTGTTATCTCTTGTTTTCCGTTCTTAAATGCAAAAACGTGTGTGTATATGTGAACGTCATATCTATTAGATCAGTGGTGTGACAGCACCTTGCGTGCAGTGGTGTTGAGATAGACCATCTCGATTCGGTCGTAATAAGCATCCACCCAGTACAGGATGCCCTGAGGGATGTCCAGACTCAGGCCGTTGGGCCACAAAACCGTCTTAGAGGTCAGCAGAACGTTCCGGTTGGTTCCGTCCATCCAGGCCCTCTCAATCTTCCCTCGCTTGCTCTCCTTTGGGTCCTCCTCCCAGTCAGTCCAGTACATCCAGCTTAAAGAGGTAAAACATTTTCAAAATGCATAGTTCCGACTAAAAATGTATCTACTCCTCTTTTCTAAATTGATTTATCTATTGAGTAATAGTGTATTTTGTCATATTGCTGTTGCTGCGTTTTTTTTTGAGCAAGCCTCTTGAGGTTGTAGACTACCAGTCAAAAGTTTGGAATACCGCAATACTGTGAAAAATTATTACAATTTCAAACAACTATATTCTATGTGAAAATATTTTTAAATGTAATTCATTCCTGTGATCAAAACTAAATTTTCAGCATCATTACTTCATTCAGAAATCATTGTAATATCCTGATTTGATGCTCAAGAAACATTTCTTATTACTATCATCAATGCTGAATAACGTTTTTGCTGCTTAATTTTTTTTGGAACCTGTGATCTGTGATTTTTATTACACTTGGCCTTATTAAATGGTCACATATTACACACTACTATTCAAAAGTTTAGGTAAGTATTATTTTTTTTTAAATAAATAATGAATACTCTGCAAGGACACATTCATTTGATCAAAGTGACATTAAATACATGTATAATGTTTCAAATAAATGCTGTTCTTTTGAACTTTCAAAGAATCTTGAAAATAATTTATTAATGAGCACCAATAATAATTGCTTAAAACTGAAGGATCATGTGACACTGAAAACTGGAGTAATGATGTTGAAAATACAGCTTTGCTACAGCATTTTAGAAAACAGTTATTTTAAATTGTAATAATATTTGAAAGTATTTCTGTTTTTTTATCAAATATATGCAGCCTTGGTAAGCGGAAGAGATGTCTTTCAAAAAAAAAAAAAAAACTGCAGTATGCAAAAGTGTACCAATTGTTCCAATTTTGGCCAATTAAATTTATTAAAAAATGACATTAATTTATTAACCTACAAATAACCCAACAACTGCTATACTACTCAATCTAGAGCTCACCCGTTCCGAGGGTCCACCACAATCGCTCGAGGATGGGTCATCTTGCCCTCAATGAGAGTCTTCTTGGTCTGAGAAGCTTTCTCGAGCCGAGCAACACTAATGGTCTTCTTGGGACCATCATCTGTCCAGTAGAGATTATTGGCCATCCAGTCCACAGCGATTCCTTCAACAGTGTGAATACCTGGAAAACCATACAGGGATACACATGAAGAATACACACCGGCAATAAGATGAATTGGAAATAAATATGAACATTTTGAGCACCTTCTTTAAGGATGATGTCTCTTTCCGTGCCATCGATCTTCTGTCGGCCAATCAGATAGCTGGTGGCATCAGCGAAGTAGATGAAGTTGCTCTGTGCATGGAAGTCCAGAGCTCGAGGGTTCATCAGGTTCTCGATGGGGATCATGTATTCATCCTGAACTTTAGGGTTGATGTCCATACCACGGATAACACCCGGACGACCCTTCCCATAAACCAGGAATAACTCATGCTCAGGCTCTGGGGATTAGACAGCAGGGATTGAATATAGAGAAAAGTGAGATGACGGTACAAACATGTTTCTTACAATCAATTCCAATCTCCTCCTCTTGTCTTTTTCAAGGTCATGTGTTCAGAGGTCACTCACAGTTCACAAATCAATACTACTAACAGTTCATTGCATATTCAAAGAAAACAGCTTGAAATCAATATTGGGTTAAATGGTCAAGACCTTCATCTTTTTGAGTGATTCAGCTAAAGTGTGGGTCAAACCTCCAGTCTAGATAATATGCATAGACATCACTAAGACTGTTGGGGGGAAAAAGTGTGAGAGCTTGAAATAACAAATGCTCAATGAAGCTGAGCCAATCAATTTCTTTTCATTTTAACTAGGCAAAACTACTGTAAGTCAATGATTTGAAGAATTGACAGATGAAGTAGAATCTGACTGGCTGTGATGTCACTCACTTTTGCATGATTTTCCATCGTTGCCCAGGCTAAAGCCAGACCGACAGCGACACGTCCGACTCTTGTGGCTGTTGCCCAGCAAACAGATGTCTGAACAACCTCCAGCTTTCCCAAACTTATCCGGCTCACAGGCGTGACTCCGCACTGAAGAAGAATAACAGGAGAGTTAGACTGAGCTGGAGCTTGACTGTGGTGTAGCAGGGGTTGCATTTTAAACCGTTATATATGATACAGGTTCAATCTTTACAGCTGAGCAATAGATGAGAAAGAGTTTAATACCTGGGGGCTGGCGTCTCTGGTGGTAAACATGTAGAGCTCCTCCCTTGTCCACACGGGTGACCACTTGATAATCTGAACTGTTGAATCGATTGACGCGGATCACACTGGTCTTAGGCTGCATGTTGGCATTGTCTGAGTTTGTGGCATATAGATAGTTCTCAAAGACTGTGAGCCCATAAAGATGCTCTATCTGAGAGGGAAAAAAAAGAATTCAATTATTATTCAATTAGTTCCATTATTTGGGAAGTTGTGCTTGCTCTGTTAGCTTGAGTGAGCAAGATACGCACATAAACACACCGATTAGCCTTGGGCTGAGCAGCTAAATGTTATCCATAACTCAAGCAGAGAGAAAAAAATCAGGCTAATATATTTACAGAAACAGATTTAATAAAATAACTCAGTAGCACTAATGAAACACCACAGTCTCTCCCATCTACTAAAGCATTAATCACAGTAAATAATTCTAGCCACTATTAGTCACTCTCACAATGCAATGGGATCAATGTTAGGTTCAATACAGCTGCTGAAAGGGAAAATAGATGGATGGATTAATGGATAAACATATGGACATTACAATGGATGCATGGAATGATGGACCAATGGACATTGGGGTGGATGGATGGACAGATGGAAGTTATGATGGAAGGATGTGTGGCTAACGGATTGATGTTACGATGGATGGATGGATTGACAAATGGATTTTATGATGGATCGATGGATGGATCGATGAATATTAGAATGGATGGGTGAATGGATAAACAGATCAGCGTTACGGTGGATGGATGGAACAATGGACATAAGGATGGATGGATGGACATTACAATGAATGGATGGACCAATGAACATTAGGGTGGATGGAAGTTAAGATGGTGGATGGATGGACAGATGGAAGTTACGATGGATGGATGGATGGATTTATAGATAGATGATGGATAAACAGATGGACGTTACAATGGATGTGTGGACCAATGGACATTAGCATGGCTGGATGGATGGATGGATGAATATTAGAATGGATGGGTGAATGGATAAACAGATCAACATGGATGAATAAACAGATCAATGTTATGGTGAATGGATGGATGGATGGAAGGATAGATGAATGGATGGATGGACCAATGGACATTAGGGTGGATGGATGGATGGATGGATAAACAGATGGATGTTACAATGGATAGATGAATGGATGGATGGCTTTATAAATAAACCTTGATTTGACTTGAGTTTTGACTTTGGTATTTGCTCCTTACCAACAGTCCTTGAATGATGGTGTGTCTGTTTTTGCCCTCATAGTCCACGACCTCGATGTAGTCCAGATAAGCATCAGCCCAGTAGACCAACCTGTTGACCAAGTCCAGGGTGATACCATGTGGGAAGACAATTTTACTGTCCACCAACTTTGTTCGGTTCTGCCCATCCATGTCGCAGCGTTCCACCTTTGGGATCTGCCCGTAGTCGGTGAAGAAAACCTTTCTGTTGAAGGTAATGGTGAGAAAGGAGAGAGTAATCATTATACATGAGTACTCTTACACCTCATTTGACCATTTAAAAGTAACTGCAAAATGTTCAGCTATCTAGTTTTGTACATGGAGGAAGTGTGAGCTCGACAATGTTCATACCCATTGGTTGGATCCAGAGCGATGCCTTTAGGGTTGTAGAGTTCTTGATCCAACAGTGTCACACATGTGGTTCCGTCTTTATCACATACAAAGATTCGATCATCCACGTCATCAACAAAGTAGAAGTTTCCTGTAAGCCAGTCTATCGCCATCTGCTCTACATCTGTAAAGAACAGAGGATGGAAAGAAATGTAGAACAGAATGTGCCCCGTACTATTCATTTATTACGCAGTTAAGTCCATATAAGTTTTACATTGCAGAACAAACTGAAATCATTCACGATTGCATTCAATCAAGAACATTTTAAATGCATTCAGGTGCACTTAGGGCGTGTCCGAATCCACTTTTACTAGTTTAAAGGAACACTCCACTTTTTTTGAAAATAGGCTCATTTTACAACTCCCCTAGAGTTAAATAGTTGAGTTTTACTGTTTTTGAATCCATTCAGCCGATCTTTGTATCTGGCGGTAGCACTTTTAGCATAGCCTAGCATACATCATTGATTCCATTCCATTGAGTCCATTAGCATCTCATAAAAAAAATGACCAAAGACACTTTCAATATTTTTCCTATTTAAAACTTGACTCTTCTACAGTTACATTGTGTGCTAAGACAAACTGAAAATGAAAAGTTGCGATTTTCTGGCCATGGCACGGCCGCGAAGATCCATGACTATTACGCAGGAATGAGAAAGTAGTTCCTAGCCATATAGGTGTAGAAAATCGCAACTTTTAATTTTCAGTTGGTCTTAGCACACGATGTAACTGTAGAAGAGTCAAGTTTTGAATAGGAAAAATATTGAAAGTGTCTTTGGTCATTTTTTGAATGAGATGCTAATGGACTGATCAGAATCAATGATGTATGCTAAGCTATGCTAAAAGTGCTACCGCCAGATACAAAGATCGGCTTAATGGATTCAAAAACGGTAAAACTCAACTATTTAACTCTAGGGGACTTGTAAGATGAGCCTATTTTCAAAAAAAGTGGAGTGTTCCTTTAACAACGGAAAAAAACGATCGACATGCCAGGCTCATGGTCCAAAAGGGTTGTCCCTAGTCTCTTAATGAGTCATGGGTGTGTTTTGCGAGTGGAAAGACTGAACGCTTCTCCAGAGAGGAATCCTTTTATTTTTAATATTAAAAATGTTGTGTGCCCTGTGTGTGTAATAAGCAGGTTGTACACATGTTCTGGACCCGCCTCTAGGCGCATATTACTAACACGCCCTTTAAATAACACAAAAAATGCTGCGCTATTGACTTTAGACCGGGTTTTTGTTGGTCAATGGCGCAGTCGTTTTCAGTTCCTCAAAATAGCAATGCGCCAACAATGCTCCTGAACACACCTAGTTTTCAGACCAGCAAGAGTTTTGAGGGCGCGAGTGAATTTGCAATTTAAACAACGCATCGCAGGGACATGAAAATGATAACTGCATCGGGCTGGAACTAGCATCGCATTGCGCCGGGTGTATGACACATTGCCAAGTCCAAGACAAAGACCATGATAATATAGTCTTGGACTCAGACTTGAACACCAAAACCATATTTTGATGCCTTTGGTCTTGTTATAACATCAGAAGCATGTGAATTCGGTCTTGACTCACACTCTACCCTCAACCAAATCTTGATGAGGGGGCATTTATTAAGAAAGTAAATATAAAAGAATGGTAAGCATGCATTCATTTATATGCAAATAAACATGGTGCCTGACTGGCGCTGACTGTCCACGTACCAAACCATGCAGGTTTGTGGTTAGATGACTTTTGACTCTATTTTAAAACAGTGCTAATAATAATACAGTGGTCTCACATCCATGTTTCTCTTTTTCACTTCTACAATGACGCTCTTTCTCTAAGAAACAGCTGAGTCAGGGGACTATCCGAAGGCATGTGCGCATGTTACACAATTTCCAAAAAAAGTTGTTTTAACAGCTGCGATCGCTGTGGCTAACTGTGGATTATTGCTCCTTTGCAGCCCCCCACCTCTTCAATACGCTTCATTCTGACCTTAAAATGTCAAACATCTCAACGTATCTGAACTGCTCCTCCTTTAACTCCAGACATCCAGATTTTCAAGGTCTTACCAAATCATACTTTTAATGGGACGTTGCACATTTGAACATTGAGTAGCTGTAGAAACGTGGCACAGGAAGGCATAGAAACCGTGACTGTTGGGCAAAATTGTACAGGAGATGCAGGAAAATCCAGACAGATGGAGAGATAGAAGGCTCAGGGGAGGAGACAGAGACAGTGTTGGCCTCTCTTGTTTCTACAAAGGAAAGTTGGCCATTGTACAAGGGCCAGACGTTTACCGGAATCAAGGGCTGTATCCCCAAAGGTGTTGTTTATTTAAGAGCCGAGTCCTGCCTAAACTTTTCCAGCTGCCCGGATTGAAAGCTAGTGATTAAAAACACAGATCAAAAACACCAAAGATTGGAGAAAAGAGCAAGTGTACAAATGACGGTTGAGGAAGACGAATGGGTCTTAGAGCAGCTGCCGTCTGAACAATGCGAGAATAGAGGAACGCCACAAAGAAAAACCACAGAGACAGTGGGCTGAGGAACCTGGCTTCAGCCTCATTGTATTTCTTGGTAAAATTGCAGGTCTCAGTGGAATGAGGGTAAAAAAATCCATTTGTGACACAGTCTCCCTCTACATTGAAGGAAAACAAATGCTCTTATGGCTCTCATTTCCTGAGACAGCTTAATATGAAAATACATTGAGCCTAACAAACAAAGGTCACTATTTATTAACAGTGGAGCTTGTTTAAAGCTCAAACAACCTTAACATTTCAGAAATGAGCTCTGGAAGTGGTCTGCCGTCTTGCGCTATGAAACCAGCCAGGTTTACAGCTATGGAGTATGTAATATTTCTGTCCACACTGAAAGCAAAAATGCTGTGTGACAAACACAGACAGTCAGAACTCAGAACCTATTTGATGTTTGGAGTGGGATTTTGGACCAATGTAGCAGTTCACTGCTCAAAAGAAACAAAAATAACTAATAGTCAGACTGTTCAAATAACTATCTTTCCAACTTCATAAAAGTTATAAAAATTCGTGCAAACGAAAGTTTAAAGGCGGAAACGAAAAGAGGTGTGGTTTTGCTGATTTCGTTGGGAAAAGTGAAAAGCAGAAAAGAGGAAGGAGGAAAACGGAAGTGAGAGCCTGGTGGGGAAGTTGTTGGAAGCAGAGCGTGGAAAAGTAAAGGAGGAAAGTGAGGAGTCAGTTTATCAGCGTGTCGTGAAGGTATTCCCGGGATTACTTTTGAGGGGTTAAAGACTGATAATCTGCGGTGTGGAACAGCCGAGGCGGATGGTCGAACGGATTCAAAGTAAGGGCGCTGAGCGAGCTGTAACAGGGATGCCGTCATCACTTCAAAGCTTCAGCCTAAAAAGGAATCGAGGAATAACGGGGTGAACCTGCAAGTATTAACTCCTGCTTTCTACGAAACTTCCAAATTATCCGACCAACGAAACAGGATAAGGTAAAAGGATAAACTAATCTTCCCCGCGCCCTCACAGACGTGACATTAATTCCTGCCTTTTTTCTTTCTACTCCACACGGTCCCTTCAAACTATTATTATTCTTTTTTGTGGACACCAAACATATTGTTCGATTTAATTTCGTTCTCATTATTTATTTACTTATATTGTGGACTATTTTTGGACTATTTATGTTGGTTTTAAAGGGCCTATCACCCTATTACTCAGTTGCTGGCCGTGCGAAAAGACGCACAAGAGAAATTAATCACCTTGTAACGAGTTTATTTCTTTTCTAATTTTTTGAGGGTTAAAGTTTTTGTGGACATTGAGTGCTTGAATTATTATTATTATTATTGTTGGGATTTATTTACGATATGGATCTATTTTATTTTTGAAAGAGTAAAACAGCCTTAAATGATCCAAAAATCGTGTTATGACGTTTATTGTGCTGCTTTTTGTCAAGGGAAAATTAAACCTTTTTTGTCAGTTTATGTAAACTGTCTGGCGCCCAACTGGACTTACTAACATTACAGGCAAGCACCGTTACAGAGTGGCGCCCAACGAGGGGCCCGACTACGAACTTTCAGAAGGTTGAACTCTAATTCACGATTTGCTTGATTGGGACAATTAATGAACTTAAGAACTTTAACTGAACTATTGGGAAAGGACACGGCATTGCACTGAGGGACTGAAATTGATTAAAAGAAAAAATTAACATGTAATGTTTTATTTTGAAACCCAGACTTGAATGTTAATGGAATTTATTGATGATACATGTGTCCTGGGACATTGTGGTAATTGTGAAGTATTGTTGCTTTATCATTGTATTTATCATGTCTACTCACTATTCGTTTTCATATCCTTTGATGTCCCCTCCAGACGTATCCACGCCTTTACATGTCCCTCTTCTTCATGCTAGGGATAATGTGAACATGCATACCCAAAATCTCAGTGACCACTCTCCTTCTCTCTTTGTGCAAACTGCAGACATGGACATGGCAACCCCTGCTTCCTTATCCCCTCTTTTAGAAACCCAAAATGAACCTCCTGGTGCATTTCCCGTCCGTGAGGAAGTCTCAGTTCGATTCAGAGATTCAATGTGAACTTCCTATGATGCTGCCTACCCCTGGTAGAGGATGGGGTCAACTTACTGAGCAAGTCCAGGGCAACCTGAATAAGCTGTACCAGGATCTGGGTAAACAGGATAAAGTTTTAAATGATTTAAGTAAGCAAGTACAAAGAAGTAGGTTTCATGTAGAGTCTAAGATAAACAAGCTAGCTGAAAATACAGAGCAAAGTTTACGAAATCTACATAAGGTAGTGACTTCAAAAAAGGACAAAGATGACAGTGAGATGGATACAATAATGAAAGCAATCAAAACTGTAGTGTCAGAGGAAGTAGACAAAATGAAAGTTTCTCTGGTGGCTGACCTTGGGTTCATGGTGGATCAGTTGCAAGTTGAAGTGCAGCGGGACGTGAAAGATATCCAGAAAGCTGTGCACGAAAAACACACGGACATGGTAAGCCGTATTTCAGAATTCCCCTCACCGTTAAAGAGTTTGTCTACAAAAGTGAATGAAATAAGTGAAAAACTTGATACAATCTCTGAGGTTCATTCTGGTAAAAGGAAAGACGAAGAAAGAGAATCAACTCCAGTTTTTTCCACCTCTATCAGAGACTCCACCTTTGATGTCTGCTCCTGCTCTTACAGCGGTTCCCAAAACTGATCATATTAAATTAATCTTTCCTACCTATGGGAGGTCGGGAGATGATCCTGATCCACTACTATACTTATCGAAATGTCAAGATTTCCTTGCTTTGCACCCTTTGTCTGACACTGATCTGTTGGCTACTTTTCGTACTGTATTTCATGGCACCGCTCGAGATTGGTGGGAAACAACACGTTCCAAAGTTGCATCTTGGTCTGAGTTCAAAGCTTCTTTTTTTATCCGCTTTTCTTGCTGAAGACTATGAAGACGAGCTTGCAGAGCGTGTCAGAACTAAAAAACAGGGTGAACATGAATCCATCCGAGACTTTGCATATTCATACCGAGCTCTTTGTACAAGATGGAACCCAGCCCTCACTGAAAAGGACATTGTTAAGTTCATTTTGAAACATATAAAACCATATTTGGCCAGTCAGCTCCGTGGAAGAGTGGAGGATGTGGATGAACTTGTACGTTTGGGTCACCAGATGGAAAAGGACCATGAATTACAAGTGGCGTATGAGCATAATCTCCATGGTAGGAGAGCAGGTCCCATACAGAAAGGGTTGCATTCTCCCAACATTCCTCAGGAAGATAAAACCCCATTGTGTTGGCGTTGCAGAGGCACACATTCCCCTGGGTCATGTCCTCAGTACAATTCTCAGACCTTTACTCAAATGAACAGTCAATATAACAAACAAAAATCAGCAAGGTCCAAAACTAGTGGATACCCTAATAATTCCACTGCATCAGCTGTGACCTCTAAGCAGTCCTTTAAGGGTGATACTTTCCAGCGTAAGGACTCTTGCTCAATTATGTCTTCCCCTCTGAATCCAGCATACATTCCACAACAGCTAGTTGTACCCATACACATTAAACATTGGTATGGCAAAGCTATCCTAGACACAGGAGCTAGCTATACGTTGTTGCATGAGAATCTTTGGTCTGAGTTAAATGGCTCAAAACAAAATCTTAAACCTTGGTGCCATGGGCCCTTATATCTTGCCAATGGGGAAGCAGAGACACCTCTGGGCTGGGCCGCTTTAGACATCGAAATAAATGGGAATGTGGTAAATTCTTCCGTGGCTGTGCTTCCTTCTAAGGCTTTGGCTTATGGAATTGTATTGGGACTTGATTTTATTTATCATAGCCAGCTACAAATAAATGTTGTTGACCAAGTGTATGGATTTAAACATGCTCCTTTAATTACTTACCCTTTCCAACCTGGTAGTGCCTCAGTGTCTGGACCGAAAAGCCAGGCAGTAAGGAACAGCAAAGATGGGGGTAAAACAAAACACCATCTGGGCCTTATCAGTTCAGTTCCTCCCCCGGGGTTCCAGCAGGAGAATCACCTTGAGGTTCAAGATTATATAGATAAGGCGGTGTCTTCTGCAAACCTACAGGCATCCGAAAAACAACAACTGTGTGACATCCTACGGACAAATCCCAAGGTGTGTACCCATGAAGTTGGTAGAACCAAGGTTTTACAGCATCACATATATACCTCTGCCCAAATTCCTATAAAACAAAAACCTTATCGCATGTCTTCTGTAAAACAGACCATAGTGAAAGAGCAGCTCGAAGAGATGTTATCAGCAGGTATCATCGAACCTTCGCGTTCTGGGTGGTCCTCCCCAGTCTTGCTAGTACCTAAAAAAGATGGGGGCCAAAGGTTTTGTGTGGATTACAGGAAACTCAATTCACTCACAGAAAGTGATGCCTACCCTCTTCCATCCATTACAGAGATTCTTGAGTCCCTTTCTGGGTCAACCATTTTTTCCACTATTGACTAAAATAGCGGATACTGGCAAGTGGAGATGGCCCCTGAAAGTAAGTTCATGACTGCCTTCACCACTTCCTCAGGCCTTTATCACTTTAATGTAATGCCTTTTGGACTTAAAAATGCACCATCTACATTCCAGAGGTTAATGGAGTTGGTCCTGGGAGACTCACGGGGACAGTGTTGCCTGGTCTACTTGGATGACATAATAATTTATTCTCCCTCTGTGACTCAGCATTTTTCAGACCTCCAGATGGTGTTTGGCAAACTACATCAAGCAGGACTAACTATTAATTTGAAGAAAAGCACCTTCTGTCGCGAGGAGATAAAATTTTTGGGGCACATTGTCAATACCAACGGCATTGCGGCAGATCCTGAGAAGGTACGTTCCATTCAGCAGTATCCTGTACCAAAGAACCTCAAGGAGGTTCAAAGATTTCTAGGAATGTCTGGATGGTACCACACGTTTGTTCCTGACTCCTCAAAAGTTTCTGTACCTTTGAACAATCTGAAAAAAAAGGACAGCCTTTCATCTGGTCACCTGAGTGTCAACAGGCCTTTGATCAATTAAAATCATATCTGACCTCTTCTCCAGTTTTAGGACATCCCAAGCCAGATCTTCCATTCACGGTATATACAGACGCAAGTGAAACTGGTCTTGGTGCGGTCCTTACACAAAAATTAAAAGCAGACTCTGAACAAGTCATAGCATACGCGAGCAGGACATTGACTAAGTCTGAAGTGAACTATTCCGCAACAGAAAAGGAGTGCCTTGCGGTGGTATGGGCCCTAGAAAAATGGCAGTACTATCTGGAACCAAAAATATTCACAGTAGTCACCGATCATTCTGCCTTACAGTGGGTTCTAACTTCTAACAAAACCACAAGCCGTCTACTGAGATGGGCTTTAAGATTGCAAAAGTTCGATTTTGTTGTAGAATTCAGGAAGGGCAAACTCAATGTGGTGCCAGATGCTCTCTCCCGAATACCTTCCACTGGGGAATGTAATTTGTTTTCTACCAAGGATAAAGTAGAGGACCTTCCTTTTACTGCTGAATGTGTGTGGGTAGAGCAGCACCAAGATCCTGAAATTGAAAAGGTCTTCCGTGCTTTAGCAAAATCTGATCCCATCATGATGGAAAAATATATAGTCCTGGAAGACAAAGTGTATAGGAAAACCCAGGCTGATGATCACCAAACGCATTACCGAATTTATGTTCCTTCTTCGCTAAAATCCCAAATATTGAAAGCTTATCATGAGAATCCCCTGTCTGGTCATTTAGGCATCTTCAAAACGTACAAAAGGCTTCATGACGTTGCATTCTGGCCTAAGATGTGGTCTGAAGTAAAACACTTCATTAAATGCTGCGAGAAGTGCCAAGTCCTAAAAAGTGACAATAAAAAACCCTCGGGGAAACTGCAACAGACTATTGTGAACCAACCAAATGAGCTACTGGGAGTAGACCTTATGGGGCCGTTTCCACGCAGTTCGCAACAACATGAATACATCATGGTAGTAGTAGACTACTATACACGTTGGGTGGAGATTTTCCCCATGAGAACCGCAACCGCTTCCGCTGTTACCCGTATCTTTAGACCTGAAATTCTCACAAGATGGGGAGTTCCAACTTACATTCTATCGGATCGAGGTTCCCAGTTTGTATCGTCCCTTTTCCAGGAGCTGTGTGAACAATGGAAAATGAGCCCAAAACTTACTACAGCGTATCATCCCCAAACAAACATGACTGAGCGGGTTAATCGTACTTTAAAGTGTATGATTGCAGCATACGTTGAAGACAATCATAAAAAGTGGGATACTTACCTTCCTGAGTTCAGATTCGCATTGAACACTGCAGTACAGGAAACTACAGGACTGACGCCGGCCGAACTTCAAATAGGCAGGAAGCTCCAGAGTCCAATGGATCGAATCCTTCAGTTATCAATCCCTGTGCTGCCAGATACCCCACTTTATGAAACTATTGACAGACTCAATCAGCTTCGCGCTAAAGCAGAGGCCAGTTAAAAAAAAGCATGTTTCAGGCAATTAAGAAACTACAATAAAAACAGAAGAGAAGTGACTTACCAGTTTCAAGACAGGGTGTGGATAAGAAATTTTCCCAGATCAAGTGCCCCGCATTACTTTACCGCTAAACTTGGTAAGAAATGGAAGGGACCTTACCGGATCATCCGTCAGCTGGGGCCAGTAAACTATCAAGTTGTCTTGGAAAGCACTGGGGAATATGGTAGAACTATACATGTTTGTAACCTGAAACCATGTTATCCAACAGCTAAGGAGGTGGAAAGACGAGAAAAACAAAAAATTCTGGAAATATTTCAGGACTCGTCAGATGAAGAGGAATTCTTAGGATTTCAGGAGTAGACCAACCAGGGGTTGACTTTCCAATGGGGGGAGGATGTAGCAGTTCGCTGCTCAAAAGAAACAAAAATAACTAATAGTCAGACTGTTCAAATAACTATCTTTCCAACTTCATAAAAGTTATAAAAATTTGTGCAAATGAAAGTTTAAAGGCGGAAACGAAAAGAGGTGTGGTTTTGCTGATTTCGTTGGGAAAAGTGAAAAGCAGAAAAGAGGAAGGAGGAAAACGGAAGTGAGAGCCTGGTGGGGAAGTTGTTGGAAGCAGAGCGTGGAAAAGTAAAGGAGGAAAGTGAGGAGTCAGTTTATCAGCGTGTCGTGAAGGTATTCCCGGGATTACTTTTGAGGGGTTAAAGACTGATAATCTGCGCTGTGGAACAGCCGAGGCGGATGGTCGAACGGATTCAAAGTAAGGGCGCTGAGCGAGCTGTAACAGGGACGCCGTCATCACTTCAAAGCTTCAGCCTAAAAAGGAATCGAGGAATAACGGGGTGAACCTGCAAGTATTAACTCCTGCTTTCTACGAAACTTCCAAATTATCCGACCAACGAAACAGGATAAGGTAAAAGGATAAACTAATCTTCCCCGCGCCCTCACAGACGTGACATTAATTCCTGCCTTTTTTCTTTCTACTCCACACGGTCCCTTCAAACTATTATTATTCTTTTTCTGGACACCAAACATATTGTTCGATTTAATTTCATTCTCATTATTTATTTACTTATATTGTGGACTATTTTTGGACTATTTATGTTGGTTTTAAAGGGCCTATCACCCTATTACTGAGTTGCTGGCCGTGCGAAAAGACGCACGAGAGAAATTAATCACCTTGTAACGAGTTTATTTCTTTTCTAATTTTTTGAGGGTTAAAGTTTTTGTGGACATTGAGTGCTTGAATTATTATTATTATTATTATTATTGTTGGGATTTATTTACGATATGGATCTATTTTATTTTTGAAAGAGTAAAACAGCCTTAAATGATCCAAAAATTGTGTTATGACGTTTATTGTGCTGCTTTTTGTCAAGGGAAAATTAAACCTTTTTTGTCAGTTTATGTAAACTGTCTGGCGCCCAACTGGACTTATTAACATTACGGGCAAGCACCGTTACACCAATGAGATTTCACTGTGGGCGGGACTACCCAGCATGACAGAAACAGAACCCAAACGACTGACAAAATGTTCTGTTGCTTGTCTTGGTCATGGCTGCTGATCTATATAAATGACTGGATTGCTCATGACGTCATAAAAAGGGAAGCCACCGCTACTCCATATTGGTATTCCCAACAATTCCCTCACATTCTATTGAATTAATAGGAAATCTTCTGATTTTAATGAGAAAACATTACCTAACGAGTCAGTGTTTCTACATCTGAAGTCTCTCTGTACATTCTTACAACGCAAACGTCCTTACCAATTAAATGGATATTTGTTTATGGTCTGGAATCTCCCCAGTATATTAAAAGTTACGTTCATCTTCATTATAGTAGCGAATATCGGATCAGCTGACGGACGAGACACCTCAACACATGTATTACAAATATCAAAACCGTTCTTCTGAAATGCTTTGTAAGGCATTCGCATATAACTTCACCATGTACAGTTATTCACTGTGGTTATGTAATTATGTTGTTATAGCCTATAATATTGTTTCTATTCATACAGTAACTGTAAATGACTCAACAGAGTGTTTTCATTAACCACATGTATTTAGAAGCAGTAAAGATAATGACTTAAACGTTCGTTATATCAATAATTAGCTCAGCAATATAAGGGAGAGCGGGGCACAACCATGTGTGTTAGTTGTAACACACATGGTTTAAAGCTTTCCACGCATGCCAGGATGACGAAACTTAAATCAAGCATTCTGCGTTAGTTCAGGCAGGCCATGTAGTCAAGCTCCACTATCAGCAGATTGGAAACATTCCAACCCTGCCCATCTCACCTAAGCACTCAATTGGCAACTCTCAAACAGGGCGCCTTACTTAAGAGCAGCTTCAGTTCAGTCTGCCAGCTTGGCTGCTTCTGCTGCACGCTGCTTTGCAACCCACCTCCTCCCCAGCTCCTCCTTAAACTGTGTTTAACTTAATCAGTGTCATTCTGTTGTCATTGACGCATACTCTGTTCTAGATGGGGGATTTCGCTGCCCTCTCAGTTTAAAAAATGGGAGGTTGTCCCCAGAATCTGCTGCTGTTCCCTTTCTTGGCTTTTCATGGAGCTCATGAAAAGGATGGGGAATTTAGAACAGAGCCATATCGCCAAATGTGCATTTTTTGCAAAATATGCCAATAAAAAGTCTATGTTTTTTTTTACTTAAGTGGGCCTGACTGAAGTGTATTTACTAGCTGCCATATCAACATTATTTAGAGAAAAAAATGCGTCACAATTAAAAAATCTTTGGAAGATATCACTGAACATTTATTTAACCATAGCAAAAGTACATTTCTTACACAAGTTCATTTTTCCATCTCTGTTTTTTGTGTTTATTTAAAATAAGACAAATCTGATATTATTGTAATCTTATACTGTATCTGTTATTTAACAGTTGAGATAGTTCTTTAATGCTGATCTAACCAGCAGAAGACACAAGCCACGGTTTAAATCCCAGTTGCGCAGGTGGGGTGTGTTACAACGAGCCCCTATTAGAACTATGATATTGTATTCTATACTTTTATGAATTTATGAAAGGGTGAATAAAGACTGAGTCAATGTTCGGAAAAGCTATGCCGTATAGCTGTGTTTTGAGGTGTGTTTGTTGTCAAACTCAAACATTTTATAAAAGTTAATAATTGTGTTTTATTGACAAAATATTTTAGTTTTTCTTGATATTTTTTTATTATCCCAGATAACATTTTAAGCTGTCATTTGGTCATGTTACAATGTGCCCCTCACATGTTACAATGTGCCCCACATATGGGGCATGTTGTCACACTTCACTTCTATCATTTTGGGGTAAATCAAGAAAAAAGTATACACTGTATTAATGAAACAAAACCGCATAATTGTACTGGACATTAAAATAATAAAATAAATACTCTGAACCCCAAGTGGATTTACACAAACTGAGAAAGTCAAAAAGCGTCAGGTTGTGGCCCCCTCTCCCCTACATATCTTCATGTACATGTATAGGCCAAATGTACTTAGACCTCTCTGCCAATATAAGTCAAGTATACCTAAGTGCAATCTTAAGTATATTTCGGAGAAGTGCATAAAGTATATTTCGGAGAAGTACATAAAAAATAATTTGTAGACTGCAAGACTTTTTAGTTTAAAAGAAGTATACTAATAGCACACTTCAAAAAACATGTTTTTGTGTTCTACTTAACTGCTATTTTTTTTTGTTTAATTATATGTAAAAATGCACTAGACAAGCGGTTCTCAATCTTTTTGACAAGTTCCTTGGTCTAAATTTGATTCCACCCTCTGGCCTATTGTAAATAATACAATGCTTGGCAGAATAATTATGAATTTGTTATCAATAAAATATATATTTTTTGTCTTATTTATGCACCTTGCAAGGTATATGTAGTAACAGTTTTATAAAAGCTGTGCCAAACAACAGCCCTTCGCTATTGTATAATCACTGTAAACAGAGTTTGAGATCCTGTCCCAATTCGATCCCCTTTTGTTTCTGTCTTAACAAAACTAAAGGCAAAAAATGCCTAAAAATATGAAATAGCTGGTGGCTGTTCACCTAGCAGGTTGGTAATACCTTAGGAGGAGAAGTAAAAAAAATGTCAAGTGTTGTTAGCTTCCTTTTTTACACATATAATGTCCCTATGTCTTCCCAAAGCCCATTAGTCACTCACTGAAGGCAATTTCTCTGAAGACAAGAAGCAATTAAAATGCATTATACTATGATTAGCATAAATAAAAGCATTAATAGCAGTTAACCTCTGCAAGTTAGGCTGAATTCCTTTCAATTGCAATAGAAAGACACCAACATAATGAACAGAAGTCTGATGTGACACTCCAAAAGCCTTATAGTGTCCAAATTACGAATAAAATGTGGTCCTCAGAGCTCATTTGGGCCAAAAAAGAGTGCAAGACTTACTGACACCATTCAAACGGTTCACATTAAAATCAAAGAGATAAAACCCAATAAAGAAAGAGATAAGTCAATCAATAATCACAGATTTGAAGTTCTGTCAAGATAGGTCAAGCAAAGCGCAGATTGCCAGAGAAAAAGGATGAGGGTTTGATGAAGAGAGATTAAAAACAAAACAATGCCCTGAATGTTGGCGGAGCCAGAAATGTGTGGCGGACGCGGTTGAGCGTGAGCCGATTCGAGCACATGACCGTTTAAGAGGCTTTCCGGAAACTTCAGTACCATGCAGACTGTATGTCACAGAGCCGCTCCCTTCTGCTTTAACCCACATTACTTCATCGCACATCCAGTCTTTCCGCTATTTATTATTTTGAGACGCACCAAATGAACGTGCAAGAAATGACTTTACTGGAATGTCGCAACTCAGTAACACTCTTGCTGTCTGATGAACATGTACATGACATTTAAGTCCACATTTTTCAAGATACTAAGAGACACACACATTTCTTTAAGAGATAACATAGTGATGATGTAAAGATCGCAAACAGAGGTGGTTTAAGCATCACATCTCCACCTGAACATGTCTATGTTTTCATGATGAAGCTCCAGAGCCACAGACGGATGGGGGGTTGGGTCGCGCCTCATGTCAACCACAATGTCTGGAAAATGTTCCACAAAACAGAATATAAATATGCTGCAGCAAACCCCAGCAACCTACACAAACCACTCATAAAACACACACATAAACACAGACACATATGGACATATGGATAATGGCTTCTGGAAGAGTGCAGTCCAAACAGATGTTGTTCAATGGGGAGTGTCTATGCATCTCACTGACTCAACTCAATCCATCCTAGCAGATTCAGGCCACATATATGAGCATGTGTGTTTAAGTGATTCAGATGGCCAAAAGCCCTGTCAAAAACAAAACTCCTTTCAGTGGAACAACACGTCACTTTCCCCGAAATCAGTACACTTCTTTTAAAGGGGACCAAGAAGAGGGCGGGCCTGTACAGCTTGTGCATCAGATACTCTGCCAAAACAACAAAACAAAACAAAAACATTTGTTTGGCTTTGATTATAATCTCTTTATTACAAAAGCCTCTGTGCTCACGCTGGTCAGTGGAAAAGCGGCTAATGGGTGAAGATGGCAGAAGAAGACTGTACATTTGCGAGATGGACGTATGCGCATTACTTCGAGTTTGTCAGAGATAAGATCGTATACATTTTTAAATCTTGCTTACTACTTACAAAGCACTAAATTATTTAGATCCCTAGTACTCGAGTGAGCTCTTAACGCATTGTACTCCATCACGTCTATTGCGGTCTCAAAATTCTGGCCAGTTGATAATGCCTAGAATATCAAAATCAACTGCTGGCGGTAGATCCTTTTCCTATTTAGTGCCTAAACTCTGGACCAGTCTTAGTTGGAACAGTCCAATCATGGAGCCATTGCCTCCTCTCACATAACTTTTCCCCATTCATTTCAATTACCCCACACAAAACTCAGTCACCGCACGCATTAGGGGTTCTGTTTTACAGTTTTTCTCAGTCGCTTTGGTACATTTCTCAGATCAGAATTGAAATTCTCAAAGCTACCTGTTCAATCTTCACATCATTGTGTCACTTGTGCACATCAAAAAAGCAGTTTCTCATTTCTTTGAACAAGTTGCAAATGCTTGTGTGCATCCATGCAAATGATTATGTAAAATTCTCTGCTGTTTCCTACATTATCAGTTGCTTATGTCATGTTGATCAAAATGTATTATAATGGGTCTCTGTTGAATGTTCTCGCCCCACACAACATTTAGGCATTAGTTCATAGCATAAGTCTTTAAATGCAAAATGGTTGAACAAGTTGTCATAAAATGTCAAGCATATTTCTATACATTTCCATTAGACGTTCACATTTCTACTTTTGTTTTTTTTTCTCTTTGTGCTATGCAGTGCTCTCTTTTCCTTTCTGTATCACAATGACATGGTCTGTCAACAAATTACAATTCAAACAGTAAAAGCATAAATGTGAATCTTGTCCAGTCTCTTGCATTCAAACTCCCACATACACTAAGGTGTAACCTACAATTTACAATAATTGTCATCAAAATTTTAGCCATATTTACATCAGAACATCCCTCCAGAGTACAGTTATATTGACAACATGACTAAGCAATTTGACTGTCTTATTCATACACAATGACACAAGGACTTGTCATTCTGATGGCACTGACATGTTCATTGACACAGATATTTACTTTTGAGAGATGAACTAAAGATTTTGAGCAAGAGACTGGCTTTTGCAGGTAATCCATGGTGTTTTGCTATTTGTACGAATTGTTTTGAGAAATGGACTTAATGTTTTGCAAATGTCGAGGAAGATTCGAGAAATGTACCAAAGCGACTGAGAAAAACTGTAAGACAATGGGGAGCGAGGAAGCGCGCCTCCCACTGTAACTTCACCTGCAGGTGTCGCTGTTGGACAATTGGAAATTTTTACTTCTATAGGTGCGTCCAAATTCGCATACTTATGCATTATTCTATAACATTTTTAAGTATAAATAGTGTAAGTAGTGTGTTCACACTGAAAATTCCAAAAAGAAAAAGTGCACTTTAAAAACCCGGATGATGCACTAAATTAACGGAAAAAAACGAAGTGTGGAATCTTGGACACTTCATGCACTCAACTGTTGCAGTTTTAATTACATAGTGGAAGGGGAGGCACAACCAGATTCCGATGTTGAATGACAAAATAACCATGTAAAGTTCATACACTACACGGTTGAGTACATAGTGTATAAGTACATAGTGTATAAGTGCATAGTGTATAAAGCGTCATTTGGGACACAAGCTAATATGTTTTAATGTCACATTTTGTAATATGTACATTGTTTTTTGTTTGTTTTTTGCAATATCGATTATTTTCTCATCTAGTTTTTTTGAGAAGGCATGGGTACCCAGCAATTATACACTCTAAGATTCTATATGGCACCAAAAATGGTTCTTGGCCCGTAATCATAGGGGAACCTTTTTAAGTGCTATTTGGCACCAATTTTGGTGCTTCAGTGGTTCTTCAGCGGTTCTTCAGAGGTTCTTCACCGGTTCTTTGACTAAAGCCCTATTCGGACGGGATTAGTTTAACATGGGGAGGTGGGGGTAAAGTAATTATTACCAGAGGTTCTCTGTGATTTTAGTCCCGTCCGAATGTGCCATCTCGGTAATCATTACGGACAATGTCAGTAAAGATTACAGAGACTTTTACCTTCTGTAAAAAGGTCCGGAAAAATGACCTCGGGTAATACTAATCCCGTTCGAATAGACCCGCTGTAAAAATGTACGGTAAAATTCCATCATTTACTGTTTAAAAGTAGTTTTTGGCGCGGTTGGCAAGCATGGAGCCGCTTCAAACAGCACTCGGTTGCGTTGTAGGTGGTGGGACAACTCTGTGGCAAACCTCCTGTATTTTCCGCACACCATTTAAACCAAAAAGAAGATTGAAAGCATCTATTAGAGGCACAACACTTCTTTTAGCATTACATTAGAATATTTTTTAATATTCATATAATATAAAAATGTTATTTAAGATTTTTTTAATATTCCGAGATTAAACACAGCGTTTCCTCCCTGCTCCAGTTTCGCGCTTTTCTTGTTGGCGTGTTTTCTCACGTGATAATAAGAAGCATCGTCATACGACAAGGAGGTTACTGTGGTGCGTAAAGCGAGTTACCCCTTCCACTTCTGCTAGTTTTACTGAGATGTCTTATCCCGTGCGATTTGGCCATTAACATTAAAGACGTCCTGAGGTAAAATTACTTTACCCCCACCTCCCCATGTTAAACTAATCCCGTCCGAATAGGGCTTAAAGGTCCTGTTCTTCGTGATCCCATTTTTTAAACTTTAGTTAGTGTGTAATGTTGCTGTTAGAGCATATATAATACCTGTAAAATTATAAAGCTCAAAGTTCAATGCCAAGCGAGATATTTTATTTAACAGAAGTTCCCTTTCAAAGCCTACAGCGAACGGCTGGTTGGGACTACAACTCTGTACATCCTGCTTTAATTACGTCAGTAGAGCAGTTTGTCGACTAACCTCCGCCCACAAGAGTACGCGAAAAAGGGGGCGTGGTCTTGTTGCTCCCGCGTGGATAAGAGGAAGTGTTGCGTTCGGTTGCGTTTGTATAGCTTGTTTGTCGCCATGTCGTCGAGACGCTGTTATTTTCATCCCGGAGTCAAGTCACCTTTGTTTGGCTTTCCCAGGGACGCTGTACTTAGAGATCATTGAGCGCATGCATCCCCGTTATGGTGAGAGGCGTGACCTTTCCGGTAACGTGCGCTCTGCATGCCCTAAGCTGCTTTCGAATCACAACACGGGAACCGCTGGCACAATCAGAACTCGTTACGTGTTTCTGAAGGAGGGACTTCATAGAACAGGGAAATCTTTCAAGCCGTTTTGAGGACAGTGAAAACAGCAGTATACAGATAAGTAAATTGTGTGAAAAATACTGTGTTTTTTTACACGAAACATGAACACATGTTATATTGCACACTGTAAACACAATCAAAGCTTCAAAAAAACACGAAAAACGGGACCTTTAAGATGCTATATAGCACCGCTACCATATACAGAACATGTTAAGATATGGTGCTATATAGCACCTAGAGTGGTTCCTCTATGATTACGACGAAGAGCCATTTTTGGTGCCATATAGAACCTTTTTTAGAGTGTATGCTATATTGTTAGTAGCCTGGATAGCCCACAGTCATTATGCTACATCATATCGCCTTCTACTGGATGTAAAATGCTATGTAGTAGTCCATTTTGCCATTTTAGAATGTTAAGTTCTACTTCTGTAGTTATTTTGGTGAAAGTAACTCAAAAGTAATACAGGAGTAATGTAACGCATTACAATTCCGAGACAGTAATACTGTGAGGAAAATAATTACTTTTAAATAACAGTAACAAGTTATCTATAATGTATTACAGTTTGGAAGTGACTTGCACAACACTGTGCTCACATGACATTTGTAGTTCTTCATCATCATGAAAGTTTATTATCTGCTGGCGTTTTAAAGCCATGTCAGTCTAAATACTGTATATGATATACGGTTTTCTGAGCGCACACACCTGAAGCCCGCATACAGAAAGCTGATGTCAGACGGAGCGTCCGGTGAGTATTAAACAAAGTTCTCTTTCACATTTTATTGTGCTTAAACTGTCAAATACACACAACCTTTTGTCAAAAACACACAAAGTTCACATAAACACAGTCGGTTGTGTCTGTGAACATAAACAGCAGGGAAAGAAATCATATGTGTATATTAGATCTGTGTATTAAAGTGACAGCAGCGTAATGTACAGTACCTTTTACTAAATATGCTGTTTATATGAATCAGAAAAAAAAGGGAAAATCACTCACTGCTCTTGACTGAATAACTTTAGTAGCTTTAATAATAATACATTTCTTTCTTGAATGTTGCTGTTTAATGCTCTGGTGAGGAGATAAACATGGCGGACTGTGTACAGCTCTCTGAGGACGGGGTCTAAGCGAATAGAGTCCATCAGCAGTCGTGGGCGGGGCCTGTGCAATGTGACATCACATTGCATAGAAACTGCAAATGGCTTATTCTGAGAAATTGCTTATGATTTATGGGGATTAAAAAAAGGAGTGCATGGATTTTTACCACAATAGGGTATGTAGGTTTTGTTGAATTAGTGACCTCGCCATCGGCTAAAACACATTCGCAGGTTACTTTAATATCGAAACGTACCCGAGTCCAAGTTGCTTTCACATTTATGCAAATCACACCACAGTTCCAGTGCAACTGGGTATTGGTCTTAGGAATTAAATTATTAAAGGATTAAAATGGATTTAAGGAAATAAAGAAAAAGGAGTTCCAGTTCTATTGTAGTTATGAAGTAAATGATTTGCAAATAATATATATTTTTTAATATGCACACATTCACTCTTATTTTCATCTTCCTACTATAGAAAAATGCTAAACGTTTCTTGTCAAGTCAAATTGAGTTACTATTTGCATAAATAATGTCATATTTGAATTCAAAAAGCTGAAATTTCTTAAAAAATGTCAAGTAGTTTGCATCACTTGATATTACTGTTGGTCACTGAACTATTTTATCTTAAAACAGTTGTCAGATATTAAATGGTTAGCTACTTACATCTTACAATGCACTCTTTCATTACTATAACTAAAGTTGGAATTCGAACTAACAGTTAAGCCCCGCCTTCTTTGATTTGATTGGCCATCTCACTCATTCTGACAGTGATGAGTGCTGTTAGACCGCTGAGGCAGACCAATCTAAAAAGTAACATTTTACTTTTGTCATCCTAGCAACAAACGGAGCGGTGTGTAATGGAGGACAGCAGAACAGCATCAAAAATATCAAATATAGGAGGGGGGGGACAATTTGGCCATTTCTAAATTACGGCCCTGAGGTAAACGTTCTTCGTGCATTAAAACATCTATTTCCATGAACTTTACAATAGTATCTTTCTGTTTGTTGAAATAAAAAGAGAATACGGCACTACCCTTCACTGCGTTAAAAATAAAAGAGAAGAAAAGAAGAAGAGTGGAAAACATCTGGTCGCCTCATCTGCATGTCACGCTGAGGTCATGAATCACGGCAAACACATTTCCTGTGAGACCGAGACCGCCAGCTAAAAGAGACCTGAACCCGGGTTCAAGACAGTATTTCTACAGAAATGCTTCAGGTTTATGAGCTCTCTGGAAAGGAATGTCATTTGAAAAGATATCCTTAAAAAATGATATGGAAAACGGTGCAATAATCTGCAATAAAAATACAATTTCAAGTTATTCAATTACTCCTTCTTTCTAAAAGAAAAGCGTTTACCTCGAGACCTCCAAGTAGATTTCAAGATCATTATTTGAGATTGCCGTATTCATCTCTTCATTATTATTCTCCCTTTAGTTTTTCTTCCTCACACACGCGGCAGGGAGCTTTATCTTTAACTGGCAACAGGAAGCCAATGATCTCTTTATCGCTTCCTAGTGAGGGCATAGTCCCGCTGTCAACCCTGTGACCTGTGACCTGTGAGTGTGTGTCTGAGAAACATGTTAAAACTGCCAAGAACCTGGAAGTCACTGCAGCATTCGAACTAACTAGCACTTAAACCCAAAGATAGGCCCGAAACACACTCTACCAAAGTATGTGAACACAAACACTCGTTCATGTCTGCATTCTTGCGTAGAGTACGTCCATCTGGACGGTTACTGGGTGCCAGCGTTGTTGTAAGACCCAAAATATGCACTCCAGGTTAACACAGACATTTCCTGTCTAAACTAGTGATCCAACTATAAAAGATGACCATGAAAGCAGGGACCAAAACAGAAACAATACGAGTAAAAGAATGATTTTTTGTTGTTTTGGAACCAAAAATATCCTGACACTTTGATCTGACCATGTTTTGCTGAAGTGTTTTTTCTTTAATTGCTAATGCGACCTTTGACACCACAGACTAAACAAAATGAAGCACTGCTTGGTCATTGATTGACCTAAATTGGTATCTTGAATGTAACAGCTGACAGCTGATTGGTTGATTGCAATCCATTACATCCCTTTCTATCAAAGTTATCTGACATTATCAAGAGGAATTTGATCTGACACAGTTTAACTCTGAGTTCTTGTTATATTTTAGTACCATTTTCTAAACTATAGGAATAAACTGTGATAATGTGAGAAAATGTTGAAGGTGTCTGAATACATTTTGGTTTGACTGTACTTCTATACAGATGGATTTATTTTTTCACTGAGCAAGTTGCAATGCATTCTGGGATTGCAGGAAGAATCAGGAAATGCTGCCTTAGAATTCACACTGGCTTTTCATGAGCTGCTTGCATTCTTTGATCGCTTTGAGTTGTAAAACTTACGGTATGTTTTTATATTACAATGGTTCAAAGTCATTACCACTCATATATCTACTATGTCATATACTCTTTAACGTCTCAAAAAAGTGTTTAAAAGGCTGTCAATATGGTTTGAGAAACAGCTTCTCTCTTTCTGATGTTGTAAATCCTTGCAAAATCTGTCAATCCTAGTTTCTGGTCATTTCCCAAACAATACTGAAACTTGTTTTGTTCACTTCCCTCTAAAAATCGTTTTAATCTTTTCCCCAGAATTTCATTCAGTTCACTTTTCATCATCTCACAAAGGTGAATTAACTAAACAGTTGTGCCAATTCTGCGTGTTCATTAACCACATGACATCCAGATTAGACAGCCGCTAAATGTGCTGAAGCAGTACTGCACCACGCATGTCGATGATGCATTTATTGTACTATTAACACCCATGGAAAGTAGATCACTGTAGAGTGAATCCAAACAGCACGTGCAAAAAAACGACACTATGAGAAGGCACAAAAGGAAAATATGAAATATTTAGCTTCCTGAGATGATCAGTAATGAACATCTCTGTTCATAAATGTAGGGTTAGTAAAGATAAATGGTACTATAACCTGATACTGGGCGAACAGTTCCCTTTCAGTCGGTCACTACGACGTACGTCGGTAATACAGACGAATTGGGATCACTTCAGAGAGCCCCTATCAGCTTCGAGAATTTAAGAACAGGCCAATGAACAATTGGCGTGCGAGATTTGCATCTCGCGCTCCGCCCCGCGCCGCGGGTATAAACAGGAAGCGAGAGCATCGCACTGACGTCATTCACTTCGGAGCCGAACCGGCGTTTGAAGTACAGACTGCTTTCCTGATTAAATTCAGCGACTATCAGAGAACGAAGAGGATCGTTGTGTTGGTGTGACGGCACTCTCCAGCGGGACCGCAAACTCAAGCTGCAAAAGAGGAACAACTGCTGTTATCACAGCAACCTGTTGGTTTCGGTGGGCGTTCCATTTTTTGAGTGCAAACACAGGCTGCACTATCCCCTGTGTGTTGCCGCGGTTTCCCTGGGTGCTTCAGCACTCTCTAAAAGAACCGGCGTTTGAAGTACAGACTGCTTTCCTGATTAAATTCAGCGACTATCAGAGAACGAAGAGGATCGTTGTGTTGGTGTGACGGCACTCTCCAGCGGGACCGCGAACTCAACCTGCAAAAGAGGAACAACTGCTGTTATCACAGCAACCTGTTGGTTTCGGTGGGCGTTCCATTTTTTGAGTGCAAACACAGGCTGCACTATCCCCTGTGTGTTGCCGCGGTTTCCCTGGGTGCTTCAGCACTCTCTAAAAGAGCGTTTCCTCACAAAAAGAGCAACACGGGTGTGACTGCGTCTTTCTCAAGATGTCATTCCACCCGTGCGTTTCTGGATGCGGTCGTTCCCTCTCGCCCGCTGACGGCCACACTCACTGCATCATGTGCCTGGGCTTAGAGCACGCTGAGGCAGCGTTTGTGAATAGCTCGTGTTCT
Source organism: Gobio gobio (assembly GCF_949357685.1). Taxonomy (NCBI): domain Eukaryota; kingdom Metazoa; phylum Chordata; class Actinopteri; order Cypriniformes; family Gobionidae; genus Gobio; species Gobio gobio. The sequence continues at coordinate 12,841,826 of NC_137112.1, read as the reverse complement.
CACTGCGGGAACATGACTATTGCGGTGCTTAGATCTAGACTCACCTACCTCCGGGAAGGCGGAGTCCCCCTCCCCATACCTCGATCTAGAGCTATCCCTAACCAGGATAGACCTACTTCGACGGATGACCGGGGTGATCTGAGGATAACGTTCAGGACAAACCCGCCTAGTGTCCCTACGCAGGTCCCTGAACCCTCACAAGCACCGCTGCCGGTGGTGCCACCGGAAGAGATCGCTGGTCCCGCCCACGGGCGCCCAGTCATCTCTTTCGGAGCGCCCGCGGACGAGCAGATGTCGATCGCAGCATCGGAGGGGGAGTTCCAGTCCTCGGAGGATGAGGACTCAGCTGTACTGCCTCCCTCTGGGAGAGTGGCAACGGTTGAGTCGGACCCCGAGTTGACGGCTATGCTTTCCCGGGCCGCCGAAAAGGTCGGGCTTGTGTGGAACCCTCCACCACGTCCCGAACCTTCTAGGTTGGATGATTGGTTCCTGGGGGGGGGTCGCGCTGGTTCTCAGCGTCCCGCCCCAGTGCCATTCTTCCCGGAGGTGCATGAGGAGCTTTCCAGGTCGTGGACGACACCCTTCAGTGCCAGAAACAGACCTGGAGGCTCCTCCCTCCTCACTACCCTTGACGGTGGACAGGCCAAGGGTTACGAGAGGATCCCGCTGGTCGAACGCGCCGTCGCGATGCAGCTGCATCCGGCGACCGCCTCCGAGTGGCGTGGTGATCCTCGTCTCCCGTCCAAAGCCTGTAGACTTTCGTCCAGTCTGACTGCGAAGGCCTACAGGTCCTGCGGACAGGCCGCGTCTGCCTTGCATGCCATGGCGTTGCTCCAGGTGCACCAGGCCCAGGCCCTCATGGACATGCACGAGGGTAGGTCTGACCCAGAGGACCTCGCCCACCGGGCGACGAAAGATACCGCCCGTTCCGTGGGTCAGGCGATGTCCACCTTAGTGGTCCAGGAACGGCATCTCTGGCTCAACCTGGCTGACATGAGGGAGACTGACAAGAACCGGTTCCTGGACTCCCCCATATCGTCGGCCGGGTTGTTCGGCGACGCGGTCGAGAATTTCACCCAGCAATTCTCGGCCGCCCAGAAGCAGACGGAGGCCATAAAACATATCCTGCACCGGCGGCCCGCTGCTGCCTCCACCCAGCCGCCGGCTGCAGCACCTCCGCCTGCCCGTCGCCGAGGACGTCCTCCTGCGGCCGCCCCCGCTCCCGCCCCAGCCCAGCAGCAGCCTTCCACCGGCCGTGGGCGTGGAGCCGGTCGCGGGAAGAACGTCCAGCCCGCTCAGGCCGCTGCCAAGCCAGGTGGCAAGCGTCGTCGGAAGAGACCCTGAGACGGGCCGCCCAGAGATGGAGGAAACTGCTCTTCGGGAGATGGCTGCAGCACCACTCCTTCCCCCGGTGGAGGGCCGGGGGAACACTATTTGTATGTCTGTTCCGCCACTGGCCTCAGTGCCAGTGGCACCCAAATTTTCAATAAAAGAGCAGTTTCCAACATCTCTGGGTGCCAAGAGAGCGCGTCTGGCGGTATGCGACGCTACCATGCCTCGTACCCCTCAGACACCTCTCTCCTCGCCAACAGGGGGCGTCGGTTGTGCGGACGCACACAATGTGCCTCCCCACGCTCGCCCGTCCCCTCAGCGGATGCAGGTCGTGTGTCAGACCCACACCCCTGCACGGACCACTCCCATGTCGTTCCCGGAACTAGTGCTCCTCGCAACAGCACCTCCTTGGCCCATTCCTCTGAGGCAGGACCTCCTGTCTCAGAGACGGGGCACCCTATGGCACCCGCGTCCAGACCTCTGTAAACTCCATGTCTGGTCCCTGGACGGGACGCGGAGGTTCTAGGTGACCTACCGCAAGCGGTAGTCGACACCATCGCTTCCGCCAGAGCCCCCTCTACGAGACGGCTATATGCGTTGAAGTGGAACCTGTTCGTCGACTGGTGCTCTTCTCGCCGAGAAGACCCCCGGAAGTGTTCGATCGGATCTGTGCTATCTTTCCTTCAAGACGGGTTGGAGCGAAGGCTGTCTCCCTCCACCCTCAAGGTATATGTTGCCGCTATCGCCGCAAGCCAAGACCTCATTAATGGTGAGTCCTTAGGCAAGCATGATCTGATCGTCAGGTTCCTGAGGGGAGCGAGGAGACTAAATCCTCCTCGCCCCTCCTCTATACCCTCTTGGGACTTGACTCTGGTGCTGACCGCACTGCAGAGGGCGCCCTTCGAGCCTTTACAGTCAGTAGAGCTTAAGATCTTGTCTCTAAAGACAATCCTCCTGATTGCATTGGCCTCAGTTAAGAGGGTAGGGGACCTGCAGGCATTTTCGGTCGACGAATCGTGCCTGGAATTCGGGCCGGGTGATTCTCAGGTGACCCTGAGACCCCGGCCTGGATACGTGCCCAAGGTTCCCACTACTCCCTTCCGGGACCAAGTGGTGAGCCTGCAAGCGCTGCCTTCGGAGGAGGCAGACCCAGCCCTGGCTTTTCTCTGTCCAGTTCGCGCTCTGCGCGTCTATGTTGACAGAACGTAAAGCTTTAGGACCTCAGAGCAGCTCTTCGTCTGTTACGGAGGACAGCAGAAGGGAAAGGCTGTCTCCAAGCAGAGGATGGCCCACTGGATAGTGGATGCCATCGTCTTGGCGTATGAATTCCAAGACGTGCCCTGCCCGCTCGGGGTTAGATCTCACTCCACCAGGGGTGTAGCTTCTTCCTGGGCGCTGGCTCGTGGCGCCTCGCTGACAGACATTTGTAGAGCTGCGGGCTGGGCGACACCTAACACGTTCGCTAGGTTTTATAGCCTACGTGTAGAGCCGGTGGCTTCTCGTGTGCTCGCTTCCCATAGTCAGCTTCACTGAAGTGCCCGTTCTAGTGTCGGCTTGCTGCGCCATTCCCTTCACCTAGAACGGATACGTGCGCTTATTTTCTCCAGTCGAGTTCCCCAGGATTGGCGAACCCTGTTGAGTCCTCCGCACCCCTCGGCAGTCGGATGTTGCGGAGCGTCCGACGCCAGGTCTGGCACTCGTATGCATTGGTGGAACTTGTGTCAGATTGGGTTCCGTATGTCGTGACCCCTACGGCGGTCCCATACGTGTATTTTCCACGGTACAGCTCCCTGCGGCGAGCTCGTGTCTTTCCCTTGGCAGAGTTCCTCTGCCGTCTCAGTACGGTGTCGTCCCCCGCCTGCATTAGGCCGGGGCCACCCCTGGGACTTTCGTATGTTGAGCTGCCCACGGCCAGCCCATACGTTTCTTTCCACATGGTAACTCCCTCTGGGCATGATGTGGCTCCCGCAGCGTCCTTCGGGCACGCTTTCCCAGCGTTATCCAATCAGTCTGCTGAATGGGTCTTGCGGAACAGCAGTATGACTCTCCTGGCGTGAATCTCCCCGCCCGCTTCAGAACGGGGTCTGAGGGGCTCTCGCTGGGCGCTGGTAGTGGTAGTAACTGTGGCGCTTTCCATAGGGATCCCAATTCGTCGGTATTACCGACGTACGTCGTAGTGACTGACTGAAAGGGAACGTCTCGGTTACGTATGGTAACCCTCGTTCCCTGAAGGAGGGAACGGAGACGTACGTCCCGTCGCCACAGTTCCTTCCATCACTGCATGGCCGAGTCACTGGTTCGGCTCCTCAGTGAAAAACGTCAGTGCGATGCTCTCGCTTCCTGTTTATACCCGCGGCGTGGGGCGGAGCGCGAGATGCAAATCTCGCACGCCAATTGTTCATTGGCCTGTTCTTAAGTTCTCGAAGCTGATAGGGGCTCTCTGAAGTGATCCCAATTCGTCGGTATTACCGACGTACGTCTCCGTTCCCTCCTTCAGGGAACGAGGGTTACCATATGTAACCGAGACGTTAACCCTGTAAAGCCGAACATATGAGATGATATTCACAAATTTTTAAATGGTACAGTTGATTGAACCCTTAGACAAAATATATATATTTTTTTTTAAAAAGGTTGCATGTGAATTTTTATTAAGTATCATATTTGGCTTTTATGGTTCATATACTATGTTATAGTGAGAATATGAAGGAAAAAAACACTTCAGTTTTATTCAGATGCCCATTTGGTGCAGATGCTCATATTTATGTGGCCAAAAACCTAAATGAAACCTAAAGGAGATCTTTATAATGCTGCGTTCACACCAAACGCGAATAGAGCATCAGGAGCGAGTGATTTCAATGTTAAGTCAATGGAAAGGCGCCGTTGACACGCGTCTGGAGGTCCTGCGGCGCAATAGACGTGTTTCGCACTGCGCCCGAGTCTGAACTTTGACGTCAATTTGCGCCGCATTAACGAATGCTTGCTGCTGTCATGTGGTAAAGTGAAACCCTGTATAATTTAAAAATACTACTATTGTGTCACAAAATGTAGTTTTAAGACTTTTTCAGGTGAGAATGTATAGTTGTTTAAAGCTCAAATCTGTGGTTTATTTATAAAGAGAGCGCCTATTTAAAAAAAATATACATGCAGTGAAGATAATGTAGGAGTTGCCTAGACCATATTTGTGTGGCTATTAATGTTTAATATATATTTTTAATGAAAATGAATAGAGGCATAGTGGTGTTCTATGACATATTTCTCCTGGAGCGCCTTGAACGCGCGTTTATTTCGCTTCAAACGCTCAATTTATACGCGCGTCCAATTCGCTGTGGACGCGCGAATGGATTCAAAATGTTCAACCGTCCAACTAGATGCGGTAGACGCGATTTCGACACTCTATTTGCGTTTGGTGTGAATGCAGCATAACAGTACTGTCACATGTTTAGTCCGTTTTGCTTGTGTTTTGATTTGTCACATGTTCCTTTGTTCTTTTTGCCGCCATTTCTGTGTTTCCATGATTACCCTCATTAGTTAATTTGTCCCAGCTGTGTCTTGTTATTTATCTCGTTTCTGTTCACTACTTAAGTTGCACTCTCACCTTCAGTCTTTGTCTAGTCTCTGTTGTGTTATGGTGGAGTGTTTCCCTGCATTGCCTGTTTTGGTTTCTAAGAAGCTTTATTAAAGTTTTAGTTTGCATTCTGAGCTTTGGAGTCTTCTCGAAAAATATCAAACAAACACAATGATTAAATCACACACACACACACACACATTCTCGCGGACACACACACTCACTCGCTCGCTATCGTTTTCTGGGCCTGGTGTCTATAAAAGCTTTTCTTTGACTAACAAGGAAGTTTTCAGCTCTGAAACTTACAGGATATTCTTATATTACCATGACCTTTTATATATCAAAAGCTCAAGGGAAAGTTGATTTCTCAGTTCATCACCCCTTTGATAAAATTAAGGTAATCTTAATCTTCATATCAAAAATACACACAGACCATGACCAGAAGGTGGACATTTTGATCATTTTGATCATGTTGATCATTTAGAGGCCTTAGAAATTCAAATATGACACAAATCAAATAGAACACAGTGGGCTTTAGGGTTAAAGAATCTTTGAAAAGCCCTTGTTGTCATGATCCTGGCTCTTTCCTTTCTTTCTTTTCTCTTTTCTCCCTCTTCTGGTCACACTCATTATTACATTCTGTTACGCACACACATTAGCATTCATTTACTCAATCGTTTTCAGCTGTCTCTCATCACCTCATTTCTTTCGTACTCACAGTCTTGTTCATTATCTCTATCGTTCTCATCTGTTGCCCACTTTCTCTGATTGGCTTCTCTATTTCTTGTCCTTCCTTTCTCTTGTTCTTCGTCGGATTATTGCCTTAATGTTACGTACCTATTTGTCTATCACTGTCCCGTCTTAGTCCCGTCCGGTGCATGTTCATTCCTGACTGATTTGTTATCACCTCGTATCTGCTCTATTCGAAGTCTCCAGCTACGTGAGTGGTTTACGGCTTGGCATTCCTTGCTCTCTTCGAACCCAGCCTATCTCTCTGCCGCCGAGGGTTTCCCATAGCCGTTCCTGACCGGGCGGCTCTGTTCCTTACGTTTGATGAACTTTCTGTTGGATTTATATGCCTTGTAGCTTCCTGAGTAATTCTGCCCTGAACTGAATTAAAACTTTGTCAAATCACCTTCTGCTTTTGGGTCCTCATATCCTGCACGTGACAGAATAATCCGACCAAGAGGAATGGACCCAGCGAAGGAGAGTCATCTTCAAGCAGCGCTCAGACTTCAGGGAGCTTTTCTGGGCCGTCATGAGGAGGAGCTGGCTGCTGCTCGTGAGACCATGGATTCCCTTGCAGCTCGCATGACCGAGATTGCGCAACAGCTTCATCACCTCCGTGTTGAGTTTTCTTCTTCCAGTGGTCAGGGTGTTCCAGAGCCCAGAGTCAACAACCCGTCGTGTTATTCCGGTGAGCCAAGGGAATGCCGATCATTTTTGACCCAATGTGAGGTGGTCTTTTCTCTGCAGCCTTCCTCGTACGCGTCCGAGGGCTCTCGCATCGCCTTTGTCATCTCACTGCTGACTGGCCGCGCCCGGGAGTGGGGAACAGCAGTATGGAATTCTGAGGCCAACTGCCTTAGTCGTTATATCAGCTTCAAGGAAGAGATGCTGCGGGTCTTTGACCGCTCCGTGTTCGGAGCAGAGGCTTCCCGGCTCCTGTCCACGCTTCGCCAGGGGAGAGGTTCAGCAGCCGATTTCTCAATTGAATTCCGCACCTTATCTGCCTCCTGTGACTGGAACGAGTCAGCCCTGGTAGCTCGTTTTCTCGAGGGGCTTAATGGCGAGATTAAGGACGAGATCCTTGCTCATGGACTACCGACTCGACTGGATCCTCTTATTGACTCTGCCATTCGCCTGGGTGGTCTGCGAATCTCTGCTGCTGAGCGCCAGCGCCGCATCTTGGGACGCCTATGTATGTACTGTGGGTCTGCATCTCATCGAGTCGCCACCTGCCCGGTAAAAGCCAGAGCTCACCCGTAGAGAGAGGGTTACTGGTGAGCGCTTCTACTTTAGACCCTCCGCCACGCACACGCACTACCTTCTCCGCTCTCATCCGCTGGTTGGGAGATTCCGTTTCCTGCCCGGTGTTGATCGATTCGGGAGCCGAGGGAAGTTTTGTTGATGAGACTTGGGCTCGTGAACAGGGGATTCCCCTCATTGAACTTAAAGACTCCACCCCTGTACACGCTCTTGATGGTAGTATCATCTCTAGAGTGCGCTTTGCCACAGTTCCGGTGAGTCTCACCATATCAGGCAATCATCAAGAGACAATTTCTTTTCTTGTTTTCCATTCTCCTTATTACCCTGTTGTTTTAGGACATCCCTGGTTAGTAAAGCATAACCCTCAGATTGACTGGTCCAGAGATTCCATTCTTTCTTGGAATTTGTCTTGTCATGTTAACTGTTTGTCGTCTGCTGTTTCTCCTGTCTCTTCTATTTCTGTTTTCCAGGAGGAGCCGGGTGATTTGTCTGGGGTCCCGGAGGAGTACCATGATCTTCGGGCGGTTTTCAGTCGTTCCAGGGCCACTTCTCTTCCTCCGCATCGACCTTATGACTGTAGTATCGACCTTCTTCCCGGTACCACTCCCCCTCGTGGGAGACTTTATTCTCTGTCCGCCCCCGAGCGCGAAGCACTTGAGAGATTTTTATCTGATTCGCTTAACGCCGGTACCATTGTACCTTCCTCCTCCCCTGCCGGTGCGGGTTTTTTCTTTGTTAAAAAGAAGGATGGTTCATTGCGTCCCTGCATTGATTATCGAGGCTTGAATGACATCACGGTCAAGAATCGCTATCCCTTGCCGCTGATGTCATCTGCCTTCGAGATCCTGCAGGGGGCCAAGATTTTTTCTAAGTTAGATCTCCGCAATGCTTACCACCTTGTACGCATAAGGGAGGGGGACGAGTGGAAGACAGCGTTTAATACTCCGCTAGGGCATTTCGAATATCGCGTTCTTCCGTTCGGGTTGGTTAACGCCCCTGCCGTGTTCCAGGCGTTAATTAACGACGTTCTTAGAGACATGCTGAACATTTTTGTTTTTGTTTATCTCGACGATATTTTGATTTTCTCTCCCTCTCTCCAAGTACATACTCAGCATGTTCGTCAAGTTCTTCAACGTCTCCTAGAGAATCGATTGTTTGTTAAAGCAGAGAAGTGCACTTTCCACGCTCAGTCTATTTCTTTTCTCGGTTCTGTTATTTCCTCGGAGGGGGTTAGCATGGACCCTTCCAAGGTTCGTGCTGTCACCGATTGGCCGGTACCCGACTCGCGTGTCGCCCTTCAACGTTTTTTGGGTTTTGCTAATTTTTACCGTCGGTTTATCCGCAATTTTAGTCAGATCGCCGCTCCTCTTTCGGCGCTCACATCCGTCAAGGTCCGTTTCTCCTGGACTGATGTGGCTCAGATTGCTTTCGATCGCCTCAAATCCCTTTTTACGACGGCGCCTATTTTAAGAACTCCAGACGTCTCCAGACAATTCATAGTAGAGGTCGATGCGTCAGAGGTGGGCGTGGGGGCCGTTCTTTCCCAGCGCTCATCCTCTGACGATAAGGTTCACCCTTGCGCTTACTTTTCACATCGTCTCTCTCCCGCCGAAAGCAATTATGATGTGGGTAACCGCGAATTATTGGCTATCCGTCTCGCTCTCGGTGAGTGGCGTCACTGGCTTGAGGGTGCTTCGATTCCGTTCATTGTCTGGACTGATCATAGAAATTTGGAATACATTCATTCTGCTAAGAGACTCAATGCCCGTCAGGCTCGGTGGGCACTTTTCTTTACACGTTTTGATTTCTCCATCTCCTACCGTCCTGGTTCTAAGAACCTTAAGCCAGATGCTCTCTCGCGACAGTTCGATTCTCCAGAGGTTGTTCCTACTAACGAGGAGATTCTTCCTCAGGGTATGGTGGTGGGCGCAGCTGTCTGGGGAATAGAGCGTTTGGTTAAGCGATCTTTGGCTCATGCCATTACTCCTCGTCTCTGTCCAAGAGGTCTTCTGTACGTTCCTCCATCTACTCGTCTCGCGGTTCTTCAATGGGGTCACTCTTCTAAATTATTCGCTCATCCTGGTGTTAGGGGCACCGTCGCTGCCATCCGCCAGAGGTTCTGGTGGCCCTCTCGTGAACGCGACATACGGCGTTACGTCGCTTCGTGTGCTGTCTGCGCTCAGACTAAGTCTGGTAATGCACCTCCGGCGGGATTGCTGCGTCCTCTTCCGTTACCGTCTCGCCCATGGTCGCACATCGCCATGGATTTTATCACGGGTCTTCCTGCCTCTGAGGGGAACACCGTGATACTCACTGTCGTGGACCGTTTTTCCAAAGCTGCTCACTTTGTCCCCTTACCAAAGCTTCCGTCCGCTAGAGAGACCGCACAAGTAGTCGTCGACAAGATTTTTAAGATTCATGGTCTTCCCTCCGATATCGTGTCCGATAGAGGTCCCCAATTCTCTTCTTTGTTTTGGAAGGAGTTTTGTCGTCTCATTGGGGCTTCGGCTAGTCTCTCCTCCGGTTTTCATCCTCAAACCAATGGCCAGGCCGAACGAGCCAATCAAATAGTCGGGCGCATCCTTCGTAGTCTAGCTTTTCGCAATCCGGCTTCCTGGTCAGAACAGCTTCCCTGGGCAGAGTACGCGCATAATTCCGCCCCATCCTCTGCGACGGGTTTATCACCTTTTCAGTGTTGCCTTGGTTACCAACCTCCGCTTTTTCCCTCACAAGAGACGGACGCTAGGATGCCGTCTGTTGAGGTCTTTATTCGACGTGCTAAGCGTACTTGGAGAGCGGTCAGGTCTTCCCTTTGCAAGTCTCGTTCTCATACACAGCGCGCCGCTAATAGGCGTCGAGTTAAGAGTCCTCGGTATTCTGTTGGGCAGAGGGTTTGGTTGTCCACCCTTAACCTACCTCTTCAGTCCACTTCGCGTAAACTGGCACCTAAATTTATTGGACCATTTCGGGTCCTTAAGATCCTCAGTCCTGTCTCTGTCAGACTCAAATTGTCTGCCAATCTCCGACGCATTCATCCTGTCTTTCACGGGTCATGTATTAAGCCCGTTACCCGTATTCCTCCTCGTTCGCTTTCTTCTCCGGTTCGTGTTGAGGGCGCCCCCACCTATAGGGTTCGTAGACTTCTCGATGTTCGCCCTCGGGGTCGTGGTCATCAATTCCTGGTCGATTGGGAGGGATACGGTCCGGAGGAGAGGAGTTGGATTCCGTCCCGGGACGTCCTGGACCGCTCGCTGATCGAGGACTTCTACCGCTCCCGTCAGTCCTCCTCTGTTGCGCCAGGAGGCGCTTCTTGAGGAGAGGGTACTGTCATGATCCTGGCTCTTTCCTTTCTTTCTTTTCTCTTTTCTCCCTCTTCTGGTCACACTCATTATTACATTCTGTTACGCACACACATTAGCATTCATTTACTCAATCGTTTTCAGCTGTCTCTCATCACCTCATTTCTTTCGTACTCACAGTCTTGTTCATTATCTCTATCGTTCTCATCTGTTGCCCACTTTCTCTGATTGGCTTCTCTATTTCTTGTCCTTCCTTTCTCTTGTTCTTCGTCGGATTATTGCCTTAATGTTACGTACCTATTTGTCTATCACTGTCCCGTCTTAGTCCCGTCCGGTGCATGTTCATTCCTGACTGATTTGTTATCACCTCGTATCTGCTCTATTCGAAGTCTCCAGCTACGTGAGTGGTTTACGGCTTGGCATTCCTTGCTCTCTTCGAACCCAGCCTATCTCTCTGCCGCCGAGGGTTTCCCATAGCCGTTCCTGACCGGGCGGCTCTGTTCCTTACGTTTGATGAACTTTCTGTTGGATTTATATGCCTTGTAGCTTCCTGAGTAATTCTGCCCTGAACTGAATTAAAACTTTGTCAAATCACCTTCTGCTTTTGGGTCCTCATATCCTGCACGTGACACTTGTGTTGACCAATAACAGAAATATTATGGGAATATGGAGGTCCTCTAATGTCTACTGTGGTTACAACCCTGGTAAATATAATAAGTTCAGCAGTTACCTATTTAAACAAAATTATACTCAACTATTTTACAATGCTATGCAAGGATGGGAATATAAGACAGAAAATTAATTGTTTCTCGCATTTGTCTCATAAATAAACGTAATGCTTGTGATGTTTCTCAATTGTAAATCACTTCGGATAAAAGCATCTGCTGAATGAATAAACATAAAGGAGTGTCTATTTACACTAAGGGCCCTATCATACACTCAGCACAATGTGACGGCAGGCTAGTTTTAGCCCGACGCAGTTTTCATTTTCACGTCCAGCGCCACGTTGCTTAAATAGCAAATGCATCTTTTCACCCATGGGCGTGCTGTTCAGGAGCATTGTTGGCGCATTGCTGTTTTGAGGAACTGAAAACGCAGTACTTTTTGTGTTATTTAAAGGACGTGTTAGTAATATGCAGCTATAGGCACATTATTCGATATCCCGATACTGAACTCACAATACATTATTATTGCAATACTCTAAGGTTAACAAAATATGTACTGTACTGTAAAATGCAAATTTTGGTAATACATTGGGGTGGAAAAAAACAGGCTTGGACTTGGTGCTGGTAACACAATGCACAGGACAATGGTGATGCCAGAATAAAAGCATTCATGATTCTGAAGCTCAAAACACAGAAATATTTTAGATGAATATGCTTGCACTCTGTCACAGACTAAATATATTGAAAATAATGCAGGTCACTTTTTTTTCAACATAAGACATTTGGCATTATCAGGACCATAAATGTTCCCCCATTGCATTATTATTCATTATATTCAACATTATATATAGCAGTTTAATGTAATACTGACACCAAAATTCTGTAAACTCACACAGTAATTTTCAAAAAAACAGATGTCATTATACACGATATATATTGTTGCAATTTAGTATAACGATATGTTGCTGCCTAAATATAATTGCAAATGTCCTTGCGCTGATTGGAATATCTGTGTACGTTAATGAGATTTGAGAGCTACGGCAGAGGGAAAGATCATCAGTGAATAACAACTTGAACATTCTGTCATTATTTCCTCACCCCCATGTATTTCCAAACCCGATCCAGTCCATTCGACCAAAACTTTCAAGCCTCAAAAAAGTATATAAAAGCATTTAAAAGTAGTCCATATGAATCAAGTGGAACATCAAATATGGTCATGACGTGCAATATCAAATATCATCGGTTCTGGTGTGTCAATCAAGCACGTTTGAGCTTTCATTTACCATATTTGATGTTCTCTATGTATAGTATGTGCATTGATCAATGTTTATATGTGAATTTATTATGTTTATTATATATTTATTACGACATCTTTATGAACTTTTTGGCACTTGAAAGGTTTGTTAGAATTAACTTTCATTGGAAGGACAGAAATCTCTCTTTTAAAGGGATAGGTCACCCAAAAATGTAAATTACCCCATGATTTACTGACTCTCAAGTCATCCTAGGTGTATATGACATTCTTCTTTTAGACCAATACAATCTGAGTTATATTAAAACATTTCCTGGCTCTTCCAAGCTTTATAATGGCAGTGAGTGGCAGCCCAAAATTTGAAGCCCAAAAAAGTGAGTCCATCCATTAGTGTTTTGGTACTCGAGACCCAAGAACGGTCTTAAGACCAATTTTTGACGGTCTTGGTCTTGTATCGGTCTCGACCACATTTGAACTCGGTCTTGTCTTGTCTCTGTCTTATTTTGTTTCAAGACCGGTCAAGACCATAACTGCTGGGATATTACTAAATTGCAGGTGCATTGTCTGATTTATTCATCAACATCATTCATGTGATTGGATGTAAAACTTACTGTTTCAGATGCAATCAATAACTTATTTCTAATTTGATTTATTTATTGTGCCGATTACAGAAATTAATTAGGTATTGTGTCAAAAATGTCACCAAAAATGAATACAAATGCTCACAAAATTCAAGATATTGTTGCAAAAAGTTCTTGTGTGAGATCTGAATTTATAACGGGATATAATTAACCAATACCACAAGAGCAAGAGAGCTATTTTCACAAATTTGAGCATGACTGCAAACATGATATTGCGTTAAAGGTCCCATGGCATGACATTTTCATTTTATGAGGTATTTCAACATTAATATGAGTTCCCCTAGCCTGAATATTGTCCCCAAGTGGATAGAAATGTTGATCGGTGTAAACCCGAGTTCTGGCTGTCTTTCTCTGCCTTTGAGAAAATGACAGGCCAGACGAGCCACTCCTGAAGTCTCCTGGTTTGACGTCCAAGCAGGAACGGTTACCTCCCTTTCCTCCACCCAGAGAATCTGGCACGCCCATGCAAGCGCTCGAGAGATCATTACTTGTGAACGAGTGAATGCTGGCAGTTTCTCAGTGTTTGGATGTACAAATGAAAACAGAAGTCTTTTTTCAGTTCCTTCTGATCTGTGATCAGGGATTTCTTATGTGTAGCTAATTATTTATTATTCGTGCACACACTGCGGCTTCTCTCTCTCCCGACAGAACGGTGTTTTCGTGTTTTCTATCTTGTGAGTCAGTGTTTTTGTACGTCTTCGTCGCGTCTATCTGTTCTTAAATGTGCATACAGTCTGGAGTTTCTGCTCAACATCGGCAGAGCCACATCTTTAGAGATAAACCTCACGCACGCCGAAGCTCGGCCTTCAACATCCCCGACCCCCAGTACTGCATCTGGCCCACAGCGGAGGCACCAAACGCGGCGTGAGATTAAGCAGAAGGGGGGTAAGCGTGAGGGTATCCGGCTAGGCTAGCCAACTTTCCCCACAATAAACTGGATTACATTCGATTACTGCTGTTGTGTCTTTGTTTGCGCTGTGTAAGTTACTCAATGCGCGTCACTGACGCTTTTCATATGATTGGAACATATCTAGAAATAATGCTTTAATCAAACTTACTAACTCGTTCATCTCGCTGTAATGGTACATTGCATGTGTTACAAAGTTGGTAGAATAATGATGAAGACGGACTCGGCGTGACTGGGACTCGTGTTTATTCAGAACTCTCAGATACAAACACAATAAACTCGCGCTGACAGACAGCGCTCTCACAACTCAGTAGTTACTATAAATAACTTTGTTAGCAATCGCTCCGTCTCCGTGATGTCCGGTTCGCGAACGAATCATTCTTTTGAATCGGTTCTTTTTAGTGAACCGAACCAGTTCACCAAATCGGACTGAATCGTGGTTCGCGTCTCGAGTCAGCGCTGATCCATAATTTACTAAAGTTACTAACTTGCTGACATGAGTGACAGCCCCTCCGACTAGAAATAAACTAATAACCTGAAGTATATTCTAGTAACTACAACAGTTCACCCTGAACTGAGACATGCTGAGAGAACTGATGAGAAGTGAACTCAGGTCCATCCGTCTCTCTGGCAGCAGCTTGTGCGTCGTAGACCTCGTTAAATCACGCCCCCTCCGCTCATTTCAAATGCAAAGATGTCAGCCAATCACAACAGTGGGAGTTTTTACTGAAGTCTCACAGCAGACACGCCTCTTGAAACAGGGCAGTCAGCCACAGGGCAAACAGCAGTATAGACAAAATGCCTTTTATTTCTAAATTATGACATTTTATGATGTAAAAATCATACTAACAATATAAGTACACCTCAGGAAACATTATAAAATAATAGAAAAATGCCATGCCATGGGACCTTTAACAAACATTCAATACATTTTTTTTAAATATTATCCTTAACATTATTTATGCATTTGTAATTTACCAATTCAGATGCATCTTCTGTATCACCTCTGTAGCGCACAGATGAATTTTGTTGTTAATGATTTAATTTGATTGGTAACAGCTCTATATAGTGTCTTATTCTAATTATATTTATTATAAGTCATTTATTATAAGTTATAAGTCATTTTCTCAGGTGGTAATGTGGATCTCTATGAATTTAAGGAGTCCTGGTCTGGTCTTGGTCTTGACTTGGTCTCGTCCTGCCTTGGTCTTGTCTTGGTCTCAACACACATTAGTCTTGGTCTCGACTTGGTCTCGGATAAGGTGGTCTTTATAACAGCACTATCATCCATATTAGAGGATGGATATGGGCCGGGCCGGGTTCGGACAGATATTTAGAAACTATGTTCGGGTTCGGGTCGGGCTCCGTCACGTCAGCGCGATAAGGCATTGAACATTTGAAATTTAAAACAGCTTATTATGTAGGTAGCCAATGGGCCTGTTTAACTTGATGCAAAGGTTTGTTTTTGTGATTAAAATAAAAAAATATATATTACCCTAACAGCCGTGTTCCTGTGTGCGGAAATAATTTGTTTATGTAGCTGTGACAACACGCAACCAGCGTGCAACAAGTGTGTGCATATTGCATATTAGGCTACATGTGGCTGGCAGCGCAACTTCAGTGCTGCTGGCAGGACCATCGAGCAGAGGACAAACTTGAAGCCATCCACAGTTGATGCAATCCTTTTTCTGCATAAAAACCTGGATTAGCCTAAACTTTGATGGATGGATTATGTAAATAGATCCCATGTTGCAGTTTAGTAGCCATACGGTTTTCGAGAAAATGGTAAGAGTGATTTTCATTTCAATAAGCTGCATTTGTGTTATGAGACGAGCGTGTAACGCAGGCAGTTTACAAGCTCTAACCTGTTAACATGAGAGCCGGAATAAAAACGGATATGCCACGCAGCCAGTGTGTAGTGTTTCTACAAGCGGAATCTCTGACGGATCCGTGACCGTCATCCCGACGACTGGACCACAGACAGTATAGCGTTATTGTATGTGTTTCATGTTATCCTTTATTCAATAATTCTGTTTAGTGGGTTTAGTTTGTGTCGATTCACCGATACTGTGAGACTGTGAGGATGTATGCCGTTATGAGTAGCTATGTATTTGAGTGAACTTGAATGTACATACGGCATGAATAAAATATTTATATTACCAGCACATAATTAAATTTTTTAAATATAGGAAACCTGTGGACTCGATGTCCTGACAGGCTGGACACAATAATTTACCATGACAATGATACATTGGAATAGAAAATCTACCGAAAATACACAGACTCCAACTGAATGCCAACCTTTTCTGCACTGAGCCAACGCAGAGCTCGGCAAGCGACTCCCTCTCGTGACGTAATCTGACGCGACGTTGAAAGAAAAAGCGTTTTTTACAAGCGGCCAACGAAACGGCCTCTTTATCTACAAAATTTGTGCTCTTATGTACCTTTTCATATTATATATTCATTTAGATTTTTTTTTACCTGCAATATGCCCTTTAATTTGCATGAACGTCCTCAATTTTAAAATCTTGAAAATAACCCTAAGTGAGAAAAGTGATTTGCAATGTGAAATGACGTCCGAGTGACTTACGGTGTAAGCTGAGGGAGATGTTGATGGCTCTCTCATCTGTGAAGCTCTTGAGTCCCGTTATCTTAGCGCACTTCAGATGTGTGCCCGTGGGGGAGTCGCCCACATTGATCCAGCACACCGTTTCCTGCGCGTACAGGAAGTCCATGGCTGTGGTCTGTTTTGTGGTAATGTAAAGCGACGGGCTGCTGGAGCCGCTTAGAGACGTGATCTGGATGTTCTGAGAGTTGGCAATCACTAACACGGGGAGACGATCCACAGGCACTGCAACAACAGGAAGACATCCGTTTCATCTCAAATATGATAACAGTTCAGCCAATAATAATGAATTAAACTGAGTCGGATACATGCATGTGAGGGGAACGGAAATGGAGAAGCCTTATTTTATCTAATCTTGGACTGTTGTGTTTGTCTTACCGTTCTTGGCCTTGCAGGAGCGATTGTCTGGTTGGACTAGATAACCTTCCACACAGGAGCAGGTGTACGAGCCGTCTGTGTTTGTGCACGTCTGACTGCAGGTGCCGTACACCGTACACTCATCAAAATCTGAACACACACACACAATAGACACAACAGCAGGGTTTTGTCTTGTTTTACAGTCAAATATCTAAGCATGACTTTAAGAGAAACAAAATTATTTAAGATAATATCTGTCTCATATAATTATGGAAGCTTGTTTCTGCCTTGTTTCTTTATTTTTATAGACTTTTTATTTCACAATTCAGATTTGTAAGAATTGCATGTTATGAAGTCTAGCAAACTTGCAATACAGAGATGTATACACAATTGTGAGGGGGAAAAAAGTCTGAATTGAGAAACAACAAAAACAAATATTAATCAATACAAATGAAAGCATATGCTATAGGAAATCTCATACGTTTTGTTTTTTACTAGAACTTTATCCCATAGCCTACTTATGGAAGCTTATTTCCGCTTATGACTTAAATCTCACAATTCTGACTTTTCTTCTCACAATTGAGAGTTTACATGTTTTGCCTCAGAATTGCGAGATGTAAAGTCACATTTCATAGAAATAAAGTCCAGTAATCTCGCAATTGAGGAAAACCTGTCGGAATTGTGAACTGACTTTTCTCAGAATTGAGACTTATATCTTGGTCTTGCAATTGTGAGATTATATCCCACAATTCTGACTTTTTCCCCCAAGAATTGTGAGATAAAAAGCCACAATTAACTTTTTTATAGTTTTTTTTAATTATGTGGCGGAAACAAGCTTTTATACATACAGTACTAGATTTACAATGTAGTACAAGTATTACAAGTTAAACTTGCCAATGGGCTAAAAATGCTAATTACATGCTAATAAAAAGTAATTTTTTTCATTCCAGTAAATCGTGTTTAAAAGATATTTGGTCATTTTTACTGAAAAAATTAGACAAAAATACTGACAAACAAAGTGGGCAATACATGCAGTAGAAGTATTGTTATTATTAGTTCATGTCAACTAATGTAGTTAAATCAACAAATTAAACCTTTTATGGAGTGTAAGCAAACGAGGAAAATGATATGTCACACCATGTCCTGAAACAGTGTGGCATGACGAAATTTGCTCAGATTAGTTCATAATAAATAATACAATAATTGTACATTTATGTAATTCCAGTGCATCTGGAAAGTATTCACAGCGCTTCACTTTTTCCACATTTTGTTGTTACAGCCTTATTCCAAAATGGATTAAATTCATTATTTTCCTCAAAATTCTACAAACAATACCCTATAATGACAATGTTGAAGAAGTTTGTTTAAAATCTTTGCAAATTTATTAAAAAATAAAACATGACAAAAATCACAGCCTTATTCACAGCCTTTGCGCAATACATTGTTAAAGCACCTTTGGCACCAATTACAGCCTCAAGTCTTTTTGAGTATGATGCTACAAGCTTGGCACACCTATTTTTGGGCAGTTTCTCCCATTCTTTTTTTCTCCCATTCTTTTTTGCAGAACCTCTCAAGCTCCATAAGGTTGGATAGGGAGTGTCCTCCTTCACAGCCATTTTCAGATCTCTCCAGAGTCTGGCCTCTGGCTGGGACACTCAAGGACATTCACAGAGTTCTCCCGTAGCCACTGCTTTGTTATCTTGGCTGTGTGATTAGGGTCGTTGTCCTGTTGGAAGATGAACCTTTGCCCCAGTCTGAGGTCCAGAATGCTCTAAAGCAGGTTTTCATTAAGGATGTCTCTGTACAATACTGCATTCATATTTCCCTCGATCCTGACAAGTCTCCTAGTTCCTGCCGCTGAAAAACATCCCCACAGCATGATGCTGCCACCACCATGCTTCACTGTAGGGATGGTATTGGCCAAGCGATGAGCGGTGCCTGGTTTCCTCCAGACATGACGCTTGCCATTCAGGCCAAAGAGTTCAATCTTTGTTTAATCAGACCAGAGAATTTAGTGAACAGAACAGAATTTAATTTATGGTCTGAGAGTCCTTCAGGTGGCTTTTGCAAACTCCAGGCAAGCTGTCATGTGCCATCTGGACACTCTACCTAACAGGCCTGATTGGTGGAGTGCTGCAGAGATGGTTGTTCTTCTGGAAGGTTCTCCTACCTCCATAAAGAAACGCAGAGCTTTGTCAGAGTGACCATCGGGTTCTTGGTCACCTCCCTGACTAAGGCCCTTCTCCCCCGATCGCTCAGTTTGGCCGGACGGGCCAGCTCTAGAAAGAGTCCTGTTGGTTCCAAACTTCTTCCATTTACAGTTGATGGAGGCCACTGTGCTCATTGGGACCTTCAATGCTGCAGAAATTTTTCGGTACCCTTCTCCAGATCTGTGCCTCGATACAATCCTGTCTCGTAGGTCTACAGACAATTCTTTGGAGTTCATGGCTGAATTTACCACAGGTGGACTCTATGTTCAACATCTCAAAAATAATTATTGGAAACAGGATGCACTTGAGCTCAATTTTGAGTGTCATGGCAAAAGCTATGAATACTTATATACAGGTGATTTTTTCCATTTTTTCTTTTTAATAAATTGAAAATGAACAAATTTCAAACAAACTTCTTTCACGTTGTCATTATGGGGTATTGTTTGTGAAATTTTGAGGAGGATAACAACATAGCAAATTAGGAAAAAGTAAAGCGTTGTGATTACTTTCCGGATGGACTGTATGTTAAATATATACAATATATTATTGTACAGCCAGACTGTCAGTATCTTAAAATAAACAATTAAATATCTTAAGAAATACTTTGTGACAAATAGCTGTCAGTAAATTTTTCCTTACATGATACCTGATTAAAAATTCTATAATTCTAGTTAGTGTGAATGCTGTTTATAAAAAAAAAATTATAAAAAAAGGGTTTTGCCAATAACATTTAAATAATTATCCATTCTCTATATGTGCAAGGAATGTTTTTGTCGGTGTGAGTGTGTGTGCACATGCAACCGACCTTTACAGGTCTTTCCGTCTTGGCTGATCTCATAGCCGCTCTTGCAGTAGCACATGGAGCCGGTGTGTGTGACAGCACAGTTGTCCTGGCAACCAGTGAGAGTACAGTTGAGCGCCAGTTCTACAGAGATCAGAGCAGAGGACAAACAGAGGTCAAACAACAACGCAATCTATGATCACCATACTGACCACTCACACTGCTGGCTAAAAGAGATTTCATGAAGACTGCAAAGTTCAAAACAGCAAAAAAAACTAGTCTAAAAGCAAATTACATGTACCGGTATAATATGACAGCATATACTAAATGAAATATCACAAGCTATATAGTAACATAACTTCATCACATACCAGAATTAAAATGTAGTACAAGTAAGGCTTTAGGCACTAGAATCCAGCTAACATCTAATATACAGTATTTCACAAAAGGACACTTTCATAGAGTTCAAAATATACAAAAACTTGCTATATATGAAAACAATCTCAAATGCATTTATCTGACCCTGGTCAAGTGAACTTGGATCTTTAAAGCAAACTAAACTGAGCCACAGCATTGCTCGAAGCTCAATCAAATGTCAATCCAAGATGTATAGCAGATGATATAACGTCGCTATTTTAGTTTGTTTTTGCACACAAAAAGTATTCTTGTCGCTTCATAACAAAGCACTGGAGTCACATGGACTATTTTAACGCTGTTTTTACTGCCTTTCTGGACCTTGAAAGTGTTAATTCATTTGCTGTCTATGGAGGGATTTCATCAAAAATATCTTAATTTGTGTTCTGAAAATGAACGAAGGTCGTATGGGTTTGAAACCACATGAGGGTGAGGAATTAATGACTTTTGAATTTTCATGTTTGGGTGAACTAACCCTTTAACCTTTTAGCGCCACTCACCGGACATTTCAAGTCAGAACTGCAGTGATACGTACAAAAAAACAACATAATAAAACGTTGACAGAATCACGTTCATCTCTGTCAGATAAAACTGAACACTGGACATTTCACTTTAACTGCCCTGAAACGTAATATCATTTTGCAGAAATGTTGCCACAGGTACGTTTTTCCATTGAACCTGGGCTGCTATTTTCCATGCAATGGCATTTAACTGATTTTTAAAAAAACACAGAGTGACTAAAATAATATAACAGCACCTGGTACCTCAGCAGACGTTAAACAGGAGTGATGTTAACACACACACACACACACACACACACACACACAAAAAACACACACACACACCTGTCCTGGAGCTCATGGGACGCCACAAATATGAGCACACAGTCAGAAACAAATGAGCCTCTAGATCAGGGATGGACAACTTTGGTCCTGGAGTGCGGCTGTCCTGCAGAGTTTTGCTCCAACCCTGATCAAACTCACCTGCCTGTAGCTTTCTAGTAATCCTGAAGACATTGATTCGCTTGTTTAGGTGTGTTTGATTTGGGTTGGAGCTAAACTCTGCAGGACATGACCAAAGATACCTATGACCTGCTTCAACAACTCGCAGCAACTATGCTAATATGCTAACAACAGCTCTTTATGTAGACAGCCTTCCCAGCTAACAGGGAATGTTGTGTTCTTCCAGTAACGTTAACATTCATTCAGAGTTATCAGGTCTTTAATTATGTTCACAAAAAGTTAGCACAAAAAAATTATTTATACATCGTTCATGGAATGATTTTTACCTGAAACTATTAGCCGTTCAGAGAACAATATTTCACCATTAGCTTAGCAAAATGCTAATGCTAAACTCTGTTGAAAACAACAGCAAGTTGTGACCAGCTTTCCTGTAGCTCAAACAGTAGAGCAGGGCGCTAGCAACGCCAAGGTCATGGGTTCGATTCCCAGGGAAAGCAAGAACTGACCAAATGTAAAATGTGTACCTTGTATGCAATGTAAGTCGCTTTGGATAAAAGCGTCTGCCAAATGCATAAATGTAAATGTAATGTAAATGTGACCAATCTAGTGCTCTATTTGCACAGCACAAAGATGAACAACATTTCAGAACAGTCACTTATTAGGTTCCATTTCAGTTGGGATGCTGCATTAGAAGACTGTCTGAGCAGTAGGCAGCAAGACAGCTCGCTAGGTTTTGGGACAGTGTCGGTATACGATCAGATCAGAAAGTATACGTGTTTGTGTTTTGATTTGCATGTAG
Source organism: Gobio gobio (assembly GCF_949357685.1). Taxonomy (NCBI): domain Eukaryota; kingdom Metazoa; phylum Chordata; class Actinopteri; order Cypriniformes; family Gobionidae; genus Gobio; species Gobio gobio. Next base: position 12,820,027 of record NC_137112.1, on the reverse strand, counting down.
GTACTGTATATGTGTGTGGATGAATGTAAGCATACAAAGTTGAGCATGTGCAAGTTCTTCGTTGCTAATCCTTAAGAGGATTGAGGAAAAATTTGACACGGATTTTGCCTTAGCTTAACATTTCACCGCAATATGGTAAAGTGTGTATATGTAACAAGTACTCTGATGGGTTACAACTGACAGAGCCTAACACTTTTCACAAAAATTAGGCCTACATCTCAAAATAAAGTTAAATCAGTCCATTTCACCTTTCTTGTACATATATTGGGTGACACCAATGTTGTGTACAGTAAATCTCCATTCTATTAAGCAATTATCTAATTTGCTATTATTAAACTATTAAATCATATATTTATATAGGTATTATATCAGCTGTTCTCCCGATATTGTTATAAACACTGTGCTGAAAAAACAAGCATATGCTGGTTAGGTATGTTTTAGAAGCATGCCAGCTGGTTTGAGCTGGTCCATAGCTGGTCATGAACTGATTTAAGCTAGTCATGTGCTGGTCCTAAGAAACTAGCTCGGGAACAGCTTAAAGCAGCTCAGGACCAACTAAGGACCAGCATAAACCAGCTACCATGCTTCCAAACATACCTAACCAGAACATGCTGGGTTTTTTTCAATAGGGCACTAAAAATGAAAAATTTTCTTGTTGCTCAAACAGCAATAGCAATGCCATAATTTTGATTCCTAGTGAATATTCAGAACTGTATATCTTGAATCCATTTCCATCTTGGATAAAAGTATATGCCAAATGCATAAAGGTCAACCAAATATTTATTTTCACAAATCCTGTCACACTGTGTTTCACTTTATGAAACTATCATGTGAAGAATGATTATTACTGTATGCTGTATTTGTCTGTGACATACTGTGCCTTGTTGGCTTCAAAACATCAAGCTCTGAGTCGGTAATGTCTGCTCTAGTTTTCTTGATTAATGCACCTGCTGCTGACCAGTGAACTGTTGACTGTTTCATCGTTCCTCAAGATATAAGGTCAGATCGGATAGTCTTCAGTTTCAATGACTGACTCTGCATCGAGTATCTAAAGTGACATATGTCCTCATACATGAAGCCCTGCAGAGCTAACAGAATGTTTCCAAGTCATGAATTTGATGAATGAGCAATTCAAAATTTGGAGAAAATGCATTGCAATAAGGGAAGCGGTTTGAAATGACTGCTTTTGTCATTGAACAGCGTTGAGAAGCTACTATGCAACCGCAGTTTACAAAGCTAAAAGCCACTCATAATGAGGGAACAACATTAACAATCTAATGCGATTGGGTTGTAAAAATGCATTTCAGAGTTTGCAGTTGTTGGGAACTTTAAAAACAGCCAAGCTACTGTCACGCTCCTGAGAAATGTACATACACTATATTGCCAAATGTTTTGGGACGCCTGCCTTTAACATGCACATGAACTTTAATGACATCCCATTCTTCATCGATAGGGTTTAATATGGAGTTGGTCCACCCTTTGCAGCTAAAACAGCTTCAACTCTTTTAGGAAGGCTTTCCACAAGGTTTAGGAGTATGTTTATGGGAATTTTCGACCATTCTTCTAGAAGCACATTTGTGAGGTCAGGCACTGATGTTAGACGAGAAGGCCTGGATCACAGTCTCCGATCTAATTCATCCCAAAGGTGTTCTATCGGGTTAAGGTCAGGCCAGTCAAGTTCCTCCACACCAAACTCGCTCATCCATGTCTTTTTGGACCTTGCTTTGTGCACTGGTGCGCAGTCATGTTTGAACAGAAAGTGGCCATCCACAAAGTGTTACCACTAGTTGGGAGCATGAAATTGTCCAAAATGTCTTGGTATGCTGAAGCATTAAGAGTTCCTTTCACTGGAACTAAGGGACCAATCCCAACCCTACACCATAGCCCCCCTCCACCAAACTTTACACTTGGCACAATGCAGTCAGGCAAGTACTGTTCTCCTGGCAAGCGCCAAACCCAGACTCGTCCATTGGATTTCCAGACAGAGAAGCGTGATTGGTCACTCCAGAGAACACGTCTCCACTGCTCTAGAGTCCAGTGGCGGCGTGCTTTACATCACTGCATCCCACGCTTTGCATTGCACTTGGTGATGTAAGGCTTGGATAAGCTGCTCGGCCATGGAAACCCATTCCTTGAAGCTCTCTACGCACTGTTCTTGAGCTAATCTGAAGGCCACACGAAGTTTGGAGATCAGTAGCTATTGACTCTGCAGAAATTTGGCAACTTCTGCGCTCTGTGTGCCTCAGCATGCGCTGACCCCGCTCTGTGATTTTACGTGGCCTACCACTTCGTGGCTGAGTTGTTGTTGTTCCCAATTGCTTCCACTTTGTTATAATCCCACTAACAGTTGAGCGTGGAATATTTAGTAGTGAGGAAATTTCACAAATGGACTTATTGCACAGGTGGCAACCTATCACGGTACCACGCTTGAATCCACTGAGCTCCTGAGAGCGACCCATTCTTTTACAAATGTATGTAGAAGCGTCTGCATGCCTAGTGCTTGATTTTATGCACCTTTTGCCATGGAAGTTCAATGATTTGGAGGGGTGTCCCAAAACTTTTGGCAGTATGTGAGTGACGTCAGACAGAAATATGTTTATTCGCACAGGACAAACAGCATTCTGCGATGATGATGATGATTCAGGTCATGTGTGCATTCAGTACACAGCATAAAACCACTAGTCCCTCTGCAATCTTCTCTCATCAATGCACACTCACGAAACACCATGAATTTTTAAGTGTGAATCTTTATTTAATGATATTTCAGCCAGTGCCCTTGTATCTTTTCAGACACACGTGTGAGATGAGAGAGTATAGGGATGTAGTCGCTATAAACAAGCATTAATAAAAACTGAAGCAATCCCTCTGGTAAAGCTGGACACATCAGTGTGAAGAGTCAGGAACTTGGAGTAGACTGTGGTAAAATGTGTTACATAAAAAAATAAAATGTTTTTAATGAATTTTTAACATCATATTTGTTTAAAAGTAGGGTTTTAAAGACATATTTTTAAAAAATCATACTCATATCACTTTATTGTAGCTGCTCTTTTCCATGCTATTGAAGAGTCATTTTTACTGCCAACCTAAATATAAAAAAACTGTACAATAAATGTGGTCCATACAGTGGTCTTATATTCCAAGATTTCTGAAGTCACACGATTTTAGTGAACAGTAAAAAGACACCAGTGTCATTTGCTTGTAAATGGCAGTAATATTTAATTGAGTGATCTAACCCTACAATTGTAATTAACCTAGAATATGTATTTTTAGTTTCTGTCTGTATCACTCCAGGTTTCAGTAGGGTGTTATGTTCTGGCCTCTCGTCCTCTATCACCTCGCCTGTGTGTTCATGTCCAGACGGGTTTGTGTCACCTCACTGGATTCATGACTAAAGAGAGTGTGTGTGTGTGTGTGAGTGTGTGCAAATGGGGTGAAGTTAAAATAGATCGAAGGCTAACTGCATTTAAAAAGCCCATATCAGAACCCATAAAGAATTTTCCTTTCCTTGTATACACTATTTGACCTACATCGAGAACACATCTTCACCCAAGTCTTTTAAAACCTACATAAAAAACGTTTGTATTTAGGGGTGCTGATGTTGCAGCCATGTTTCTGTCCATGTTGCTGATGTTGCGAATGTGATATTGTTCTTTTTTTTTTTTTCAAAGTAAGTTAATATTGAGTAACGTACATTTCAGATACAGTATTGCCAATTCATTAATGTATTTATGATCTACAACAAAATAATTCCAAACAAATTCAAAGCAGGATTAAAAGGATAGTTCACCCAAAAATGAAAATTCTGTCAAGTTGTTCCCAACTTGTATGAGTTTCTTTCTTCTGCTGAACACAAAAGAAGATGCACTGATCAGGCATAACATTATGACCTAGTTTTGTGTTGGTCACCCTTTTGCTGCCAAAACAGCCATATGCCTGATCAGTGTATTTTGAAGAATACGGTCAACCACATATGTCAAATGTCCCGCTGACTCCCATACTATGGAAGTCAATGGGGCTCATCAACTGTTTGGTTACTGACATTTTTTTCTGTTCAGCACAAGAAAGAAATTCATACAGGTTTGGAACAACATGAGGGTGAGTAAAAGATGACAACATTTAATTTGTGGGTGAACTGTCCCTTTAAGAATTAACATTGTGCATCAACATATAGTGTTTTTGAACAAACCAGATGAGTGAATCATACAATGATTCTCTTAAAAAAAAGCTTATCGCATGGGTCTCAAACTCGCAGGGATGATATTTTGTGGCCCCCTACTTGACATCAAAGTTTAGTGCGGCCCGCGCGTTGTTCTGAAACGCACCTTTTTGCTGAGTCGGTGCGTGTGCCTTGCTTGCCACGCTTTTATTTTCAGAAATGCAAGCTGTCTCACTTTGTGTTTGTGTGTGTGTGTGTGTGTGTGTGTGTGTGTGTGTGTGTGTGTGTGTGTGTGTGTGTGTGTGTGTGTGTGTGTGTGTGTGTGTGTGTGTGTGTGTGTGTGTGAGCTCGGCCCTCCCTCATGCAGTATAACTGGTTGACACTGCGTGATTGACAGGAACAGAATGTGAGGCTGATCAGACAGTTGAAACGAAAGTGGTCTAACAGCGCTCGTCAATGTCAAAATAATTGAGATGGCCAATCAAAGTAGGCGGGGTTTACGTTCTCTTTTGGATCGTGCACAGTCTTCACACACAGATGAGCGTGTCAATCTATCGCTTAATGCCGTTGCGGAGAGAGACTCTATTCTTTCTGGTGAAATCCCAAAACAAAATGCACATAAACATGTCCATGCTCTTAATATATAATCATTGATGAACATCTTTGATTTTAATGAAGAAGAAAAAAAAAACGATATGAGAGCGGATTAGAACACAGAACCTTTGACACGGTTTACAAAAGTTCTACTACCAGACCACTAGGGAATTCAAATGTAAACAGCGGATCTATGTATTTATTCACTCATGCGAAGAATCTCAGGACTAATAATATATTTGACGCAAATGAATGCAAATATTGTTTGCAAATAGTCCCAAAAAGATTATTTCCCAAATAGAATTAGACCTAGAATTGTGTTCACTGTTCTGTTTGACCTGGTTACGGCCATGCTTTGAATGAGTCTATTATTTTAAATAAAATCAAAATCATTCATTATTTTATTATTACATCATGATTTAATTTATATAGACTATATTTAAAAAAATAGAGTAGGCAAGAGAAGCCTATGTTCTGAAGAACCGTTCATGTTCAGAAGGACAGTTCATGAAGAACCGTTCATGTTCAGAAAGGAATCTTAAAATTCAGAGGAACAGTTCATGTTCAGAAGAAACATTCATGTTGAAGAACTGTTAATAATAAAGATTGAGAAGATTGGATCAGTTGTGCTCCTATTTTTTTTTTTAATACTTGAAACACTTTTTTTTGTGTAATAGCTACTTGATGCGGCCCAGCCTGACCCAGAGTCTATCTCCAGCGACCCCCAGGTAAGTTGAGTTTAAGACCCCTGGTTTAACGCTTTTAAGAGACCAAGTGTGTCATTGAGTGCTGCTAATCAAATCAGTATACACGGATTCATGTTTTCTTGAGTTGAATATTAATATATTGTGTAAAGAAAGCATAGTCAAGTTGAATAAATACAGTGTAGTTTATGCAATACTTATATATTTATGTAGTTGTGGATTAAGTTTATTAACCACAACAGTGGGCGCTTACTTACGTTTATGGAAGAAGTAACTCGCCTAGAAACGTAGAGTTTACAGAGTTTACGTAGAGTTTACGTAGAGTTGACAGAGAGTGAAAGGAGGATGGAAAATCTAATATTTACATATATTTGAACTTTTTTGTGCAAAAAAACGTAATATAAAAGTTTTATATTTTATATTATAAAAGTTTTATATTTTATATTAAACATAATATAAAGATCTTAAAATGCATTTCATGACTTGTTTGGAGGGTGGTAAATTCCCGCCTGCTCTCTCAGGAATTTTTTTTTTTACTGTGAGGGTACAATTTTATTCCTTGGGGAACAAAATGTATACCTGTACCTTTAAAAGGTACACAATTGGTTCTTAGGGTACAATTATACAATTGTTTTTCTCTACTTAGAGCCACTATCCTGTAGAGTGTGGCTCCAATCCTGAAAGATGTCTATAGAAGTTCTTATTGAGAATTAAAAGAGGTTTATATGTTGGTTTTATTGTTTGGTCACCATTATAGTGATCAGTGTTTCATTTAGTTGGGCAGTTTGACTCTTGACTTTTTATGTCAGGTTGTGTTTTTTGTAACAGTGTTAACAACGCACATAATTTGTTGCAAAGGAAGCCAAAAACATTATTTAGCCAAAATGATCAGGTTATATAGTTTTCATCATCATAAAGAAAAATGTTTGACTTAACTCATTACTGACTAAAACTGGTTATGTAATGTTAATAGATAATATTCAACAACGATACTTTCTTGCCACTGATCAGACATTCTGAATTTTGATTTGTAAATACATTTTTGGGAGTTTAGACACACACATACATCAAGAATCAGCATATGAATCTCAACAATGGTTACATGCTAAATGCTGCAATGCATGCTGGTAGTCATGAGTTTTATACTATGGTGGCTTAGTAGGGTTGGAGCTAAACTCTGCAGGACAGCGGCTCTCTATGACACAGTTTGGAAGAATGTTGGGCCATTTTTTCTTCCATAGCAAAATTTGAATAAATGATAAATTAATAAATGCATTGAATAAATGATTCTGTGACTGTTCAATAATGTTGATGTTTTAATGTTAAATTAATCAGAACATTATTTATGCAGGTGTAACTGTACCAATTCAGATGCAACTTCTGTGCCATGAATTTTATTGTCAGTGATTTGATTGGTAACGGCGCTATAGTGTCTTTCTATTCTAATTGTATTTATTCATTAAATAAAAGACATTTCTCAGGCAGTAGATATGAATCTTTTAGATGAATTTAAGGAGTGCTGGTCTGGTCTTGGTCTTGACTTGGTCTCACGCTGCCTTGGTCTTGTTCTCAACCCCACACAGTCTTGGTCTCGGCACACGCTGTTTTGGTCTGGGTTTAGGTGGTCTTGACTACAACCGTAAGCCATGACCCTACTTTACAGGCGGTTGCTATTATTGAACACATGAACGGTTTTTACCAAATTGAATGTTTCTTATTTAAACCAAACTTTTGGTTTAAATAAGAAACTTTGGACTCATCTATTAAGAAATACAATTTTCCAATGTGGTTTTTGGCAATCTTTATATACAGCAGTGTTCTTCTTGGACAGAAGTGTCTTCCTCCTTGCTGCCATATCCCTGCTGTGCACATCATTCTTGTTCAGTGTTTGTTTGATAGCCTCATGGATATGAATCTTAGTCAGTGCAAGAGAAGTCTTTAGATCCTTGTTACCCCGCGGTTCTTTGTGACCTCCTGGAATATTAGTTGTTGTGCATATGGAGTGATTTTTGCTGCCTGGTCACTCCTTGCTAGAGGAACAGAAGTGTTGAATTTCTTCTCTTTGTACATTATCTACCTGATGGATATCAATCTCTTCACAAATACTTCCATAACTTTTTATAAGGCATGGCAGTTTCCAAAACCAGGCGTGATGAGGTCCAGATTTTGATAGAGATGATCCAGGTTTATGTTATTTCTGTAGGGCAGAGCTGCTAAACTCACACCAGATTTATACCATGAAAACAGCTGAAACGCCTGAATCCAATTATGTTTTTTAATGAGCAGAGAATCCTGGAGGTTCACATATTTCTCCAGAAATTATGTTTACTCCTGCATTATTTTGGGAGATAAATAAGAGAAAATATACACATATTTGTGTATTATTTTTAATTGAATTCCTTCTATCTATTGGTAGAAAGAACTGATAACTTTGTAGATCAGATTTATGTAGAAATTCTTAAGGACTCACAAACTTTCAAGCATCACTGTATTTTGTTTGTATTTGTCTGGTGGAAATTCAAAGTGCAGATTCATGTGTGAGACTGAGAGGTTTAGATAAAGGAGCTTGAGTGATTAATGATCAATATTGAGCATGATAAAAAGTATTTATTTAATCTGCAACAACATTGTGAACTTTTATAAAGATACTTTTGGCCAATAACTAAAAGTCACCATGAAATCAAAATGGGCATTTCTAGTTTTTTATGGAAAATTGCAGTATTTATTATAAATGATTTATCCATGCACACACACATATACATATATATATATATATATATATATATATATATATATATATATATATATATATATATATATATATATATATATATATATATATATATATATATATATATATATATATATATATATATTTTTTTTTTTTTTTTTTTTTTTTTTTATTCTTTGTTCCTTATAATCTAAAATCAGAGTAACTTCCCCTCCCTCTTGCAGCTCATCTCTACACTCTACATCGCCCTACATTTGTTCTTGTTTCAGAAGCGTTTCACTCGGGTATACGGCACAATAGGGAAGAAAAGACTATCACAATTTCTGTTTCATGCCGACTTTAAATTCATCATTATGCAAAAATAAGAGGACCGCTCTCTGCATGAAACACCTACATCTGGCAGATCAACGTGCTTTTTCTTTTCCTCCAATACAGTAGGAATAAAGTGTGTATACGAGGACGTTAACTGTGAAAAGGTGATTGACATTTGTAACAGAGTTGTCTGTTTAACCCTCTGGGGTACTTCGGGTCAAAAATGACCCAAAGCGTTTTATAATTTAAAAAAAAATCGTAGCTTCATCGGAATGGTCCGAAACTTGGTGACTTTATTGGTACTTGGTATATGAACACCCAAAGTCACACTCAGGACCTTGGGTTCAAAAATGACCCCCATAGGCAAAGGAATGGGAAATTGGCAAAAATATGAAAATACAGAGTTTTTTTGTGCATACAATCTACAAATCAGCCAGGATGCAGAAAAAAAGGACTCAAACAGTGAAGGGGTGAATCTCTAAAACATATATATACGCTTCTGAAACAAGAACAAATGTAGGGCAATGTAGAGTGTAGAGATGAGCTGCAAGAGGGAGGGGAAGTTACTCTGATTTTAGATTACAAGGAACAAAGAATAAAAAAAAAAAAAAAAAAATAAATAAATATATATATTATATATATATATATATATATATATATATATATATATATATATATATATATATATATATATATATATATATATATATATATATATATATCAATAGTGCAAAACAGACAAAAAAACACACACACACACACACACACACACACACACACACACTTATACACAAAAACACACGCACACACAAATGAACGCGTGTCATTCCGAAAGCTAATTTTGGGAAATGTGTGAAATAAAAGCAATTATTCATCAATGTAATAAAGTGAACAGCAATGCAAGCATGAGACTGTAAGCCATCAAGGTTGCAAAATAGACACACTCAAACACACAAACACACATAGGGAAATATGAGACTGGTGAAACTGTAACAGAGAAATGTGAAAATATGTGAAATAAAATCAATGAGTCAAATAAAACAATGGGTAACAAAATGCTTTCCATTTGTTCTCTTTCTAACGGAATGTTCAGGTTTGACTGTATTATAAAGTAAAACTGGCCCTTCAAATTACCATTTAAACCAAACAAACAAACAAAAAACTTGACAAAAATAGTCTTTGAGAATCTGTTATTATATATTTAATGGTAATTTGAAGTGCCAGTTTTACTTTATAATACAGTCAAACCTGAACATTGCATTAGATTTTACTCAAAAATGTTTTATCTTAATCCCGCCCTCCGGGTCATTTTTGACCCGAAAGTCCTGAGTGTGACCCCTAAATGAAGTACCCCAGAGGGTTAAGACACAATTATGATGCTGTAGTATGTCCCAAAACTCTTCTGCTACACACTCAAATGTATGTACCATTTCTTCACAAAAAGAGTACATACTTTTAGGGCATAGTATAAGAAGGTGAATTGGGGCACAGCAACATAATTTTTGTCTATTCATTGAAAGTCCAAGCTTTTGACAATTTTGCAAGCACATTTGAGCTGCTGTTTGTCGTACAGTATATGATGTGCTGTGCGTTGATAAAAGTTTATATGTGAGTAAAAGCCTAAATTCAATCTGTTCTTCATAAAGTTATCATATCTCTTCAGACGATTTAGATTAACCCGCTCGATTCATTTGCATTTCTTCTACAATCTTTTTATGAAGGTCAAAGTTGTGGTTGTGTGGGCTCAATGGATGGAAAAAATTGAGAATATTGAAAATACTTTAATAACCATTCCAAAGATGTAATGGGTTTGGAAAAACACGAGGGTGAGTAAATAGGTGAACTAAACCTTTAAGTGAATAATCTGTCAGGGCCACAAGATAAAATACACTTGCATTCAAAATATATCCACTGAAAGCCTCAATATTGTATGCAATTCAATACAACTTTTTTTTGTGTCAAGCTTAATTTCTATGGAAAGACTTTATATTACTAAATTTATAATGGTAATATTGATCTGTGATAACCAGAACTATATAGCAATATATAAGTGAGCGATGTTTGTAAGTCATGTAGTTGTTACCTCTGCAGTGCGCCCCCTCGTCTCCTCCATCAGTGCAGTCTGGGATGCCGTTACACAGTTTGCTCATGTGAACACACAGGTCTGAACCCAGACACTGATGTTCATTGGGAGGACACCGCGACACACGGTTATGAGGACCTGAGAGAGAGCAGATGACAAAAGCATTAAGACGATGACACAACAACCTACAGTGCTTTCAAAATCTCCATGTAATATGAAATGATAGACACAGCATTTTGTACCATATAGCAAGGCTGTAACCATGTCTTGAACATTGGCGGGATTAAAGTTTGTTTTGGGGGAAGGAAATTTGTCTTTTTCTTTAAAGGAATTCAATTACAAGGATTTATGGGAATAAAGAAAAAGATATAAGAATGGTAAAATAAGTTTTAGGTCTAATTGTAGTTGTCAGAATTGAAAGTCAACTACATGAAGTCAGAATTGTGTGATATAGTCAGAATTGTGAGATATAAAGTCAGAATTGTGAGATATAAAGTCAGAATTGCGAGTCATAAAGTCAGAATTGTGTGATATAAAGTCAGACTAGAGAGATACAAAGTCAGAATTGTGAGATAAAGTCAGAATTGTGTGATATAAAGTCAGAATTGTGAGACATAAAGTCAGAATTGTGTGATATAAAGTCAGAATTGTGCGATATAAAGTCAGAATTGTGAGATATAAAGTCAGAATTGTGAGATACAAAGTCAGAATTGTGTGATATAAAGCCAGAATTGTGTGATATAAAGTCAGAATTGTGCAATATAAAGTCAGAATTGTGAGACATAAAGTCAGAATTGTGTGATATAAAGTCAGAATTGTGCGATATAAAGTCAGAATTGTGAGATATAAAGTCAGAATTGTGAGATACAAAGTCAGAATTGTGCGATATAAAGTCAGAATTGTGAGATATAAAGTCAGAATTGTGAGATACAAAGTCAGAATTGTGAGATATAAAGTCAGAATTGTGTGATATATAATCAAATTGTGAGATATAAAGTCAGAATTGTGAGATACAAAGTCAGAATTGTGAGTTATAAAATCAAATTGTGAGATATAAAGTCAGAATTGTGAGATATAAAGTCAGAATTGTGTGATATAAAGTCAGAATTGTGTGATATATAGTCAAATTGTGAGATATAAAGTCAGAATTGTGAGATATTACTATTACAACAATTTGGCTATTACTATTTTTTTTTTGTGGGGGTGGGGTGTGTCCCTCTTATTGTCTATGGTGGTTATGGCCCTGCCATATAGCAGCCCTTGAACAAGAATTCACATGTTCACAGTGTAGGCAAAATATTTTTAAAGAATACAACAATTTACTGTGGTGACACATGGCATTTGGTATTTTGAAACTGTGGTCCATGGAAAATTCTAAAAAATAACTTTTTTTCAACTCATGTAACATATGCATCATTCTGTGGTGATTTTGTTTCTTGTTTTCATACACAATTGGTTTTGACTCCCAGTTTATGGTTTTATTATGACTGTGTCCATAAGTGTGCAGTCATGTGTTTGTCTTTGAGTCACTGGATGAGCTGTGTTTGTGTGTCTGAGCTCTCATCCGCTCTGGAGTGGACAGAACACTGGGCGTAGAGTGAAAAAAGACCAAAAGTCTCCAAATTATTGACCAGAAATGAGCAAACGTGTTTTTGCTGAAAGGTTACGCAACACAGCAGAGTTTGAAACAATAAATGTTCCCTGAACGTCTAGTTTACTGATGAGATCATCAATACAGCGCCAGTATAAACACACATCAGCGGAGCAGCATCAAGTCACTGCTTTATTACGTTATGACACAGGGTTTCTATCAAAGTGTGTGGGAGCTGACGTGTATGTTTTTTTGGCTGTTAAAATACATTCTCATATCCCAGTTTCAGTCAACTACACTATATTGCCAAAAGTATTGGGACGCCCCTCCAAATCATTGAATTCAGGTGTTCCAATCACTTCCATGGCCACAGGTGTATAAAATCAAGCACCTAGGCATGCAGATGCTTCTACAAACATTTGTGAAAGAATGGGGCGCTCTCAGGAGCTCAGTGAATTCAAGCGTGATAGGTTGCCACCTGTGCAATAAGTCCATTCGTGAAATTTCCTCACTACTAAATATTCCACGGTCAACTGGTATTATAACAAAGTGGAAGCAACAACAGCAAAGTGGTAGGCCACGTAAAACTACAGAGCGGGGTCAGCGCATGCTGAGGTGCACAGAGCGCAGAAGTCGCCAACTTTCTGCAGAGTCAATAGCTACAGACCTCCAAACTTCACATGGCCTTCAGATTAGCTCAAGAACGTCTCGGTTACGGATGTAACCCTCGTTCCCTGAGGAGGGAACGGAGACGTAACGTTAGTGACTAACGAATGGGGGTTTCGCTTAGAAGCCTATCAACTTCGAGTTTAGAGAAAACGCCCAATGGCGTGCCAATGCCATGGGGCATGCGGAATTTGCATACGTAACTCCGCCTCACCGTGTGAGTATATAAGGAAGTACGTGGCAATATCGCATTATGTTACCTGCTTGAGGAGCCAAGACTGAACTCCTGCGTTCCAGGTAGCACAGCTGATGTGGCAACGGGACGTTACGTCTCCGTTCCCTCCTCAGGGAACGAGGTTTACAGCCGTAACCGAGACGTTCCCTTTCGTTCAGTCACTACGACGTAACGTTAGTGACTAACGAATGGGGGTCCCAATATAATCCCGCCACTCAGCTGTCTTCCAGCGCCCTGCGTAAGTGTGAGTACCCTGTCGTAAGACTAGTACGGACGAAGGACTACCACTTAACACAGGAATACCAAGGTACACTGGGAAGCATATCCCAGTGAGGGAATGCCAAGATGCCTACCCGTGGGGAGGACTTAAGAGACACATATGACCCGCTAAGGGCGGCATATGGAAGATCTCTAGGGTACCAGCCGAAGGTGGATTTTTAACCCTAGGGGTGGCGGGGACACACCAAGGGAAGAAACCCGCTCACTGCGGAGACTTACGGTGAAATACACATGTGGGGGTCGCTGGAGGGGAACCATGCACATGGGGCACCTGGCCGGACATGAGGGTCTGGACAGAGCAATGCCAAGGCTGGGTCTGCCTCCTGGGGTCTGCCTCCTCCAAAGGCAGCGCTTGCAGGTTCACCACCTGGTCCTTAAACGGAGTGGTGGGAACCTTGGGCACATATCCAGGCCGGGGTCTCAGGATCACGTGAGAGTTAGCCGGCCCGAACTCCAGGCACGCTTCATCAACCGAAAATGCCTGCAGGTCCCCGACCCTCTTAACTGAGGCCAATGCGGTCAGCAGAGCCGTCTTCATAGACAGGAACTTAATATCAACCGACCGCAAAGGCTCAAAGGGAGGCCTCTGCAGAGCACTTAACACTACTGCGAGGTCCCAAGAGGGTACGAGAGGAGAGCGAGGAGGATTCAGTCTCCTCGCTCCCCTCAGGAACCTGATGACCAGGTCATGCTGACTTACCTTCTTGTTCCCCAAGAGATTGTGGTGGGCAGATATTGCGGCCATATATACTTTGAGGGTGGAGGGAGACAGCCTTCGCTCCAGCCCCTCTTGGAGAAACTCAAGCACGGACCCGATCGGGCATTTCCAGGGGTTTTCTTGGCGGGAAGAGCACCAGGTGACGAAGAGGTTCCACTTCAACGCATAGGCATGCCCAGTGGACTCTGCCCTAGCGGAAGTGATGGTGGCGACCACCGTAGGTGGCAGGCCACTCAAACCTGCCGCGTCCCGTCTAGGAGCCACACGTGGAGGCTCCAGAGGTTGGGACGCGGGTGCCATAGGGTGCCCCGTCTCTGAGTAAGGAGGTCCGGTCTCAGAGGAATAGGCCAGGGAGGGGCTGTCGCAAGGAGTATGAGTTCGGGGAACCAGGTCCGGCCGTGCCAGTACGGGGCGACCAAAAGGACCTGCTCCTTGTCCTCCCTGATCTTGCACAGGAGCTGTGCAAGTAGGCTCACTGGGGGGAACGCATATTTGCGTAGGCCCCGCGGCCAGCTGTGCGCCAGTGCATCCATGCCGAGCGTGCCCTCGTGCCCTCCCGGGAGAGGCTGAAACCGCGAGAGCTCGTCGGCTGCGTGGTTCAGGACTCCCGGAATATGGACAGCACGAAGGGACCTCAGGCGCTTCTGACTCCATAGGATGAGATGGCGGGCGAGTTGAGACATACGGCGGGAGCGTAGACCCCCCTGGTGGTTGATGTACGCTACTACGGCCGTGTTGTCTGACCGGACAAGCACATGTTGACCCTTCAGCAGCGCTCGGAAGCGGTGCAGGGCGAACCGTACTGCCAGCAACTCGAGGCAATTGACATGCAGGAGGCGCTGGGGTCCTGTCCAGGAGCCCGCGGCTGCTTGTCCATTGCACATGGCACCCCAGCCCGTGGCAGAGGCATCCGTCGATACGACAACATGCCTGGAAACTCGTTCTAAGGGCACACCGGCCCGTAGAAAACTGAGGTTCGACCACGGGGTGAGCGTCTGTAAGCAGGCCCGAGTCACTTGGATCGGAGCGTGCCAGACAGCCATGCCCATCTCGGGACTCGATCGCGAAGCCAGTGCTGAAGCAGTCTCATATGAAGCAATCCGAGCGGCGTTACCGCGGCTGCAGATGCCATATGCCCCAGGAGCCTCTGAAATAGTTTCAGTGGAATCGCACTCTTGCTCTCGATTTGACGGAGGCAAGTCAGCAGAGACTGCGCGCGCTCGCTCGTAAGCTGCGCGCACATGGCGACCGAGTCGATCTCCATACCGAGAAAAGAGATCCTCTGCACGGGGCAAAGTTTGCTCTTTTCCCAGTTGACCCGAAGGCCCAGACGGGCTAAGTGGTGGAGAACCAGATCTCTGTGTCCGCAAACCTGCTCTCGAGAGTGGCCCAGTATGAGCCAGTCGTCGAGGTAGTTCAGGATGCGGACCCCGTGCTGCCGAAGGGGCGCAAGGGCTGCCTCGGCAATCTTCGTGAAGACGCAAGGGGACAAAGATAGCCCGAATGGGAGAACCGCGTACTGATATGCCCGTCCCTCGAAAGCAAACCGTAGGAACGGTCTGTGTCGAGGAAGGATGGAGACATGGAAGTAGGCGTCCTTCAGGTCGATCGCTGCAAACCAATCGTGAGGACGAACGCATTCGAAAAGGCGTTTCGCAGTCAACATCTTGAACGGAAGCCGGTGAAGGGATCGGTTCAAGATGCGAAGGTCCAGGATTGGTCGTAACCCACCGGTTTTCTTGGGTACAATGAAGTAGGGGCTGTAGAACCCCGACTTAATTTCGGCCAGAGGGACAGGCTCGATCGCACCCTTCGCCAGTAGAGTGGCAATCTCCGCACGCATGACGGGGGCATGGGCCCCGGTCATGGTATAGCGGACTACCCTGTAACGGGGAGGAGCCTGCGCGAACTGAATCGCGTAGCCGAGCCTGACGGTCCGCGCAACCCAGCGGGACAGCCCCGGAAGCTGAAGCCACGCTTCCAGAGACTGCACCAACGGGGTCATACGGACGGCAGACGTACCCAGGGTGGGGCAGCGAGGCAGCGTTACCGGCCCGGACAGGGGAGGCTGTTGGGCGTCCCGGGGTCGGGGCACGGTTAACGGCTGCGCCCTGACAGAGGAGACCAGGGAAGGACGCACGTTCCACTGGGGTCTGCTCTGCCAGGGGGCTGGCGACAGAGAGGGACGAGAGTGGCGAGACCCGAGGGTGGCGCGCACTGCCGTCACCGATCTCTGGGGGCTCAGGGATGGGGTTGTCAGTTCTTTCTTTAACCACATTAGGGTGCTGCTGACCCAGGGGCCAGCAGCTGAACAAAAAATTCTCCCCCGGCCCTCCACCGGGGGAAGGAGCGGCCCTGCTGCCGTCTCCTGGAAAGAACTGCCCATCCCTGAGCCGTCCGCATCAGGAGCGCCGCTTAGCCTGGCGTTTTTTCGCGGGCTGTGGGGCTGGAGCGGACTGGGACGCCTTCCTGCGGCTGCCTCTGCGCTTGGTTGGCGCAGAGGTAGAGGGAGCCGCAGGAGGGCGCCCCCGGCGGCAAGCAAGCTGAGGCAACTGTGCGGGCGGTGGGGTGGAGGCAGCAGCTGACCGCCGGGGCAGTATGTGTTTTATAGCCTCAGTCTGCTTCTGAGCGGCCGAGAACTGTTGGGCGAATCTCTCGACCGCCCCGCCGAATAGCCCATCCTGGGATATGGGGGCGTTGAGGAAACGGGTTCGCTCAGCGTCACGCATATCGGCCAGGGTGAGCCATAGGTGTCGGCCCCCCTGGGTCAGCCCCCCCCCCTCGTGCATATTACACAGCAACTTGGCTTGGTAAGCCTGAAGAGTTGCCATGGGATGCAAAGAAGCAGCGGCCTGCCCCGCAGCTCTATAGGACTTCGCCACCAGGGATGACGAAAACATACAGGCCTTGGAGGGGTGCTTTGGGTCACCACGCCAGGACGAAGCGCTCTGAGGACACAGTTGCATCGCAACAGAACGTTCGACTGGGGGGACCCCAGTGTACCCATGAGCCGCGGCTCCATCGAGGGAGGTGAAGGCGGAAGAGTTCGCCAAGCGTTCGCGGGAAGACAACGGGGACTTCCAGGAACGCGCGATCTCTTCATGCACCTCTGGGAAGAAAGGTAATGGAGGAGCCGCCCCCAAAAACCAATCGTCCAACCGCGAACGCTCAGGCTGAGGCGGAGGGTTCCACTCCAACCCAAGCGCTGCGGCGGCCTGAGACAGCATGGCTGTCAATTCTGGGTCCGACTCAGGCAATGCTGGCGCAACCGAGGGTGGCAGCACAGCCAAATCATCATCCTCAGATGACTCCAGCCCACCTTGTGATGCGGCGATAGACATCTCTTCGTCCTCCGCCGCGCCAAACGCCACAGTCGGGACAGCAGGAGCTGGCCCCGATGTAGACGTCTGAGCACTAGCCGGGTCAGGTGCATGAGAGGGGGGTGTGGGCCGAGGAACTAGCGTCGGAGCTTTGTTCCACACCGTCACCCTCAGATCACCCTGGCCACCAGCCAAAGTGCCGCCTCCGGGGGAGACCGCAGATTGGGGGGTGACAGAGGGGACTCTCGCTCCGGCATCAGCACGGAGTTCACGGAGTCTCGATCGTAGCACCGAGATGGCCATGTTCCCGCAGAGAGAACATGAGTCATCCACGAGCGCTGCCTGAGCGTGCTGAAAGCCCAAACACGTCACGCAGCGCTCGTGCCCGTCGAAAGGCAGAAGAGATCTACCGCACCCAGAAGTGCACGGACGAAACATCCTGAAAAGGACGTGTCACGTGCAAGCTCTTTTGTGAGAGGAAACTTTGCAGTCGATGCCGAAGCGCCCAGGGAAACACACACCAGCTGTCAAACAGACCACTGCGCAGATCAGCAGGCAGAAAGTATGCGATCACTGGAACGCGCCGTCACACCAACACCGACTGGAAAGCTGCTCGTCTCGAAGAAGCTGACAAGTCTCAGAAGGCTGTAGGAGTGAAGAGGTACTCTTGGCTCCGAAAGCAGAAACATAATGCGATATTGCCACGTACTTCCTTATATACTCACGCGGTGAGGCGGAGTTACGTATGCAAATTCCGCATGCCCCATGGCATTGGCACGCCATTGGGCGTTTTCTCTAAACTCGAAGTTGATAGGCTTCTAAGCGAAACCCCCATTCGTTAGTCACTAACGTTACGTCGTAGTGACAGAACGAAAGGGAACAGTGTGTAGAGAGCATAACGGAATTGGTTTCCATGGCCGAGCAGCTCATCCAAGCCTTACATCAGCAAGTGCAATGCAAAGCGTGGGATGCAGTGGTGTAAAGCACGCCACCACTGGACTCTAGAGCAGTGGAGACGTGTTCTCTGGAGTGACCAATCACGCTTCTCTGTCTGGCAATCTGATGGACGAGTCTGGGTTTGGCGGTTGCCAGGAGAACTGTACTTGCCTGACTGCATTGTGCCAAGTGTGAGATTATGTGGTTGTTTTTCATGGGTTGGGTTTGGCCCCTTAGTTCCAGCGAAAGGAACTCTTAATGCTTCAGCATACCAAGACATTTTGGACAATTTCATGCTCCCAACTTTGTGGGAACAGTTTGAGGATGCCCCCTTCCTGTTCCAACATGCCTGCGCACCAGTGCACAAAGCAAGGTCCATAAAGACATGGATGAGTGAGTTTGGTGTGGAGGAACTTGACTGGCCTGACCTCAACACGATAGAACACCTTTGGGATGAATTAGAGCGGAGACTGCGAGCCAGGCCTTCTCGTCCAACATCTGTGCCTGACCTCACAAATGCGCTTCAAGAAGAATGGTCAAACATTCCCATAAACACACTCCTAAACCCTGTGGAAAGCCTTCCCAGAAGAGTTGAAGCTGTTATAGCTGCAAAGGGTGGACCAACTCCATATTAAACCCTACGGATTAAGAATGGGATGTCATTAAAGTTCATGTACATGTAAAGCAGGCGTCGCAAAACTTATAGGGTATAATGGTAGGTTAACATCTTTAATGGGGTACTTCAGCGCTGGGAAGTTGAATGTGTACTTAAACTGGGTCATTAATGTAGTAGAAAATTATTTTTTTTATTTGGTGCCTTCTAGACTGAGAAAAGACAGAAAATGTATTTTTGTCTCATGTGGATGAAAGACAACAACTCCCAGAATGCACTGCTTTGCTTCCCTACGAGGCCACTCCGTACACCGTCGTTTCGATCTTCATAGTAATACAATAATTTTGTTCAGTTAGAGAATAAACACTACAGTTAAAAACTGAACGTGTCTTTTCAATACAGGGGTGAGTGAGCCGAACGAAAGTCACGACACAAACGCAGCAAGAGTCAGATTTCATTCATCACGAAGAGCTGAGCAGAGCTGAGGTAACGTTAAGCACCAGTCTGGCACGTTTTCAGATCGCATATGGAAGCTAAACTATCACAGGAATTCATTGAAAAATTGAAACACTCACTTTGCTCTGCATTGCTCCGTTATGAATGTCCGTACGGCCGTCTGTGTCTTACATTCTGTGCGTGAGATCTCTCCCCTATAGGCGGGTTGAAAACATGCGGAACAGCTCCATCTAGTGGCTGTGGTCTTTAGCCTCTGGCCAAAAGATCCTCAGATGACGCAAAATGACGATATTTGCGTCATCGGAGGACTTTTTCCAGAAATAAAATGCATAATTCTCTCGTCTCAGGGGGATATGAGGGGGGAAAGTACCAAAATTTGAATATTCTACAGGGTTTCTACTGATACAAAGCCTAATGCTAAATCACTGAAGTTACCCTTTAATGTTGCTCTGTTTGTTTGAGCAGTCCAACATGTCAACTTCTGAATCAACCAATGAGTTTAGGGCTGAACAATGAAATATTTGGGAAGCATCTGGGAAACTCATTAGTGACGTTTGATTTGTTAATTTTGACATTTTCACTTATTGATATTTTGTTGGTTTTCATAGTTCATAGTTTCTTTGTATGACATCCTGGCCAAAAATTATGTTCCACAAATAAAGCACAACTACGTAATAATATGCTTACCAAATCTTTAACATATTCTTAATAATATTTGAATAAAGAGTGAAGATATCAATTCCAAGGCCGGACATCACTTATGGCCACTACTGTACATGTAGACCATTCTGAAACTTGTAAATTGTAAAAACGACCTGTTCTGAAACTGTTGTGGTTATGACATCACAATATTTTTGACTTTTCAAACAGTTTAAGCAGTGTTTTTAAAATTAAAATAAATTGAAAATATATATTTTACATCTCTCTCACTCACAAAGCAATTTCTAGCAATGAGAACCTTTAGATCAGAGAATAACTCAAAGAATTTTGTATTCCATTGCTTTTCTGTTACTTTTTAAAGATTCTGTTCATTTCCATGATCACTCAGGCCTGGAAATCTATAGAATTTTTTCCCCACCAAATCCAGTGAAAACATATCTTGCAAAACTCATGTACAGTACAGCACACAGAAAGCATCTCCATACCCTCATTATTCATAATTTAATTTATACATGAAGCAAAACACATTTTATTCACCTCACACACTCACTACTGTGCTTTAACTTTAGATGATTATCTTATATATACTTTAGCAAAAACAGTCAGAGAGCAGTGCAAAGGTTCACAAAAAAGTCATTTAGAGCAAGAAACTTTGAATAATATTACAAACTATTTTGAAGAAATTAAAAACCTTAAAAACTCCAGCATTAGAAATCAAAAGCCTTTGGCTTTGTTGCTGTCCCAGGGGTCCGGTAAGTGTGCAGGATTGTGGACACCTTGCACAGTCGTGTGCTGAGACCATAAGCCTATTGTAATATTATGATCACATGTGGCGTTCCAGCGGATCTTGAGGTGGAAACGCACGTCGAAGGGGAAACGCTCAGTCAAAAAAAACCTCAGCCACATGGAAAACTCTGGAATAAGAAACATCACATGGGGAATGTGACCTGGGGCCTTTGCGACAAGACCACACGCCGCTCAGACAAATGAGGCAAAGAGTGAGATTTTGAAATATATAGACAGAAGGTGGAAAGCTAGTGCAGTATAGTTTTCACATGCTAGATTATATCTCTTATTTATAGATAACAGATGCTTGAAGTTCCATTTGAGGAAAATCCAGGTATTACAATTTAGGGCAAGGGTCAACTATTTAGTGAAGACAGATTTTAACTGAACTGAATTGTGTTCTAATAACAGGAGTATTTAAATATCCGGATTGTCACATGTGTTTTATTATATTGTATAAAAGAAGAAAAAACCTGCATGTACAGTCAAACCAAAATGTATTCAGACACCTATAGTTTAGAAAATGGTAATAAAATATGACAAAAACTTTTGTCATATTTATTAAATGTGTATCACATATACTTAAATGTGTATCACTTTTAGCAGTGTTTTGTGTAACTTCAAAGGGTTTCATGTAAAATGACGCCAAAATTGTGTATTTAGACCACTGTATGTGGGTATGGGAAGCTTTTCATTTTGGGTCGACCAAATCAAGGCGGAAATGATCCCAGAGTAATTTAGTGTAAATTTGTTACCTTGTGTAAAAAAAATGCCAATGTGATGCATATCTCCAGAAAGTAGACCCTCATCAGAATCCTTGGAGTTTAAGAGGTTAAAAAAAAAACAGTTAAAATAAAACCTAACAAAAATCTGTGAAAGCAAATGTGAATGAGTTTATCACTGAAGTTTTTTTAGTCATATTTAGAGTAGTTTCTATTCTGCACTCTGTGGTTCACCCAAACCCAGCACCGGTCAACCATATAATAAATCTCTGACTGGAAAACAAACCATACAGCCGCCAGACATACAATACACCGGCTGTATTCACAATACTAGCTACTTCCTGCATACTGCCCAATGTGTACTGTCTACTACTTTCTTAAATAGTGAAAAAGCAGCAATTACTAAATATATATATTGCATTGTTGTGCAACAGTTTCTCAACAATTGGCCGTCCAAATAATGAATCACGAAACATATGATAAAAATTCTTATTTCACAGGGCCAGGAGTGTTTCAATGTAATATACAGAATTATAATATGCAATGGCTTGTGACTTGTGCCAGTAATTAGTTTATCTTCAATCAACCTTTATGGACCCGTATGAACTATAGTGTGATGCACCATTGCCCTTATGTCACAATATTATATTTCTGATAACACCAGTATTTGAGAGATTCAAAGCTGATTCTTATCGGGGTAGCAGCCACAGATCTGGCAAAATATTCATTCTTTAAATGTAATACACACTGTTAGAGTACAAAATGTGTGCAAAAACTACCATATAGATATGGCTCAAGTCTCTGCTCCAATGCAAGTGGAATTGTTTTCATCTGCCAGGTCAGAAATGCATGTCTGACAATAACACTTCTCAACAAGCCACAAATTGATGATACACATCAAAATTTAAAGGATGAGTTCACTTCAAAATTAAAATGTCCTGATAATTTACTCATCCAAGATGTTCATGTTTTTCTTTCTTCAGTGGAAAGAAATTACGTTTTTTGAGGAAAACATTCCAGGATTTTTCTCCACATAATGGACTTCAATGGCAACCAACGGTTGAAGGTCCAAATCAATGCAGTTTCAAAGGAAGGGCTTTAGAGACTCTGCACGATCCCAGACAAGGAATAGGGTCTTATCTAGCCAAACCATCAGTCATTTTCTAAAAAATTTTGATACTTCTTAACCTAAATTGCTCATCTTGTACAGCTCTGCGACCCATTCCGGATTGTGTAATCACGTCGGAAAGGTCAGGCTAGACGTAGGCGGAAGTACCGCCCCTGTGTTTACAATGCGCTCGTGCGAAGACTAATACAAACATCCTTTGGCAAAAAAGGGTAAAACAACGATGTCGGATGATTTTGAAGTTGGAGGTTTTTTTAGTAAAGGCGTTTGTATTAGTTTTGGCACGTTTGCTTGGGCCAGTATTTCCGTCTACGTCTAGTGCGACCTTTCCAACGTCATTGCGCAATCCGTAGCGTTCCGCAGAGCAGGATGAGCAAGATGAGGTTATAAATGTTTATTCTTTCTTCAAAATGACCAATGGTTTGGCTAGATAAGACCCTATTCCTCGGCTGGGATCGTGCAGAGCCTCTGAAGCCCTTCCTTTGAAACTGCATTGATTTGGACCTTCAACCGGTTGCCATTGAAGACCATTATGTGGAGAAAATCCTGAAATGTTTTCCTCAAAAATGTCATTTCTTTTCGACTGAAGAAACAAAGACACGGACATCTTGGATGTCATGGGGGTGAGTAAATGATCAGGACATTTTCATTTTAAAGTGAACTAATCCTTTAATACTTAGAGTATTATGTTTATATAGGTCTTTTTCCGTAGAGTAAGTTTTCTTCATCTTCTGCCCCTATTATTAGTGGAGTACCTCAGGGAACTATTTTGGGTCCACTTCTTTTTAATTTATACATGCGTCCTCTGGGGGATATTATTAAGAAGCACAATGTTTTATTTCATTTTTACGCTGATGATACACAGCTTTACCTGCCATTGAAAGCTAGAGATTCCATTCAACCTTTGTTGGAATGTATCAGGGACATTAAAGAATGGTTATCAAATAATTTTCTTCAACTTAATAATGACAAAACTGAAACAATTGTTTTTGGTCCGCCAAAATTAAAGAGTTGTGTTATTAAGGAGTTGGGAAATCATTTCCCGTCAGTTTCCTTCCAGGTTAGGAACCTTGGTGTTATCTTGGATTCAGAATTATGTTTAACCAAACAAATTAATTCTGTTGTTAAGAATAGTTTTTATCAACTGCGGGTCATTTCCAAACTCCTCTGACAGGGCTCTTTTATCCATCCCTCGCTCTCGTCTTAAAACTAAGGGAGATAGAGCTTTTTTCTGTTGCCGCCCCCCGTCTTTGGAACCAACTGCCCTGGACATTCGCCTTGCACCTTCCATTAATATTTTTAAATCAAAACTGAAAACGTATCTATTTTCTCTGGCATTTTAATATTACTATATTTCTGTCCGACTGTTTGTTTGGTCTAGCTTCACTTTGTTTTTATTCTATTTTATATTTTATATTTATATTTCATTTTATAATTACTCTGTTCAGCACTTTGGATAGTTCTGCTATGTTTAAATGTGCTATATAAATAAAATGTATTTACTTACTTTCTTTATATTCAATAACTTTAGGTATGAGCAGTAGTAATGATGCATTTTTAAGCTAAATGTATGTATTTTTGCTTATATCACAACATCTGTTATATTGGCCTCCGAGGCTCATATCAGTGAAATCTACAACTCAAATTGTGCATGTCAGACATTTCTTATAACTCATGCATATAATAGTACAGTAATGGGCCATTCCAGGTCACTGGTGCATTCATGCATGTAGAAGATCAATGCATGTCTTACTACTCTCCTTAATTGTTCATTAACTACAAAGCAGCCCAAACATAACATGAGAAGGTTTCCACACACAAGACGAATCATCAGCAGTTATTTGGCCAAAAACAATTTTCAATACAGGCATGAAGCATTTGTAACTGATGTCAGAAGAGCACATTTGATTTAGGTTCCATAAGCGATGACAAAATAAACACAGTTGCAGTTGCGCATCCTATAGAACACAAACGACACAATTATGGTGCACAACAGAGCTCGTTGCTTGTGTTCTGGGCATGCCAAACTAATATTCAAACAAAAGACATGTGTTTCTCTAGCAATTGTTTCTCTTCAATCCCTCCTTAGATGTCCGCGCTTTCCAGCTGAGATTAATGATCCATAACAAGAACTCATTGCACATGATGAATGAGGACCGGATGTGAACTCTCGAGGCCTCACAACATCACGCAAACCATCCACATCCCACCATTGCTGAGTGTTTGAAGAGTGTGAACTGGCATGCTACTTCTGAAATTCTTCTTACCCCTGGATAAATCTGAAACTCATTCAGTGAAGGAGTCTGTTTTGATGGGTCTCATAGAGTTTCCAGCAGAATGGATCTTTATTTTGATTATTTATCTCTCTTGAGATCAAGGACGTGACACTCAAAGCCATTAACAACCCAGAATGCACCTCAGACAACCTTGTCTGTTTTGAAATACCATTCTATATAACATACTGTTGCAAGAAAAAGTATGTGAACCGCTTGCAGAATCTGTGAAAAGTGAATAATTTAAACAAAATGAGAGATTATACAAAATGCATGTTATTTTTTATTTACTACTGTCCTGAATAAGACATTTTCCCTAAAAAATAGCTGAATTTATTCAAATGACCCCATTCAAAAATGTATGAACCATTGATTAATACTTAATTCAAGATTCAAGAGTTTTATTTGTCACATACACAGTTATATACACAATATACAACTGGCAGTGAAATGTAAACAGGTCCGCTCCATGGACAGTGCAAATAACAGTTACAAGAAATTAAAATAGAAATAGAATAAAATTAGAATAAAAAGTATTAACATAAGTAGAATTATAAATAAATCAAGTAAAAGATAAAAATAGGAAATAAGATAAATAAAAATATAAAAAATATGTGGATATGATAAGTGAGATAAACTGTAGACTTAAAAATAAGTGGTTAACATAAAATATATATATATGTATATATAAAGAAGTATAATGTGCTAGGTTTATTACAGGTTGTTACGCAGTAACAATAGGAAAGTAAAGTGCAGTGCAATTGCAGTATGTGGATGTTAATGTTAAAAAACCGTATGTTTATGCGTGTGCGGGGGTGAAGTGAAGTCACGTGACTGAGTTCAGGAGTCTGATGGCCTGGGGGAAGAAACTCCTCCTGAGTCTTTCAGTCTTTGCCATCAGGCTACGGAAGCGCTTACCAGATGGCAGCAGGGTGAAGTGAGAGTTTGCAGGGTGATTAATGTCTCTGATGATTTTGGTAGCTCTACCTCTGCAGCGTTTGGTGTAGATGTCCTGCAGAGATGGGAGAGCTGAGCCTGAGATGCGCTCGGATAAGCGCACCACTCTTTGCAGGGCTTTGCAGTCGTGACTGGTGCTGTTCCCGTACCACGCTGTGATGCACTGAGTCAGGACACTTTCTATCGCCCCTCGATAGAAAGTTTTCAGGATGGCTGGTGAAACCCTGAATTTCCTCAGCTGGCGCAGGTGGTACAGTCTTTGCCTGGCTTTTTTCACCTGTGTCTGGATGTGTGTAGTCCAGGTCAGATCCTCGGAGATGTTCACACCCAGGTATTTGAAGCTGCTCACTCTCTCTACCGGTGTCCCGCTGATCATGAGAGGGGAGTATGACCGATGCTGTCTCTTCCTGAAGTCCACAATCAGTTCTTTGGTCTTGTTAACATTCAGAGAGAGACAGTTGTCCTGGCACCATGATGTCAGTTGCTCCACTTCGTCCAAGTATGCCGTCTCATTGTTGTTGGAGATGAGACCCAGGACAACAGTATCATCAGCAAACTTGATGATCGAGGTGGAGCTGTGTGTGGACAAACAGTCATGGGTGTAGAGAGAGTAGAGCAGGGGACTCAGCACACAGCCCTGTGGAGCTCCAACACTCAGGGTGATGGAGGTGGAGGTGAACTGGCCTACTCTCACCGCCTGGGGTCTGCCAGTGAGGAAATCTTCAATCCAGAGGCAGAGAGAAGAATTCAGGCCTAGATCCAGGAGTTTGTGTGTTAGCTTAATGGGAACTATGGTGTTAAAGGCTGAGCTATAGTCAATAAATAGCAACCTGACATAGTTCCCACTTTTGCTGTCGATGTGAGTGAGGCAGGAGTGAAGGACGTGAGAAATGGCATCTTCAGTCGATCTATTGGGACGATAGGCAAACTGAAGAGGGTCCAAAGTGTCAGGAATGGAGGAGCAAATGTTGTTTTTAATGAGTCTCTCAAAGACCTTCATGACTAAAGATGTGAGAGCCACTGGACGATAGTCATTTAAGCAAGAGGGTTTACTGATCTTAGGTACAGGGATGATGGAGGATCGTTTGAAGGAGGTGGGGACAACAGATGTAGCAAGGGACTCGTTAAATATGGATGTAAAGAGCCCTGCGAGCTGATCAGCACAGGACCGCAGAACACGACCTGAAATACCATCCGGCCCAGCAGCTTTCCTGACATCCACACGTTTGAGTGCCCTCCGAACCTCGTCCTCCGAGACAGAGATCACGTGACCGTTGCTGCTCTGAGGGACTCTCTCTGACGCGTCACTCGCCGGAGTCGCGCTGCCGCGATTACCATCAAAGCGAGCGTAGAAAGAGTTTAACTCGTTCACCAGTAACGGATCAGCTCTCACCTCTGCAGAGGATTTAGTTCCAAAAGCACAGATGGATCTCAGTCCCTGCCACATCCGCCGGGAGTCGTTGAGTTGGAAATGAGATTCCACTCTGTCTTTATAGCGGAGTTTTGCGGCTTTAACGGCGCGCCGGAGGGCGTAACATGAAGCTTTGTACTCCCTCATATCCCCCGTTAGGAGACCGGCATTGTAAGCGGTGGTGCGCGAGTTTACTGCAGTGCGAATTGAACTGTCCACCCACGGTTTCTGATTAGGGAAGGACGTTATAGTTAATGTTTGTGTGGCTTGCTCTGTCAGTGTGTTAATAAAGCAGAGCGCCACTTCTGTGAACTCGCTGACGTCTTCAGAACTCGCGCGGAACATGTCCCAGTCGACGTCATCAAGAGCTGCCTGTAGCGTGATCTCTGAATGGGATGACCAGCGTTTGACTTCCCTCCTCACCGGGGGCTCTTGAACGAGCCTTTGTTTATATTCCGGTGTGAGGAAAATGGCGGCATGGTCCGATTTGCCAAAAGCTGGCTGTGAACGAGCTTTGTAGGCGTTCTTAAACGGAGAGTAGCAATGATCCAGTGTGTTTGCTCCTCGTGTGGGACAGGAGACATGCTGGTGAAAGTTTGGCAATACTTTCTTTAGGTTTGCTTTGTTAAAATCACCCGCGACGATGAAAGCAGCGTCGGGGTGTTTGTTTATGAAGCCGCTGGTCACATCATGGAGGGCAGATAAAGCCAGCCCCGTGTCTGCTTGTGGTGGAATATAAACGGCAGTGGTGATGACCGAGGAAAACTCCCTCGGTAGGTAGAAAGGCCGGCAAATGATAGTTAAATGTTCCAAGTGAGGCGAGCAGGATCGCGAAAGAATGGAGATGTTCCTAGGATCGCACCATTTCTTGTTTATCATGAAACACACTCCACCGCCTTTAGATTTCCCGGCCTCGGCTGTTCTGTCCATCCGAAAAACAGAGAAGTTCTCGGACGGCGTCACGGCTGTATCCGGGACCGCTGGCGTGAGCCATGTTTCGGACAGACAATAGATGTTGCAGTCTCTCATGTCCCGTTGAAAACTTATCCTGGCTCTAAGATCGTCCATCTTATTCTCCAAGGATTGGACATTTGCGAGCAAAATGCTCGGGAGAGGAGGACTGAATGCTCTTTTTCTCAGTCTGTTGCGGATCCCAGCGCGTTTCCCGCGGTGTTTTTTGAATCTTCGCCGTCGACTCTGAGTGGCCATTGTTCAACTCGGCGTCCCGGCGAATCTCAGATGGAAGATTGGAGAAAGTGTCCTGAAACAGGTCAGTGTAGCGGTAACCAATTTCCAGAAGTGTTTTGCTGTCGTAACAGATCAAAGCAGATGATCCGTTGGAAAAAATAGAGAGTAAAAGAGAGTAGAATAATAAATAAAAGCAAAGTCTTAGCGGAGCGACCTGAACGGCGACCGAGCACGGCGGCGCCATCTTGCACAATCTGGCCAAATGTGTGTTGTAATACTGTGTGTTGTTCCCTGGATGATTCATGGCTTTGTTGTTTTGTTTTGTGATGGTTGTTCTTGAGTCCCTTGTTTGTCCTGAGCAGTTAAACTGCCCAATGTTCTTCCGAAAAATCCCCAAAATTCTTCAGATTTCCAGCATTTTTTGCATTTTTGAACCCTTGTCAGGAGTGACTGTATGATTTTGAGATCCATCTTTTCACACTGAGGACGACTGAGGGACTCAAACACAACTATTAAAAAAGGTTAGAAAGGAACGTTTAGAAGGAAACACGATGCATTAAGAGCCAGGGGGGTGAAAACTTTTTGAAATTGAAGATCAAGGTAAATTGTACTTCATTCTTATCTTCTGTTGCTTCTGAAGGGCAGTGCTACATGAAAAATTGATATTTAAACAATATAAGAAAAATTTGGACATCATCCTGTTCAAAAGTCCTGTTCTGATTGGCTGTGGTTTTTGATTGATTTGTCGCATCTCGTAGTCGTGTCTGGTGTGGATAGGCAAATTGCTTGTCGCTGGAATCTTATCGTGTCGCATGTAGTTAGGGCATGGTGTAATGCGTCGTGTTTCCTTCTAAAGCATCAGTGAATGTTTTAACCTTTTTTAACTCCTTAAAGTTCATGAGCGCGTGCACGGGTTGAAGCGCTATTTTTAGCACGAGTGTAATGTTTGTTAATAGATTTAACGTAAAAAAACATCATTAATCTTGACAAACTATATATCATTCTAAAGGTCTAAACCTCAAGCATTGAGGACAGACCACTGTTTTTCAGTGAAAAGCTTATAACGGCTGTATTTTTGCATCAATGTAAGCAATACACATCAACGATTTTATAAATAAAAACAGAGCACATACCTTTTGTGTCCTAATTACGAGCCACACACGCATCCACTGCAAACAATTCCAGAATGAATGGAAAGGTGAGGGTCCACTGAATAACATCCCATAGAGCATTTTTAATCCAACGAAACGATAATGGTGTAATATTGATGGTTAATCCTTTGTTTACATCGCATTTCTGCGGAGCGGAGTATCATACTAGACTGTTATGCAATAAAATAATGCACCAAAAACAGTCTCCCGGTAGCATAAAGTGGCATGGGTTTAAAGCTTAGAATGTTACGAACATTCTACAACTAACCCCACTCAAAAACATGCAAAGATAGCCGCGATATAGTCAAAAATATCCAACCATTGCACTCGTTTTGGCTGATGTCATGATGTGCTCATCCAATGATATTGTCTGTTTATCTGGAGCCAATAAAAGCATTGAATCGTCATGACTGACAGAAAATGTAGCCAATGAACACACGATTCCAACGAGACCTCTCATGTGTGTATTTGTCACATGGGCGTGAATATTTATTCATTTGAATGTGGCGCGCTCTCCCACGAGAGGCTGAGACAAGTCTGTGTGACTGTGACACACACACACACACACACACCCCCCTCCCCGTCATCTGACAGCTAAAGCTAACGGGCTAGTACAGACGGTCTCTTTGTAGTAACTGTTTGCTAATCTTACTAACTGGACGGAATTTATTATCCAATGGATCGTCAAAAGAAGTTTGTATTGTGCTGAAGATGCTTTATCTGAGCTCACTCGAAGCAGCGGTGTGGAAAACCAATGAGGAGAGTCAAGACAGCGATGACGGTGCTTGTTGACAGAGAAGTTGATCCAATAACACACCGGTGAGTTGATGTGTAGTTGTTTATGTATATTGAGAATGTGTGTGAGAATGTATTTATTTTATTGTTTCTGTGTGCTAGAAAAAATGCAATATACCAGTATGCATTATACATATGCTGATATTTTGCATTTTTCCTAGCACACATGGGGAAAAAGTATAAATAATTTTTCCCCATGTGTGTGTAAATAAAACATATATATATAACACATGTAATTGTTTATATATATATATATATATATATATATATATATATATATATATATATATATATATATATATATATATATATATATATATATATATATATATATATATATATATATATATATATATATATATTGAGACTGTATTTATTTTATGTTTTTCCTGTGTGCTAGAAAAATTACAATATACCAGTATAGATTATATATATACTGATATTTAGCATTTTTTCTAGCACACACAGAAAAAAAAAATATATATATATATATATAATATATAAAATGCATTTTTTCCCCTATGCTACAAAAAACGAATTGACGAAAAAAGAAAAGTTCTGGACGGCCGACCATCTGTGTGATTGTTGAATGCTCACTGTATCACCGGCCATTATATTGATTGTAGGACTGTGTGTGAATGTATGGGCCGCCGTCAATATGAATGCTCACTGTATAGCCGGCCGTTAGATTGATTGTAGGACTGTGTGAGAATGTATGGGCCGCCGTCAATATGAATGCTCACTGTATAGCCGGCCGTTAGATTGATTGTAGGACTGTGTGAGAATGTATGGGCCGCCGTCAATATGAATGCTCACTGTATAGCCGGCCGTTAGATTGATTGTAGGACTGTGTGAGAATGTATGGGCCGCCGTCAATATGAATGCTCACTGTATAGCCGGCCGTTAGATTGATGCTTGGGCTGTGTGAGAATGTATGGGCCGCCGTCAATATGAATGCTGTCTAACCGACTGCCCATCAGTTTCATTGTTCATGGGATGGCCTGTAATTAGAGTGAATGATGACAGTGTGATTGTTGATTGAATGGGCAAACTATACAGAAATAGGACATGCAGTGCTAATTCTCTTTCCTTTCCTTGCCATTCTACAGGCATCAGGTTGAGTCTTCAGATGAGCTATGGCATCCAAGCACCAGCCAACCAGCAGAAAAGAGAAGAAAGCTTTCAGATTCTTCAAGATCTGCACTTGCTGTTGTAGACCTGAATCCGCCAGTAAAAGGCCAGTAAATGTTTTTTTTTTTTACATTTGCAAATTGTGTGTGTTTTTATAGCTATATATTTATATTATATTGTTATTTATATTACTAGTTATATTTATAGTTATTATACTTATATTACTTGTTGTATTTTCAGTTGCAAAGAAGTTTAGCTCTTTTTTATTAATATTTCATTTTTATTATATTTTTATAAGTTCTGTTGTACAAATAAATCACTAATACAAAGTCTTATGGTTCTGCCTATTATTTTATAGTTGAAAAAGCATTCAAGCATCATATATGATGGCTAAAACAGCTTGCAGTACACTTCATAACATTAGGTTATCAAGTCTCCTGTAGGTTTCTTGGCACCTGGACATATTCTTAGAAAAAAGCATGCAGGAACCCCATTTTTCATGATATCTTCGTCAAATTTTAAATATAAACTGATGAGACTTTTGCCTTTCAATTCATTAACTAACTGGATTCATCCAGGCTTATTTTCATATATTTTTACATCAAATAATAAAGTGTTCATTGTAGCACAAATCATCTTCAAGACACTTCAACTTCTATAACTGTTTGTCTTTCTAAGTTTTTTTCTACTTTAATGTTTGGGTAATAAACTGTAAAGTGTCTTCTTTTTAAAGATGTCTAAATTGTGCATGTAGTGCAAATTGTTTAGCAACTGCAATTGTTTTAGTTGGGAGATGTCATTTCTGGGGATGTGCCTCAAGCAGGCGGAGGGAGAAATGGAACAGACATAGTCTTGGAAAAAAGCTTGCAGGAACCACATTTTTCATTATATCTTCCTCAAACTTGAAATATAAACTGATAAGTCGTGTGGCTTTCAATCCATAACTGAACTGGATTCCTCCAGGTCTATTTTCATATATTTTTACATGAAATAATACAACATTCTGTGTAGTGCAAATAATTTTTGAGGCATTTCAACTATTATAATTTTTTATCTGTTTGAGAATTATCAACTCTGATTGCTTTTTAGTAGAGTCCCAAGTGTCTTCTTTCCAAAGATACCTTAATTGTGCCTGTAGCACACTGTTCTCAGGAGCTATAATTGTTTTAATTCAGGTAGGTCGTTTTCAGCTGTGAGCCCCAAAGTGGGGTTGCAGTTTAACAGGTTAATAGTTGTTTTTGAGTCCCTCAATCGTCCTCGGTGTGAAAAGATGGATCTCAAAATCATACAGTTACTCCTGACAAGGGTTCAAATATGCAAAAGATGCTGGAAAACTGGAGAATTTTGGGGATTTTTATGAAGAACATTGGGCAGTTTAACTGCTGAGGACAAACAAGGTACTCAAGAACAACCATTACAAAACACAAAAACAGCCGTGGATCATCCAGGGAACAACACACAGTATTCAACAACTTTTGAAAAGGGTCATTTTAATAAATAGTAATATTTTTTTGTCTTGTGGACTAAATGTAAGCATTTTTTATGTACAATATCTTATTCAGGATATGAAGATTGATGGCACATCAGGTAAATTATGAAGGCACAATGTGAATACATACATGCTATAGGGTGATATAACACACTTTCTTTCATCTACGGCAAGGGTTGACGTATATTGAAACAATAATTAATTTTTGCTACTTTGCCTTATGTATAGATTTTATTATGTCACCCTTTTCCCAGACACATAATTAAATATGATTCCTAATTTGAAAATCAATAATAATACAAAATACTATGTATGATCATCTGAACAAAGAGTGAAAATAAATAGACCAAAAAAGTGCAAATTGAGAGTTTTACCAGAATGTCTAAAGCTATTCACCAAAGATTCACAAAAGCTATGTTTTAGGTACGTCTAACTGGAGTATTACGTATTTAGAAATGATATTGCTATTGTACATCAGAA